>NC_134402.1:337482110-337830443 GCF_038048845.1 Mixophyes fleayi | reverse complement strand
GCAGTACAAAGTTGGCTGCCTTAGTGAACCAGTCCACTACAACTCTGATGGTGTTATATCCTTTAGATTTTGGCAGTTCAGTAATAAAAAATCCATGAATATACTGGACCAGGGTTGACTTGGCATGGGGAGTGAACACAGGGGCTCTTGGGGCTTCATCCTTTGAATCTTAGTTTGGACACAACTGTCCCAGAGCAGACACGCATTCCTTTAAGATCTGGAAAGGAAGTGGGTTATGTTCCGCATCTCGGGGTGTACCGAAAGTTGTGATGTTTGTGTGCCAAGCAGATCTGCCCAGTAGGGTGGGGCTCCTGCTGGGATGGTAGTTGTGGGCTGCTAGGATATTAGCAGAGTCGAGGAGTGCTGTGGTGTTTACCTCCTCCTCTCTGTCCATGTTGTCGAGTGAACAGGATAAATCATCTGCTTTGGTGTTCCAAGAGCCCGAAAGAATGGTGATAGTGAGTTGGAACCTGGAAAAGACCAGTGACCAACATACTTGTCTTTGGTTTAGTCTGCTGGCTTACAGCTGATATGCCAGGATGTTGCGATCAGTAAACATTGTCACCAAGTGTAGGGCCCCCCCAGCATATGTCTCCACTCCTCAAGTGCCAGCTTGAGGGCTAGGAGTTCCTTGTCCCCAGTGCCCTATTTGCCCCCCGGGGACAACCATTTGTGAGAATGATATATACAAGGGTGTAGCTTCCCCATAGTATCCCGCTGGCATAGTACTGCCTCTGTGCCAATGGAGGAGACATCCACTTTCAGTATGAAGGGTCGAGAGGTGTCATGCTATTTGAGAATGGCGGCTGACATGAAGGCCTCTTTCAGGGTATTGACGGCCTGTACGGCTTCTGGCGGCAACTGTATCATTGCTATCTTTCCTGGTGAGGGCTGCTGATTGGTGATTCCCTGCATGTGTCATCATTACTGGAGGTTACTGGTAAAATCTGAAAAGGGTGATATGTCATCTCTAGCCTGAGGCTGAGCCCAGCTGGGTTCTGTTGACGATTCTAGCTATGAAGGCCAGCAGTCAGAGAACTGCTGACTGTTGGAGGCAGGCCAGTGATAGCCATGTTTTCTTAAGGGATTGAGAAAGGGCCAAACAGAAGGTGCTCCAGTAATTCCAGTAATGCTGGGTTGCACAAGTAGATCTTGGTTCATCAACATTATATGCCTGGTGGCAAAGATGTTGTGGACTCTTCCTATAAGAAGCAGTCCCATTCTTTTCCACAAGGATTTTTATTGGCTTTAACGGAATGGCCATTGAAGCCATAATGATTAGGGTTAAGGGTCATACACAACATGATTAGGCCAGAAAGCCAGTCTCCATGTGAAATTAACAAGGGGCTGGAGAACATTACTTCTCTGGTGCAAAAGAAGGGGTGTTTATACTTGTTCGTTTGGCAATGTTTTGGGGGTTGCTTCCCTTAAGGTTTCTGACCTGTCCAGTCTACTTTAAATATAAAAAAAAAAATTGCCCATTTTCCTTGAGATCCAGGGAGTCCTGCAAATCCAGCTGCTTTGTGTCCTGTCGATAACTCTCAACACTGCAGCTTTCATAGTATGAGCCATTGGAATCTGTTGACACTAGCTTACTTACTGGGAAATTGCTATTCCTACTGGTTATATTCTCGAAAAGAAGAGTTTTGAAATTGGCAGCACCGTCTTCCAAGTTACCTTTCTTGGTTTTTTATGATGATGGGGCTGTCTTGTGTGCCAAGCCATCCTTCCAGTCCAAAGTGGTATGTAAGTTTCACCTGAATATATTGTAATCCCTGCTCCAGGACATAATATGTCCTGGGGGGGGGAATAGCCTCTTGGTTAGATGTGGTTAGAGCCTTGAATGTCTGTCAGGGTAGAACTTCATTCTCTTACCTAGTCTTCAAAATCTTCTTTTCAGTGTTCAAATTGGCCATCCTAAAACAGACCATGACTGGATGGATTTAGGCAACAGGTTTATATTACCACTTTACCACTGGTAATATAGATCAGTGAGGATGCTTCCTGGGTGCGGCGTGGAGCCTCAGCTGAGAAAGTGTGCCAGGCGGATACCTGGTGCTTCATCCATACCTTCATAAAATTTTACCATTTTAATGTATTTGCCTACAAAGTAGCTGCCTTTGGACGTAAGGTTTTGCTTAAAGCTGTGTCTAAGCATACCCTCCCCTAGGTTCAACTTTTGGAACCTCCCCATGGTAGCAGTGTCCCCCAGAGTGGATTAAAGCGAAGAAAATCTATTTATATTTAAGTTAATCTATTTCTCTGATGCCATTTGGGGGAAGCCTTTTTTATGATCTGCCTTGAGATTGAGTCTTGTGTTCTTTTAATGGAATAATTTTTGGTTTGTGGATCCTATTCTATTGGACTTTGTTAGTTAAAAAAAGATTGTCTGTTGGAGAAGAAGTATAGAAGGGGAGGTGCTTAACATTCAAACAGATCTGAACAAAGATTCAAACCAAGTTCTTACTCCAGCAATGGAGTCCTCTATACCTAAGGTAGCAGTGTCCTTAAAATGGAATCTGAGAAATGGATTTAACACAATTATAAAAATCCTCTTTTTGTTGTTGTTTGAATGGTGTATCGATGTATTGTGTTTTAACAGGACATGATGGTTATGAGTCTGACATGCATGGAGCTCCAGCTTGATCAATGGCTTCTGGCCAAAGTGAAAAATGGTACAGGTATTTATGCAGCACCATGTCCTAAATATAGGTCTCAAGTAGTTTTCATTTGTCAAACTTATTCCTCTGATGTCTATTTCATGTTCAAATTCTCATCTTATTTCTGTTTGGAGACCTTTCGTTAACAGTAGCTTACTTGTCTGTAGTTTCTCCTCGGAAGTGTTCTCCTGGGCTCCCTGTGGAGTGCTTTGGACCAGACTTTCCTGGCACTCATTTTTTGGAGGATCAGATGATGATGGGCTTTGCAGGTTCTCAACGTGATCTATTTCCAAATGGCTGGCTGAATTATGTAGTGAGGGTATACTGGTTGAAGGCACGATTCTTGGCTCTGCAGGTCAGTTGACTGATTGAAGTAAGCTGTGATTGTTGATCATTTATTGTTATGAGATACTAAGTACTATCGTTTGTCTTCATGAAGTAATTTGTCAGTATAGTCATTGTATATTTATAACATATAGATTATTCCTATTCTCTATCATCATCATCATTTATTTATATAGCGCCAACATATTCCGTAGCGTTTTACAGTATTGAACAGTGCAATGTAGACTTGTCATCTCCATATTATTATAATGTATTCAAATTATTTATTTTACAGACTGACTATTCGTCTTTTGTTTTTTGTTTTTTTGGATAGATAGATAATTTTTTCTTTGTTTTGTTTTTTATTTTAAGATCAATTTGATTTTATTGGAGAGGCTCGCTGTTAGAAATCTTATACTGTACTAAAGAGATTATAAACATGGTTGTTATTTGCAATTCAGGGAGACATGGATCAGGCTTTAGAAAACTTTGACATCTGCACTGACCTGCTTCAAAGCCCAGAAGCTACAGAATACAAACTGAAAGAAAACAAAGACATCGTTGTTTTCAGACTACCGAACCTGCAGCTGGATTGTACAGTGTCTGTGGAGGAGGTTAGCTCTCACTCTCTAATCTTTATTAGTTTCAACCAGCGAGCAATGGGAAGCCATCTATCTGCAGCTTAATTACACTAGGACCCTGCTTTCAAAGTAGTGCACAAAAGTGATGGTTTCTGATAAAGTCTAGTGTTTCTGAACTCTGTGTTCAACCAGAGAAAGTCAAAGGAAAGCCCTAACAATGCCACTGCCAATTTAACCTCACATGTGAAGAGGTTTCTTTCTAACCCTGTAATCGCAAAATTTCGTCCAATGGGGGGGGACGGGGGACACTGTGATATATAGGGGTATAGTATGTGGTAGTAGGAGTTCAGGCACTTAAACAGTTAAATCTGGGCATGTTTTCCAGGGCTCGTGCCCTGGATTTAATTGTTACTAATTTTATTCTATTTTATTTAATATATTTATTTTCTTTCTTTACAGGGGGGAATTGCTGGGCTCGGGTGACTCCCAGGGGGTGGACAGTCTGCAGACTTCCTCCACCCCGGGTTCCTGAGCCGGGTTGAGTGGCTTTGACAGCTATCTCACCCCCAGCAGAGCCGGCATCTATTGCTGCAGTACTGCCGGCAGTAGGCCTCGACCGCAGCACACTGACAAGTGTTGCGGTGGCGTCCCCGTCCCCTTAGGCAATGAGCATTGCCGGACAAGAATGGGGACCAGAAGCAGCCACAGCAGATCTCCGTTGAAGCGGAGAGCACTGCTGTGGCTGCATCCTCACACAACGGGCAGGTTATAATGGAGAAAATCTCTGTTTCAGTCGCGGGGCCACAGTCGGCGTCCATGGGGAGGTCCTGGACTCCTCCCCTGCTTCCTGGCGCCAAAAACAGGAAGCTTTCACGGACGTTTCTTACACTGTGAGAATGGAACCCTGCTGTGCTCCTCCTCCAGGACAAGATTTTACCTTGCAAAACTGCTCTTTCTGCAATTAATTGTCTCTATGAGTGTGTGTCTGTGTTTGAGGATTTTATTCTTGTATTTTGTCATTGACTACCGTTACAATTATTGTTAATACAAATTTATCTGAGATATATATATATATATATATATATATATATATATATATATATATATATATATATATATATATATATATAAATAAATTAATATTCTAGTGTGTTCTCTGTGGAGGAGTTTATATACATAGATATTGTTTTTCGTGCTCACACAGGTGTTTTATATATTTCACCATGACTGACAAAGTCATCTCTAGGAAGGGAGCTGCTGCAGGTACTGTTATGCATTACAATTGTGCCAAATGAAACGCATAGCTGTCTTGTGGACAGTCTAGCCCGGAGGCCCTCTGTACAGCTTGTGAGGCGGAGATCTGGGATCACAGCCAGACCCAGTCTGTGGATGAACCTGCTTGGCTGCATCCTTTTGACTTCAACGTTAGCACAGCTTACAAGGGTAATATCTCAATGTATCAAGGTTCAATTTTTTTTTTTCAGCATGTTAAAATCGCGGCAAATCGCACTGGGCTGGTTGTCCCTAGAGGGGGGGCCCGCTCATTTTTTTTCGGCGGACCCCACTCCCTAGGGAAACCTCCGCTTCATACATCTGCGAGTTTCAACTATCCCAAGAAAATCGTTGAATTTGCAAAATCGCACCTAGATACCTTTACCCCCTGGTGTTGGGAGTGTACCAGACTTTAGGTTTTATCAACCCAGAGGTATCCCGGGAAGCTGTTTTTTTCTCTGTTCAAAAGACAGATGAAACAACTCATTCCCTTTCCACCATCACCTCAATTAATGGAAATCATTTCAGATGTCTGGAAAAAGCCAGATCGGCATTTTAGCATGCCAGGAAAATTTAAAACTCTTTATCCTCTTCCAGTGGAAGATTGTGACAAATGGGAAGCCCTTCCAAGGGTGGATCCTCCCATAGCTTGGTTGACTAGAACAACCACTTTACCAGTTGAGGTAGTGATTTCCCTCAAGGACGCCACGGACAAAACATGTGACTTTTTGCTTCGGTCAGCTTACGAAGCCGCGGGTAGTATTTTCAGGCCTGTCATATCTACGGCCTCGGTTAATAAGGCTATCCAGACATGAGCAGAACAGTTGTCCAGAGGTCTCCGGGATGGAGCCCCTGCTGACGATTTAATATTGCTTTCCGATCATATTAAAGAGGCTTCAGAGTATGTAGGACAGGCTTCTCTAGATGTTAACTCTGTGGCGGCTTTCCTCTCTGCATTAATCATAGCAGCCAGACGTTCTCTATGGTTGCGCTCTTGGTCCGTGGACGCGGATTCCAAACACACCTTAGAGGCTGTTTCGTTTGATGGTATCTCACTCTTTGGAGCCTGATTAGACCAGCAAATTTTGGAGGCTACAGAAGGTAAGAGTCCATTTTTGACTCTCACTCAGACCAGGCCCAAACAGCCTGTGTTTCGGTTCTTTCAGCCCTTTCACAGATCCAGAGGATCCCCTGCCAGGGGCCAGTCAAATGCACCTGCTAGGGGCGGTTTCCGTAGGTGCCGGGTCCTTCACTCAGAGGACATCCCAAGCGGACAGAGTCTGCCTCCGCATGACGTCGCCTCCATACATGGAGTGGTAGTGGGGGCACGTCTACTGCTTTTTCAGGACAGGTGGCTGGAATCATCATTAGACCCATGGATCAGTGGCATTGTCACGAGGCGGTACTTCATAGACTTTCCTCGTCTTCCTCATTGCCGTTTTTCACCACGGGGCTTCCAGCATGCAGAATTCGGCGCAAAGCCCTACAGACAGCAATCCAGAACTTGCTGGACGCGGGAGTCATAATTCCAGTGCTGCCACCGGAGAGAGGTTTAGGGTTTCACTCTTTTTTCTAGTCCCAAAGCCGGACAGCTCTCTCAGACCAATTTTAAACTTAAAGTCCTTGAACTTACAGGTCAGAGTCAAGGCCTTGAAGATGGAATCTTTCAGGTCAGTGATAGCGGCCATGGAACGGGGAGAATATTTAGGTTCCCTGGATATTAAGGACGTTTACTTACACATTCCCATTTGGCAGGCCCATCAACACCATTGGTAATTGTTAAAACGATTACCACAATTCCGACAGGGAGGAGACCTACAAATAAAAATCGAATGTAGTAAAAAACCGATTTCAATAAAAACAAACTTGCCTTAAAACCGACACTGCACATCTCCGATGGCCCCAGCATGCTGACCGCAACTGATTCTGAATGAAGAGATGGCCGGCACTACACTGTGACGTCATCGTGACTTGGATTAATGTTAATTTCAAGCGGCAATGTTGGGACCCCGCAGGTTAAGTATTTAAACACTTAACCCGACATTGCTGCTTTAAATTAATATTATTTCAAGTTGCAATGATGTCAGTGCCGGCCACCTCTTCACCTCTTCTTCCACCTTTTCAGGCAAGTGTATTTTTATTGAAATCTTTTTTTATTGCATTCTAATTTTATTTGTAGGTCTCCTCCCTGTCGTAATTGTCAGCATCGCAATCTCGTACCCAACCCCATCAACACTTTCTGCGCTTTGCAGTAAAGAAAAATAATTTCCAATTCGGGGCGTTACCCTTCGGTCTAGCAACCGCTCCAAGGGTCTTTACATAGGTAATGGCAGTAATGGCGTCTCTGCTTCGTTCTCAGGGCATCACGGTTATTCCTTACTTGGACGACCTGCTTTTGAAGGCTCTCTCTGCTCAGATCCTGTCACAGCATATCCAGTCAACCAGATCCTTCCTGAAGGAGCACTGTTGGATAATCAATCTGCCGAAGTCATCTCTAATCCCATCGCAGAAGATGCAGTTTCTAGGGTTAGATTTCGACACCAGGGGGTAAATGTATCATAGTGCGGGTTGTACAAGTCGCCAGAAATCGTCAAGATGACAGCTTAAATTTAAAGCTGATCTGCTAAGCTTGCGTTGTGTCCTTGCTGCGATGCATGAGACTACTGGGGACACTGGTGTCGGTCTTCAAAGCAATCTCATGTCCGCCTGTCCCTCTCTTGGTGGCTGCTCAGGTCACACCTATCCCAGGGACGATCCATGCAGACATGGGAATGGATAATTGTCACCACAGACGCAAGTCTGTCAGGTTGGGGAGGATTCATCTCGGATTCCAGGGTCGATGGGACCCACTAGAGTCCTCACTTCCCATAAATGTGCTGGAGCTATGAGCTATCTACAAGGTGCTGGTACAGGCTCAGGTGTTTCTTCGCAGTGAAGCCGAGAGTCCAGTCAGACAATGCGACGGCAGTAGCGTACCTCAATCACCAGGGCGGCACGCGCAGTGCCAGGGCCATGATCGAAGTGACCAAGATAATGCTGTGGGTGGAGAAAAGCGTTCCGATTTATATCTGCAATATTCATTCCAGGATTAGGCAACTGGGAGGCCAATTATCTCAACCGAAACATAGTGCATCCGGGAGAATGGTCCCTTCATCTGGAAGTCTTCGATCTCCTGGTTCAATGCTGGGGTCGTCCGAAAATTGATCTGATGGCCTCGCGGTTGAACTTCAAGGTTCCCCTCTTTTGCTCAAAAAGCAGAGATCCTGCGCCGGGATTCGTGGACGCTCTAGTGATTCCGTGGTTTCATCAAGTTTAATTATTCCCTCCTCTTCCTATGATCCCGAAGGTTCTCAAGAAACTGAAGAGGGAACGGGTGAAGGCCATCTTTGTGGCTCTAGACTGGCCGCGCCGAGGCTGGTACTCAGATCTGCTAGGCATGGTAGTAGAACCTCCATTCCGGCTACCTCTCAAACCAGACTTAATCATCCATGGTCCCCTTCGGTGTCGCTTATTAGGTTGGGTGTCTGTAACGGCGTGGCTATTGAGACCATGATTCTAAGAGTAAAGGGTTTTTCATCTAAGGTAGTCAAGACTATGATCAAGGATAGGAAGCCTTCCTCGGCAGCCAATTATTACAGGACATGGAAGACTTATGTTATATTGTGAATCAAATAAATTTCACATTTCTGGCTTCAAGCTCTCTAGGCTGCTGGCTTTCCTTCAAGCTGATTTGGACAAAGGGCTACGTTTAGCCTCGTTAAAATTGCAGGTTTCTGCATTGTCCATTTATTTCCAGCGTAAACTTCCCTCCCTGCCGTCGGTTCACACCTTTTTACTGGGAGCGCTTAATTTGCTGCCTCCATTCATTCATCCTGTTGAGTCGTGGGACCTGAATTTGGTTCTACAGGCTCTGATTTAGGAACCATTTGAGCCTTTGCAGTCAGTGGCTCTTCGTTACCTTACTTGGAAGGTGGCATTTCTTTTGGTGGTGTCTTCAGTTCGCCGGGCTTCGGAGTTGGGTGCTTTATCTTGTCCAAACCCCCCCCCCTGCTTTTTGATTCTTTATGAAGACAGGGCGGTGCTTCGTACCAAGCCCTCCTTTATTCCTAAAGTTGTTTCGAATTATCATTTAAGTCAGGAAAATGTTTTCCCTGCTTTTACTCAGAGTTATAGATCACAAGAACAGTCCTTGATGCTCCTTGATGTGGTCAGGGCCCTTAGGTGTTACGTGGACCGCACAGCCGGATTTCGAAAGACTTATGACCTATTTGTGCTTTATGATGCGAAGAAACGAGGTTGCCATGCTTCTAAAGTTTCTTTAGCTTGGTGAATTACTTCTACCATCAGGCTGGCTTTCTCGAGGTCGGATAAGCCATTGCCAGAAGGATTGTCTGCTCATTCCACCAGGGCTGTGGGTGTTTTTTTGGGCGGCTCGTCACGAAGTTTCTGCTGAACAGCTATGCCGGTCAGCTACATGGACATCTGTTCCCACATTTGTATAATTCTATAGGTTACAAGGCTTTGCATTGCAGGATGCTATCTTTGGCCGTAGGGTTCTGCGTGCAGCTGTGTCAGAGCAGTCCCTCCCTTAGGGGGCAGCTTTGGTAGGTCCCCTATGTATCGCAGTGTCCCCCAATTGGATGTATGAGAAGATGGGATTTTTGTACTTACTGTAAAATCACTTTCTCATAGTCCATTGGGGGACACTGCGCGCCCACCCTTGCTCTGAATGTTGTTTGGTTGACTGGTTGTTGTTGTTGTTGTTCGTTAACTTAGTTAGCCTCATTTGGGCTTTATTAGACATAAACTGAATAACCTTTCTGTGGGAGGGGTATAGCAAGGGTGGAGCTACAATCACAGATTTAACTGTTCAAGAGCCTGAACTCCTGCTACCACCTCCTATACCCCTATGTATCGCAGTGTCCCCCAATGGACTACAAGAAAAGGATTTTATGGTAAATTCAAAAATCCAATTTTTTTAACCATTTCTGGTACTAAAAGCATCCAATCTACTTTGAAAACCATTTAGTCTTTATTTAATCATCTCTAATTCAGAAATTCCATGAACTGGTCGTGCTCCAGCTGTATTGAGTATGGCAAGTTTGTTAGACAAATCTTTGTGCTTACCTTGGCTATATTCATAAGTATTAAATAAGTTAACTTTATGGTCAAAATAAATAATAGATGATCTGAACTTTTTAAGTTCTCCTATATCATTGTTACACAGGTTACCCAAACCATATTGAATCTCTCTGTAGGACTGGTTTATAAGGCTTTGCATTTTGGGGAGTGAAGTAACAATTTATTTAGGACCATGTTTGATTTAAAAACAAGAACCAAATTACCCAATGCTCCACCAATCCTGTAGAGGGAAAGATTGAATGTAAAGATTACTGACCAAGCTGATTTTATAAACTTTCAAAAAAATAAATAATTAATATTATTGCAAGATACACTGTAGTGATTGTTGTCCTGTGCCTTGTTTGGAAGAGTGTTTTTTCTCTTGGCTTTATAACACAGAGGTTGGCATCTAGTCGCTGACAGGTGTATCCCTCCTTCTAGATTGAAAACAGTCTGAAGTCCCTGGAGAGATGTCAGTCTCTAGAAGAGATTCAGCGATTGCATGAAATAGGGGACTACTCGTCAGTGGTTCGCCTGGTGTGTCCTACATTGTGTATGAGTGGTTACAGCCGGACTAAGCACCTCGACTTCATTACGTCTCCCCCTGAGAGACCCGCTCAGCTACTACTTATGCAGGTGAGGACCAATGGTACACTATAGGGATAGGGAAGGTAAAGATAATTATGATTAAGGATGTGCTATCAGAACTCTAATTTGTAAGTGAAAGTTAAACAGGATGTGCATAAATAGCCAGATTATATTTTTAATTTAATTTCTAATTTTTTCTTGTGGAAATCTGTATTAATATGCCTGAAATGTAGGAAGTGGGATACTGCTTACTGCAAACAAATTAGAACCATCCAGTAGACACGCAGCAGCCATCCGGTGGCAAGTGTAGAGGAAAGAGTGGAATTGGACCGCTATTTCCTACACATTTGCCTTGATACATAGGTCCCATTACTGTTCTGTACATCCAAGTGGTTTCCAGGCAGCATCACAATAATACATATTTTCTAAATTTATAAAAGCGCATGAATAGAAAAGTCAGGGCCCTGGGTAGTAATGATACTTTGTAACATCATATACATGTGTAATTTCACCACACTGGCATTCAATTGAGGTATGTTTTGATTGCATAGGGGTTCATAAATCTGGGAGATAAACTTGGCTTCAAAAATGGATTATGGCCGCCCAAATTAACACTACCATGCAGCCAAAGCATATGCAGTGATCAAATTAACACAACTTTTCATTCACTCTCAGATCCTTTTGGGGGGAGGTGGTTTTACAGATTTGTCTTAAGGGTCCATGCAGTTTATTGGTTACTCACCATTAGTCACTGCATACTGGGCATACTGAAAAGCCTACTGTTATCTGACAGATTTGGTAAAGCGGTTTTCTGTAACAAGTTAGATGGGAAAGAGAGAACATTGGTGTGAAATTATTGTAGTTTCCCCCAAGGTATCTCCCAGATACCCTGAACACTTAACAGCTCTATATATTTTAAGTTGTAATTATTTTACCACTAGTAGTTCCAAATGCAAGCTGTCGAGTGGAATTTATTTGCACATAATTTGGATATATTCTAAGATTATAGTGTTTTTTTGTAGGTAATTGACTTTCTGCATGACCTCATGTGGGTAAATTGTAGTGTCTATTTTTTTTTTTTTTTTTATAAGAAAAATATATGCGCACACAGTGTCCAGATAAGTACTAGGTGTAAAGACACATAGCTATTTGGTAGCATTATTGTCAAATGCTGATGTGTAGTAAGATTATATGAGAGATAGAACTGTAAAAATGTACTCATGTACAGTGTGTTGCCACTACTTAAGGATGCATGAATATGACAATAGATGACAAGGGGCTTCTATATTTTGTTACATATGTTATACTGTACTCTTTATTTTTGTAATATAAACCACTGCATATGTAAACTCCTGCAATGGAACTTTTCAATTACTGAATTTTCAGATTAAAAAAAAAAAGACCAACCATTTGTTTGTGATGTTTTTCACTCTGCATATTAGAAGTCCCTTTTCTCACAACTATGCTATGTAGCATTCATAGGACGTGGGTATGTTGCCCCACTTCCACCCTTATGTACTTATAACCACCCAACTGTTATACCATGGGCAACAACAGGATCTCTTGTCACTCTTTTCTTATTTTTTTTGCTAGTGGTAACTCTGTATCTTAGCATTAAAATTACAGCAAGCTGAATTGTAAGGATTTGGACAAACCTGACAGATTTCTAGTTGAGATATGCACTTAGAAACTATGTCATCCGTGGACTACAGTAGAAATTAAACTTCTTGTCCCCTTTTTTATTGTAGAATTTACAGCTAATCTGTCATCATACTTTGTAAAATTACACAATCCTCTTTTTTCCCCTCATAGGATTCCCTTTTGAAACTTTCAGAATTCAAACAGTGCTTTGAGTGTTCAGAGGTTGCCCTGAATGAAGCCATCCAGCAAATGATGAGTCAGTCGTCAAGCACAGTGAAGGAGGAATGGGTTGCCACATCAGCACAGTTACTTACAGGAATAGATCTGTCTCTGTCATCTGACAGTAGTATCTTGCAGAAGTCCACACTGACACCACGACTCATTCGTCTCAGCAATAACCTCATACAGGTAATATACACCAGATGCTGTGTGTATGTCCTGCGCACGTTCATTCAAATATGTAATATTTCACACATCCAACACTGCTGTCTGTAAGTTTGTCATAATGCCAGTCCAAGAAATGTCCAACAGCATTGATAACTTCAGTCATTGTTTATAATATTATAGGGCCTTGAGTTGACATAAATCCATTAAAGGTAGGCAAAAAATGTGCCTAGTTTTAAGTTGAATTTGCACATATGAACTCATGTGACCCGAGCAGCAGGTTGTAAATGTAAGTAGGGTACATAAGTGTAGCCACCTGGAGGTAAGGGCTAGTTAGACCTGGCTACATCTTCAGATATGCTGTTCAGAAGGCCTATAATTTGCAGGTCCTAAGTCCCTGTTTATATATACATGCTGATGATAGCATCAGCACATGTCTTTACTGTTTCAAAACATATATATAATTAACCAACACCAGTGCTATAGCCTAGATTGCTTACTGCTAAATCCAAGGGGAAATGAGCGTAGACTTCCCCTCAAAAGCAGCAACCAACACCAGGCTGTGTCAAGCTGGGCTGGTCACACAGGGCAAAACTTCCTTGTGGGGACCCACATGCAAAATAAATGTGGGCCCCCATTAGGGCAAACCAGCCCTGTGCTGTCATCCCTTGCATGGTAGCTACAAGAGTAATAGTGTTTAGTCCACCATAGATTAAATACTTTTGTGGAATTACAAGTGCCAGGGTACGCTAGAACAGTAACAATAACTCAATAGTTCCTTAATTAAGACAGAATCCACACACCAATTTTTCATTCCTGCTCTAGGCAGTTGAAAACAAAATAAAAAAACTGCTAGAGAACAAAGGTACATGCATCACTGCTCCACTGGGAGCAAATCTTCGTTGTTCTCTTATGTGTTTTCAATTTTCATTCCTGTTGGACTTCTATAGGAACAAAGAAAGAAGTTTGCCTGGATTTAGGAGAATAATAAAGAGAGCTTTTGACAAGTGTTTATTTTTCAAAAAGTACTTTTCTCTTTCATCCAGTCTGGGGGACACTGCTTACCATGGGTTGTGGAGGGGAGCACGGGAGTTGGCACATAGCGAGTTAAGTTTAGCACTGCTGACAGACCCCTCCCCTCTACAATCCCCCTGCCTCTTCCTGTTCAGTTTTTTCTAGGTGCCCATGGAGTTGGGCTGTGTTTTTAGTTACTGCATTAATTTTATCTTATTTCATTTATGTTTTCTATTTAGTTACTCTTTTTCCTTAGAAACTTTTATCTAGGTGGCAGACCTGGGAGTGTGTTCTATTATAGAGAACACACTCCCAGAATAGCAGCGCAGGCACTACTCTGTCAGATGAGAGCCAGAGGCTCTCACTGGCAGAGTAAATAGGGTGCCTGAATATAGAGTGACAAGCGGCCTCACCGGACCACTGTCACTTTTGGGGCCTCCTCGATGACCGGCGCTGCCTCTGCAGGCATGGAGTTAAGAAAATGCCGGCGGCCATCTTGGATCCGCGGAGGAGCGAGGAGAACAGAAGGGGGCCAAGATCCCCCCTCATACATAGGAGTGGGCATCGGGGTGCAAAACCGCAGCGGAGACCCTTTGAGGTCTCCACTACTCTGCCGTATACCACTTTTTTTCTAAAAGAACGGACAAATGTATCAGAGAGACAGCATTATCGGAGGGGGGGGGGGCTAAGACATAGAGCTCTCCTGCTCTCCATGCAAATTTGGACTAGCCCGGTCTTCTGGCGCCAAGGAGAAGCCCGGGAAAGGACACAGATCAGAGGGAGCAGGAAACAGCCTGATAAAAAGTTCTCTGTTCCCAGGAGGTTCTCTTCCCTGTATCCATTGCAGGAGGAGGACGTGGCTCGCTGGGAGGGAATCCCTAAAGTGGATATTCCAGTAGCCCGTTTGGCCCGACACACTTTACTGCCAGTCCCGGGCTCAGCAACTCTACAGGATGCCACTGATCGCAGAGTGGAATCTCAGCTAAAATCTATATTTGTAGCAGCGGGTTCTTCCTTTAGACCCACATTTGCTTCAGCTTGGGTTGCTAGATCCATAGAAGCATGGGCAGATCAACTGGCAGAGGCTTTACAGGACTCTGATTTACTTCCCCTGGCCTTACATTTCAAATTGGCATCGGGGTACCTTTATGAGGCGGCCCAGAACACAGCGTCTGTGTCCTCCTCTATTCAGGCTGCATCTATTTTAGCAAGAAGAGCGTTATGGCTGAAATCCTGGGAGGGAGATTCGGAATCAAAAAAGTCAGTTGAAACCATTCCCTTTTCAGCAGCAGGTTTGTTCGGCCCGGAATTGGATACTATGATTTCCCAGGCAACAGGGGGCAAAAGCACTTCTTTGCCTGTATTCTCAAGTAGGGGCTGGGCCCCACGATTCAGCTCCTTTCGTCAACCCTTTAGGAGGACCTCCGTGCCTAGAGGACAGTCATTTAGAGGTAGACAACCAAATGCTCGAGGCTCCTCTGTCAGGGGTAGATCCTCGTTTGCAGCTAGGCGCCAGGCCTCCAAGACTCAGGAGAAGCCTGCGTACTGACGACCACTCTACTCTCCTGAAGGCAGCGCCAGTGGGGGGACGTCTGTTTTTGTTTCAGGAACAGTGGGCAGCGTCATCCCAAGACCCTTGGATTCGGGGCATCATTTCAAGGGGGTACATGATAGACCTGCTGGGTCCGGTACCACATCGTTTCTTTGTAACCCTGCTACCACGAGATCCATCAAGAAGACAGGCAATATAGGCCTGTGTGGCCTCTTTTCTTTCACAAAGAGTCATTTGCAGGGTCCCAGACAACCAGAAGGGAAAAGGGTTTTGTTCAAATCTTTTTCTGGTCAAAAAGTCGGACGGGTCCTTTCGACCCATTTTAAACCTAAAGAGCCTCAATGTGCACTTACGAGTGGACAGATTTCGGATGGAATCCCTGAGGTCGGTAATAAACGGCTTAGAGAAGGATCAGTTTATGGCTTCCATAGACATAAAGGACGCATACCTCCACGTTCCCATTTGACCCTCAGTCTCTCTTAAGATTCACAGTGGGGGCCTCCCACTACCAGTTTCGGGCTCTTCCCTTCGGCCTCTCCACAGCTCCGAGGGTCTTCGCGAAAATCATGTCTGTGATGGCAGCGTGTCTCCACTCAAAGGGAGTTCAAGTCGTGCCTTATTTGGACGATCTGCTCATCAAATCCTCCTCAGATTTGCTTACGTCAGCACTTATCCCTCACAATATCGGTTCTCGAGAGCCATGGGTGGCTGATAAACTTAAAAGAAATCCCAGGTGGTTCTGTGCCAACGCATGGTCTTCCTAGTGCTCATCATGGACACCAGTCAGCAAAAGGTGATCCTGCCTGCGGAGAAGATCAGTTCAATTCGGAGTATAACATCTCAGGTCTTGTCCTCTCCCAGCCCCTCAATTCATTTGTGCATGCGGCTGCTGGGAAAGATGGTGGCCTCCTTCGAGACCATCCCTTTCGGTCGGGCTCATTCTCGGTGCTTCCAGTGGGATCTGTTAACAAAATGGTCAGGATCCCACCTACGTTTGGATCTCCAGAGGATCTCGCTGTCTTCGGGGGCGAGAGAATCGCTTCAGTGGTGGCTGAATCAGGATCACATGTCGGTGGGCAGGTCCTTTGCTCTACGGTCATGGATCATAGCCACAACAGACGCCAGCCTGACAGGTTGGGGGGCAGTAGTCCTGCACCTCAGGCTCCAAGGATCTGGTCTGTTCAGGAATCAGCCTTATCAATCAACACGTTAGAGGCAATTCTTTTAGCTCTCCGGGGGGCCCAGACTCTTCTTCAGGGCCACCCAGACAGAGTTCAGTCCGACAATGCCACGGCTGTGGCATATGTCAACAGACAGGGAGGAACCAGAAGTGCAGCTGCAATGCGAGTGGCAGCTCAGATATTTCTTTGGGCAGAACAGTATGTTCCAGCTATCTCGGCAGTGTTCATTCCAGGAATAAAAAATTGGGAGGCCGATTACCTCAGTCGCAATGCGATGATGCCGGGAGTGGTCCCTTCACCCGAAAGTATTTCAGTCTCTAGTTCAGAGGTGGGGTCTTCCCGGATATAGACCTCATGGCCTCCAGACACAACAAAAAAGTTCACAGGTTTTGCGCAAGGGCAAGAGACCCCTTATCGGTAGCGGTGGACGTGATGTCCATGTCATGGGAATTCAGGTTGGGTTATCTGTTTCCCCCAGATTCCCATGCTTCCTCGAGTATTTAGACGAGTGAGGCAAGGCGGTCGGCCGGTGATTTTAATAGCTCCCTCATGGCCGCGTCGAGTGTGGTACGTGGACATAATCTCCATGGCGGTAGGTAAGGATATCGTCTTCCGTCACGAGACGACCTTCTTCTGTAAGGTCTCTTTCGTCACCAGAATTTACCTCCACTCAATTTAACGGCATGGCTGTTGAAGCCAGCCTCTGGAGAGCTAGGGGTTTTTCCCCCAGTGTAGTGAACACTATGCTGCGAGCTTGAAAAACGGTTTTGGCTCGCATCTATCATCATATTTGGCGAGCCTATATTAGATGGTGCGAAAATAATAAGTCCTGTCACACATCTTCTTTTCGTCTCCTTCGCTTATTGGCGTTTCTTCAGGATGGGCTAGAAGCAGGGCTTCGTTTAGGTTCATTAAGAGTTCAGGTTTCAGCGCTTTCAGTTTTCTTTCACCTGAAGTTAGCGGAGTTGCCAGACGTCAAGACTTTTCTTCAGGGAGTCTTACATATTCAGCCTCCCTACGTTCCGCCTACAGCAACATGGGATCTTAACCTAGTACTGGATATGCTTAAAGGGCCTCCTTTTGAGCCACTACTTACGGCAGATTTTAGATGTCTTACCTGGAAGGTCGTCTTTCTTTTAGCAATTGCATCTGCACGTAGGGTTTCGGAATTGGGAGCTCTGTCTTGCCGGGAACCAAATCTGGTTTTTCATGAGGACAGAGCGGTATTAAGAACCCTCCCTTCTTTCGTTCCAAAAGTAGTTTCGGCTTTTCATCTGAACCAGGAAATTGTAGTTCCGGTCTTTTCATCTACTTCCCATTCTGATCAACAGTCTATGGAAAAGTTAGATGTGCTTAGGGCTCTCCGCATTTATGTCAAAAGAACTTCTCAGATTAGATGTACAGATTCTCTGTTTGTGCTTTATGATTCTAACAAAAGAGGATGGGCAGCCTCAATACAGTCCATTGCAAGATGGATTACGGCAACCATTAAGCAAGCTTACATAAAGGCTAACCGTCCTGTGCCAGAGAGACTTACGGGCCATTCCACCAGATCGGTAGGGGCGTCATGGGCAGCGAGAAATGGGGCTTCTGCAGACCAGTTTTGCGGGGCAGCCACCTGGTCCTCTGTCCACACCTTTACAAAATTTTATCAGTTTAATGTTTTTGCATCAGCTGATGCAAATTTCGCTCGTAGTGCTCTACGAGCGGGGCTTTCAGAGTGATCCCACCCTTAGGGGGCTGCTTTAGAACGTCCCCATGGTAAGCAGTGTCCCCCAGACTGGATGAAAGAGATAAGAGGATTTATGTACTTACGTTAAATCTGTTTCTCTGATTCCGCCTGGGGGACACTGCGATCCCTCCCTTCTGCTTTTCCTCTGTGTGCTCTTGTTTGATTGGCCTTTTCCTCCTTGGGCTTTTTAATTAACTGAACAGGAAGAGGCAGGGGGATTGTAGAGGGGAGGGGTCTGTCAGCAGTGCTAAACTTAACTAGCTAGGTGCCAACTCCCGTTCTCCCCTCCACAACCCATGGTAAGCAGTGTCCCCCAGACGGAATCAGAGAAACAGATTTAACGTAAGTACATAAATCCTCTTTTAAATTCAGTGTGTGTGTTTTTACCGATATGTATTATTGTGAACTACATGTTCCAGGGGAAACTTTCTGGCGCTTTTAGTTCAAGTTCTGCCATTCCCAAGTAGTAGTGGCTGCCAGGGCTTAGTTCCACAATAATATTTAATCCTTTTTGATTATACACTATTACCCTGGTATCTACCACCAACCACCCAAGCCAGATAGAGCCCTAGTGCTGTTCAGCATGGGGCCAGTATACGCTGAAAGGGCACCCACACGTTTTTGGCAGGCCCCATTTCCCTAGGGAAATCCATCCCATGTGCCCAGCCTGGCGTAGCTTTGACTTAGAGGGTGTCCACATACTGTTTGTGGGCCTTAATTTCCCTGGGAATCGTACCCTGTCCTGACCAGGCATGTTCTCATTATGACAGGTAGACCTCACACTGTTACAGCGTGCCGTTATGCTGGTGGCCACTTTTGCAGAGGGACCAAACGCTCGTTCTTCTCTTGTTCTAGCAGTAACCAGCACTTTTACTTATTAGGGGAGAAGCCACATTGCCTTATTTTTTTGGTTGTATTATTTATTTATTTATTCGTGGTTTTTTTTGTTTTTTTTAAACACAATGATATGGCAGTCATCATAATCAAGTTGTTGCTGATGACTGTTGTAGCTTTGCTCTGACCGCATCAAGATATGCTCAGAGAGTATGTTGCCATCCGCATATTTACCATGTATTTTAAGCTGCATGTGTTGAACTAAAAATACAAACATAAGGCTGCAATTTTTCGACCATAGATGCTATGTGTAGACCACAAAATTGTGGCTTACTCTAAATCAGCCTCTTAGGGCTAGATTTACTAAGCTGCGGGTTTGAAAAAGTGGGGATGTTGCCTATAGCAATTAATCAGATTCTAGCTGTCATTTTGTAGAAGGTACTAAATAAATGAAAGCTAGAATCTGATTGGTTGCTATAGGCAACATCCCCACTTTTTCAAACCCGCAGCTTAGTAAATCTAGCCCCTAATGTCCAATATTGCAAAATGATAAAATGTCCATTCAATGATTTTGATATAAATAAACTATAAACTGTGCGTTGCTTGCATCTCAACATCATCCTGATAGTTTGTCTTGATGCTTATCTTCCCTAATCTCTAACAATTGTTTTTGTGATTGGGGATATCTTTAAATGACAGGGTTTACTCTCCGTAGAGAGTGTTGAAGTCGTATAATTGGATGAACGAAAGTATATTGGTTTAATATTGTTTAGCCATGCAAATGCGATCCGTACGCCACGTAACACGTGGCGTGGTGCGTTCGCACGGTAAAATACCCACGCACACACTCGCATTACAACATTTAGTTATTTATATAATTTCATATTGGTTCTGTTACACTGTAATTCAGGAGCAGATAGTATTTGGTTTATTATCAGTCTATATATATATATATATATATATATATATATATATATATATATATATATATATATATATATATATATATATATATATATATATATATATGTATATATATGTATATATGTATGTATGTGTATATATATGTATGTATGTGTATATATATATATGTATGTATGTGTGTATATATATATATGTATGTATGTGTGTATATATATATATGTATGTATGTGTATATATATATATGTATGTATGTGTATATATATATATGTATGTATGTGTGTGTATATATATATATATATATATATATATATATATATATATATATATATATATATATATATATATATATATAGTGATTATATGTACATTGTAGTGTTATTAAAGGTTTAGGTTATAGGAAAGGTGTCATGCCTGATATCATATTGATCCCCTAATCATCAGCAGCTGTCCGGTGCAGTCGGCGAAGAGATTGCACATTGCATACTTTAGTTATTGATATTAGGGAATAATCCTTTGTACGATGCTGGCTATGAAAGGAGCAGACCCCCTGGAGAGACGACCCCCACCTTTGGATTCCTTAGATTGAATCAACCTATGATCTGTTTACACTGGACCCACCCAACGTCTGGACCTATAGAAACAATCTACGTCATCTCTATTGTTTAAGTGTAACACTGTACTGTATATAATCATAGCTGCACACACCCTGGCCCTCAGTCAACTCTGACACAGTATTCTAACAGATATACTGTCCACCGGGTCCCGTGGGTGCGCAGCGTGCGCAAGCGATTGCATTGGTATGTACTTATCTTTTGGTATTGGCTGTACTGTACTTTATCATAATATAATAATGTATTGAATTGTTGACTATTTACATCTACTATAATAAATCACTTTGTGCTTTGGAAACACATACAATTGAGTGGGCAATGCTTATTTTAAAACGATATAATTACTTTAATAAGAGTTTCTGTTTTGAAAATACTGTAACTAATTCCAATGCATTAATTTTCTCAAAGAGCATTATGGAAATGATCACTTTGTTTCTTTCTCCAGCTGATAGACTGCAGTATGGCTGTCCAGGAGGAGCCCAAGGAGCCGTCAGTGTCCTCTGTTCTGCCCTGGATCATTCTACATCAAATCATTCAGTATGAGGAGGAGACGTTCCGCTCTATGCAGCAGCACTCCGACCATAAAGAAGGTAAGCAATAAAGTGCTCTTTTAGGTATTCTGTCATGCAGGCCTGTAAACTCATTTACTAGTTCAGGCAAAATACCATTTAAATGCAATTCATACTAAATTCCTGCTATTACATTACATTCGCAGAGCTAACAAGCAATAGAGCAGAAGCCTTATAGCAGGATCACCAGCTGTTTTGTATGTCATTGCTTCCTATGTATTTTTGCTGAGTTAATATTGTAAATCCATCAGCATATGTATAAGTAAGAATTTGGCTGTTCAGAGAGGAAAAACAATATCCAGACAATTAAAGTCGAACTATCAAAAAATATCTGAGATTGATTGGAATTTATTATTATCTATAAAGATGACACATATGTTCAAATCTAATACTGATAGATCTAGATCTATATTCTTGCTTTTTGAGCATGTTTTGTTGGACATCCATTTGTTGGAAGAGTAGTGGTGTTTAATTTTCTGAATTTATACTGTCTACCTTACCGTGTATTAATAAATGCCAAAGTCTTCAATGATTCTGTAACATTTTCCATGGATCATGAGTGTCAATCTTTGAGGTTCTCGAAAATCTAAAGGGTTCCCAAATTTGCTTCCCTTACTGTACCTAAAAAAGGCTGTGTCTATCTGCATTAAAAATTTTGTTTCTTTCTTCTTATTTTAGGAAACTCGTCCGCTCCAATGCTCCCGTCATCTCTTATGCTCCTAAACACAGCCCATGAGTACTTGGGCAGAAGGTCATGGTGTTGCAACTCAGACGGAGCCCTTCTCAAATTTTATGTGAGTTATTTGTCTTATTATCATCCTTTATTTATAAAGTACCAACATATTACACAATGGTGTTCATTGAGGAAAACATGAAACCAATAAATAACATAAAAGGACATGAAAAAAGGTAAAGATAGCCCTGTCCAATTATAGATAGTTCATACAATTTAATAGATATTTAAGATTATGTTCTGTTATGTCTGTTTTATTGCTGGAGGTCTCATTTATAAAATTGGGAATTCTGAAATGAAATGGAGTACAATGCTTATAGCTGAAGCGAAGTCTGGAATGTAATTAAACTACAAATAACTTAATTTCTCTCATTTGTATTTGCACACAAGCCACATATCTTATTTAAGTACTTTCAAGTCCTCTGGTTTCTTTTACACAATCACACAACTTTTGCTTGCGTTATACTCCTCGTTGTGTTACCAGCTTCTGTAGTTCTGTTATCAGTAATCCTCCATCCTCCATCCTCCATTCTCCGTTTGGCAATCTGATGACTCAGACCAACAATGAGCTTGAATACCAAAAGGGCAGCGCGATTGTCCTCTAACTCGTCTATATCATCATCATCATCACCATTTATTTATATAACGCCACTAATTCCGCAGCGCTGTACAGAGAACTCCCTCACATCAGTCCCTGTCCCATTGGAGCTTACAGTCTAAATTCCCTAACACACATGCAGACACACAGAGACAGACAAACACAGAAAGACTAGGGTCAATTTGTTAGCAGCCAATTAACCTACTATATAAATAGTATAGATACAAGTTATGGAAAATGTTCAAAGTAATTTACATATTATAATTTTATTTTATCATCACAACAATTATATATTTTTAAAAATGCAGCTTTATAATATGTTAGTCACATGAGATACGCTCAGTATATAAGACATTATAATTATTATCCCACAGTCTCCAACTTATGTGTCCATGTTCTTGCTGGGGGGTAACAGTGTAGGAAAAAGCGGAAACTGGGTTTCCTTAGGTGTATAAATTGTCACATACAGGAGAAGGCTTTTTTGTAAGCTGTCTGTGGAGGAATAGATCTGTGTTTTAGGAGCAAGAATGTCCCATAATTGTGCAAACTGCTACTACGAAATATATTTATATCGATGTTTTAGTGATGGAAGACAATGGCGCAGCCCTTTTGTCTGTTTTACAGCTGCTGCTTTCTATATATCCAGAACGAGAACCTCCTTTTTATTACTTTAGCTTGTCTTGATTATGTATTCTCCTGCCCTGTACAACTTTCTTGATGTAACAGCTCTTAAATGTTGTGCCTTTTTCTCAGTCATTCATTTGTAAACTTGCCTGATGAAGGGGCCTCTGTGCTCTGAAAACTAGCAAATATAGTAATTTTTTTGGGTTAGCCAATAAAGGGTTGACTCCTCAGGGGTTTATGAATTGTGTGGTAGCAAAAAAGGCACTGGGACAGAGCAGAATTTTAAAAGCACCACCATATGGCAGCAGCACTCCTCAACACTGATGAAGTAAAGAAGCAGCAGCCCATGCACCACTTCCTGCTGTGTCCTCTACTCACACACCAAAGGGAAAGTGCTGTCCCCCTCTCTTGCCCCCTACTTGGCAGTTTTTGATAGCCAGTGATAGATCTAGAATTCTGACCCAAATTTGCCTGTGATGTCAAGTATATCTGGAAGCGCTTCAATCAGCTGGAGAGAATTGACACTGGCCAAGTTCTGTATACAAGGAATATTCTCTGATTTATTGATACAAAGATACAAGTTTTTATAGCCTACTGAATGAATGAATCCTACGTCATAAGCATACAATAGTTTATACCATTAGTCTATGAGAAGCGCTACTGATTAGCTTTCTCACGTATTCTTGAGGTGTTTATTTTCTCCCCCTTCTAAGGACACATGAGCCTATTATTTTTATCTCAAGGGGAGCTGGAGGTTTTATCTCCTGTGCTATGTCCAACATCAAGGGCACAACTCCCATACTACGAGCTGAATATGAAGCTACTTATTGTTCTTATATCTTGATACATTCTTTAGGTGTTCTCTATGTTAGCTTAACCTCAAGGCCATAGGCTTACATCTTGTAAAACTGCAAATCAGCAGAAAAATGAATAATCTCTTTTAGCAAATAATATTTCTATGCAAGTTACAATTAATTACTGAACAAAGGCTTTATGAGGACTTAACAAAAAATCATATTTAACACCAGCAAGAAGAGATTAACCCAAAGTCAATAAAGCCCAAAGCACACGTTAACTGTGCTGGAAGAACGATTGTGTTAAATGGGAGTTACAGTCTAAGAGTGTCATGAGTCAGACACACGCTCGGCTTCTGTTTAAGCAGGAGATTGGATTCACACGCAGCTTTGTTATATGGATGCCATATCACAGGAGTGTTATGTATTGGAAGCCCGACAGCAGTGGTAACTATAGGAAATTTATATGTGGACGCTGATGATTGTATTTGATTATCCTTTTATATATCATTATCTGGGTTGTATACGTTGTAATGCCAAAAGCACCTGGGATTAGACCCGAAGTACAGGCCCGCACCGGAGCTCCTCCACCGCAGACTTCATTCCTTGCAGTCACAGATATAAAGCACTCCTCGCCGACCGGACAGCCATAACTGAGCCCAGAACACTCCTGGGAGCCCAACTATTGAGTGGGTGCCCTTCTTGTGCATGTGGGTGTAGAGAAAACAGATATTATCACAGATACTTTAGGGAGAGTAAACGCAGAGCGTCCTACTCCATGCCCAGTCAAGCCACGCCCCCCACTTCCCCATCTCTAGTCTATATCAGGGCATTCAGTTTTTAGAAGTGTCTTTGGTACAGGAGTTTATAACATCGGCACATTGCCTGTTTTGAACATCAGTTATTGTTTGCAGGAAAGGAAATTCCTTTGGTCAGGCTTTGTCAGACACCTTAAGGGGCGATTCAATGATATGTGAGTTTCCTCACACGTTAATTTTCAACATGGAATGTACAAAGAGTATTTCCGTTACAATACCTCCTGGTGCAATCAAGAATGAGTTGAATTGAGCCCTATTTTCAAACGTGATCATTACTGTGGTCTTGTATTTGAATTATTATCTGTATCTGCTACACGGAAAAATGGGTGGGGTACGAATTTACGGAGCTGTTATAAACGACAGGCAGTCGGATGACAAAAAATTCACGAAACTCACTTGCCCGACTCCTAATAAATGCTCTGACCTTAAGAATGACAAAACAAGACCCCGACTGTGTTAAGAAATCACGAGCATCAGTAATAACGGCAGGCTGTTTTCACATCATTTTAAATTGCGACCTCTAGATCAGTATTTTTAAAGCGGCAATGCCGGGTCCCTAACACTAACCTTATTCCTAACCATAACCCTAAGTCTAACACTTAGCTCCGATGAGAAGTGGCTTTGCCGCTTTAAAAATAGTGATATAGAGGTCACAATTGAAAATTGCGTGAAAACAGGCTGCTGTTATTACTGGTGCTTGTGATTTCTTACCTCACTGTTGGGGACTTGTTTTGTCATTGTTAATGTCAGTCAGGATTTATTAGGAGTCGGGCAAGTGAGCTTCGTGTATTTTTGTTTGTAGTAGTCACTGTCGGTGTTATCAGCACCGTTAAAGTGACTACCACTGGGAAAAATAACGTGCAAGGCAAGTTACATCTAATTGGATCACAGCATAAATGACAAAGGAGGGAGACCCTGGTCTCGCCCTCCACTGTCCACTTCTCAATTGTTTTCCTGTCTCCACCGTTGCCTCCCGCCGGAACATTCTAGGGAGAGCAGTGAAGCAGCCAGCAGGGTTATAAAGAAGGTGGATTGTGCCTCAGCGGTTTGATGTTTTCTGTGTTACCTACTTTTCAAGACTTTTTTAGCCTAATGCATTAAAGAACGAACTTCATACCTTTTCTCTACAGATCGGAGGGCTTCGAGAGTTCCCTGTGTAACCTTATCCTCTATGGGAGAAAATCCAGTGAACATTTCAGCATGTGAATGATAGGAAATTCACATCATTTGAAAGATTGAATAGCAAAATATAAGGTTCCAGAGCATATAAAATGTGTGGCCACTCAATATGGCATAGGAATAGGCATGACTAACGGAACAGCACTTAATAGTAGTATTTTTGCCATTATTGAGGACTGAAGATAAACCATAGGTTAACGTTTCAAGCCATATATACAGTGAAATCTTCTGTGTATACACAAATGTTCCCGCTGATGTTATGGCACAATCGCTACTGTGACACTGGAGAGTGACAAAAAAAACAACGAGGCGATGTGTCCTCCCTCAACGCAGATACAAAGGTGTCATGTAACACACAAAATAGTGCATTTGTCAATAAACCTCATGGTTGGGAGCCAATTTTTTTTTATATAATTCAAAATATCAGTGCAGGAAGGTATTTTTATTTTATTTTTTTTAGTTTGTATCCATAGTTTTCTTTTCCGACTGATCTATTTTTCCAATTTCTTGACCCGCAGTCCTGGCTTGGCTACATTAAACTGATGGCTACCACTTGTAGTGGAGGTGTCCGAGAATAGGAGGGGGCATCAAGTTTAAACTTCAGTCTATAGTTTTGTCCTGCCTCCCAGTTGTGAACGAATAAACAACCCAAGGGTGAAAAAATATATTTATTCCGTTATATTGCACCCCACTCTGAGTGACGAGTTCACACACTTTTGACCTTTACTGTTTGCAATATGAGACGAAACAGCACCCTCTTGTGGATGTACGTACTTTTCAATAAAGAAATGCATTTTTTTTTCAGTATGTCATATGAACCATCTTTACCATTACAAGTGTTTTTTATTCTTCCTTATATCTCAATAATTGCAAATTTATGCAGAAGAGGAGAAAAGAAAAAGGAAATCTAGTAAAGGCAAAAGTGGTGAACTCATTAGTCATTCGGAGTGGGGTGCAATATTAAAAAATATATGATTTTTCACAATTTGTTGCAGTTATTTAAATCAGTGTATGTCTAACATTAAGTAATATTTAGAGATTCACTATTAATAGGGTGTTAATTTGGGCTACAGTTGAATACAAGTAGAAGGTGCTGGTGCATTTTGGTTACTAAATACTACATTATATTATAATTTTTGTTTATATTTGAGTAGATAAACAACTTGAACGAACTGCAGGGTTGATATTATCCAAAGAGGATAAAAAAATAGAATTTGTTTTACTTACCGTAAAATCCCTTTCTCGTAGCCCATTGTGGGACACTGCTAGATATGGCTGTATAGTAGTTGGTCCAAGGAGTCAAAGGCACTTAAACAAAAAGTTGTGAGTGTAGCTACACCCCTACTATACCCCTCCTAGAGGAATGAGAATCCAGTTTATGCATAACAAAGCCCAAAGGAGCAGAGAAAAATAAGTTAAGCACAACAAACAATCATAGTCAACTCAGCATACAACACAGAGCAATGGTGGGCTTCACAATGAGAAAGTGATTTTACGGTGAGGAAAAAACAAGAAAAAGTACTAGACATAGGGTCATACTAAAGCTACCCTTAAGGGATGAATTGCTCTGACACGGCTACACACAAAACCTTGCGCTCAAAGCTGGCATACTGGGATTGAAAGCCTTGCAATCTGTAGAATTTGACAAAAGTGTGGACAGATGACCACGTGTCCAACTTTTTGGCTGAAACTCCATGATGCGGTCTTCAGAAAGGGCCCACAACCCTTGTCGAATCAGCTGATGAGCCACCTGGCACCGACCTAGCTGACCTCACATATGCCATTTTGATGTTAGAAATGATCCAACGACCTAAAGACACTTTAGAGGCTGGCCAACCGCACTTGTGCGCCTCATGCAACACAAACAAATCATTGGTTTTGCTGTATTGTCTACATAGCACTTAAAGGCCCAGGCCACATCCAGTAACAAGGACTGATCCAAAGACGGTGAACGCGGGAAAAAAGGCAGGTACCATAATCTCCTGTTTCAAATGGAAGCAAGAGAAAACTTTTGAAATGAAGGAGGCAAAGCACCAAGCCCTATCCTTATGAAAACTTGGAAGAGGGAAACACAAGATAACGCCCCCAACTCAGACACTCGGCATGCCAAAGACACTGCCAACAGAAAACCATCTTCCAGGTAAGATGCCTAAGAACCACCGAGTCTAAAGGTTCAAACAGACCAAAGCTTAAAGAATCAAATTCAGATCCTATGGCTCAACCGGATGCGCAAACAGAGAGAGAGAACTTGAAGCACCCCCTGTAAAAAGGTGTGAACCTCCGGCAAGACAGCCAACTTGCGCTGGACGAAAATTTTTAGCGATGAAACTTGCAAATTCAAAGAAGATAAACACAAGCCCGTCAAGACCTGCTTGAAGGAAGGCGAACAAGTTGAAACTAGAGGCGTGTGAATGATTTGCCTTACAACAAAGAACATATGCCTTTCAGATTCGATGGTAGTTTGCAGCTGAAAAACGCTTCCTGGCGTTAATCATAGTTTTCACCACAAACGTGAAAAACCCCTTTGCATGGTGAATTATGATTTCAATAGCCACGCGGTCAAAGCCAGCCGACTTAATGAGTGGCAGCGAAGAGGACCTTGTGTGAGTAAGTGTTGGCAAAGAGGCAATGTGAATGGAGGTTCTATTGCCATCCCGATAAGATCCGAGTAGCGAGCTCGGCGAGACCAATCTGACCATGATGGCTGTCACATGTTCTCTTTTCAACTTCTTGAGAACCCTCTGAAGCATAGGAAATGGAAGAAATAGGTAAACTAAATGAAATCGCCAAGGGATCACCATGACATTCACGAAATCTGCGGTGGGATCCCGGGATTTTGCGCAGAATTGGAGCAACTTGAAATTCAAACAGGACACCATCAGATCTATTTCTGGGCGACCCCAATGTTGGACTAGGAGGTCGAATATATCCTTGTGCAGGGACCATTCTCCTTAATGGACCTTGTTGCGACTGAGATATTCGGCCTCCCAGTTTTATACCACTGGGATGAAGATTGCCGAGATTAGGTCGTTCCGCCCACAACATTATCCTGGATGATTCTTTCATTGTCCTGGCACTGTGGATAGTTCAGGTATGCAACCCTTGTTGCATTGATCGACTGGACTCTCAGTGACTCTCCCTGCAGAAAGCTTTGTGCCTGGACGAAAATGTTGTAAATCGCTTTAAGCTCCAGCACATTGATGGAGAGCAGCGCTTCCTGGGGGTACCACAAATCTTGATACCGAAGAGTTGCAACGAGCCCTCCCCATCCTGTTAAACTGGCATCCGTGGTCAACCGTGTACACTCCCATGTTCAACCACCAAGTGACGGACTGGTGCACAAGTGTGGACCGTCTGATCGTCCGTTTGTCCAAGTGGAGACTGGATTTCGACTAGACTGATCAGACTTTGTCCTCCGAGATGAACACCCTCTGGCACTTGGTGTCGAAATCAAGACCTAAAAAGTGCATCCTCTAACCTGGAGTCAAGGAGGGTTTTGGAAAATTGATGACTCGACCATGTGCCTGTTAGTTGAGGGTCTTTAAATTTAGAATTGCCCTGAAGGAGCCATCTGGTTTTGAGACTAGGAAAAGGTTGGAGTAAAACCCCAAATGTCTTTCTGATGGAGGGACTGGAATAATAACCCCAGAATTCAGTAGATTCTGGATTGCCGCTCTGAGTGCTCTGTGCCGTAGACCGCAGGTTGGAAGCGCTGTGGTGAAAAACGGCAGTGAGGGAAGTGGAGGAGGACTATTAGATTAACAGTCCCCTTGACCCAGGAGTCAGGGGATGATTCCTACCACTTGTCCTGAAACAACATTAGACAAGCTCCCACCACATTCCTGTGGATGGGGGTCACGTCCTTCTGAGACCGACTCGGTCGGCTTAGGGTTTATTCATCTTGAAGGCCCCCGGCCTCTTCAGAATCCATCCCTTGTGGGAGCAGAATGATCTCATGCAGGTGGTCCTCTAGATCTGCTGAAGAGGCGAAGGGGCCGAAACCTGAGCTGTTTTGGTGTGGCCTGAGTAACTGGCAAAAAGGGGCTTTTTCCTCCTGTGACTTCAAGTATTAATTGGTCCAAACGTGCTCCAAAAAAGAAAATCAAATGGCAAGGCTTTAAGGGTACACTTGAAATCCGCGTCTGCGGACCAAGACCAAAGCCACAAGGAGCGCCTGGCTGCTAAAATTAGGGCTTGGATGTAACCGATATAATATCCAAGGATCAGAAACCGCTATGGTGTCATCTGTCAGGACAGACAAGTCAGGTAAAACATCACGTACACCCTTGGTTAACCATTCAGCCCAGGCTTCAATGCCCTTATTTATCCAGGCTGTGGACATACCCGGCCTAAAAGTAGTGCCAGCCGCTTCATAAGTCACAAATCACATTTTTGTCCGTAGCGTCTTTAAGTGAAACTCTCCCGGGAGTAGTCGTTCTAGTCAACCGGACTACTGGTGGGTCCACTTTTGGAATAGCTTCCCGTTTCTCAGATTCTTCTGCCGGGAGAGGGTAAAGAGATCTGAACTTTCCTGGCATATGAAAGCGTGGGTCAGGCTTTTTCCATTCCTCTGAAATCACATCCAGTAGTTTGGGATGAAGGGTAAACAAATAACCTGTTTCATCTGCCTCTTAAAGAGCAAGTAACCAGCTGTGCATGAGATCTCTGGGTTTGCAAAATCGAAATCTGGTAGACCCCTAACACCAAACAATCCACGCCATGGACAGTGGATGATTCTTCCACGTTACATGAATCCTCTTCCCAGGGCCATAACTAGGGCTGTGCGACAGGGGGGACCGCCCAGGGCCCAACGCTGAAGGGGGGGCGCAATTTAGGAATATTTTAGGTTCATTTGGTTGAAATTGAGGGCTAGGGGGGCGGCATTTGTCTTTCTCGCCCCAGGCGCTAGAATTCTCAGTTACGGCTCTGCCTCTTCCCCAGTGTCTCTGGGAATTTCGCCCTCTTCCTCGGATGAGAGGCTCGAAGTGGAGTCTAGTAGCCTAGGCTCCTATGAGATCTGAGGCTTGTGTGATGTTTTTTGTTCTATGCAAACAATACAAACATATATCAAGTGTGTCAGTTATTCAGGATTACTATTCAGAATAGCTGTACTTAAATATTAAAAAGGGTCCAGTGATTTATATATAAAATGGCTGGTGACCCTATTCTTTTTTAAATAGCCTTTGCATGTAACTGTTCATATACAAAATATATCAAACCTATCTAAAGATATATAGCAATTTTTCTGTAAAAACTGGGCACAAAAAACGAGGCTCAGACACACACTCTCGCATACTGACAAGGAGCAGAAAGCCGTGTCTTAGGACACTAAAAACCTGTCCTGTGATGGACGAGCACAGCTGGGTTCGCAGCTACACTGGAGAGGAAAATGGCGCTTCTTGCCAATATCCCTGCCAGGAAGAAGAGGAGTATACAGAGCCTCTCCTTCCTATGCCAATAATGGTGGAACAGAAGTCTGTGTATCATGCAGATTCCGTTACGGAGATCTTGCTGTGGTAGCTTCATTGTCCCCCTTCTGTCCGGCAATGCCCATTTCATAGGGGGGAGGGGGGTGCGACTACAGCACATGTCAGAAGGCCTGCTGTGGTAGCCGCTTTCAGTGCTGCGTGTGTGCCGGTGCTGACAGCCTGCTACCGTCTCCTGCACTGACTGCAGGAGACCTGTTGAAAAGTAAAACATAGAGTAAAGGAATGGACCGCATTGCTGGGGAATAGCTGTCAGACTACTCGCCCCAGGTGGAAGAAGGCAGCAGTCTGTCCAACCCCCTGGGAGGCATCCCGGAGTCCAGCATATTGGTCCCCCATTGTAAAAATAAAGAAAAGTAATAAAATCTATAAAAATAAAAAAATCCAGGGCAGGATCCCTGAAAAACGTGCCCGACTCCTGATGCACTAAAACTAAACTGGATACTCCTTCCCCTGGGAGGGGTATAATAGGGTTAGAGCTACACTCTCAAGTTTTTGTTTAAGTGTCTTTGACTCCTTGGAACACCTACTATATTCCTATGTCTACCAGTGCCCCCCAGTAGGACGTAATAAAAAAGATATTTGGGGATATATTCAACATATATATGTAAGCTTTGGCTGTATTAATGGTTAAAGGGGAGAATTCAATTATCTGCGATGTGCTGGGGAGTCACTCTGGCACTCTGTGATGTTCAAATACCTGTAGTGTGCTGCTTGATTCAGGGTGGAATTTGATCTGTATTTAGGATGGAGATTGTAGCTTTGTACAAACTTTACTAACCCCAATATTTTCTAGACTTCTATATTATGCTGTGGCATTCCCACTGAAGGCGTGTTGGCTGAAGTAGTACCTGGAAAAATATAATATTCATGTCTGAACGCAAATGACACTTACAACTTAAAGGTGGAAAGGGGTGGGAAGCGGTGGACAAACGTAGGCAATGTGCAGTAAGGGCGTTCCAACATAGATGTGACCAATTCAAATCATAGGTTTCTCTAAAGTACGTTTTTTTTTTTAACCTTAACACTTGCAGCAGTTACACTGCAGGTGTAAGTGCTGATGGATGGTGACGACTGTCACGTCATTGTCTTTCTCTTGAAAACTATAGGTATGTGTCCCACTAGATAGCAAAGAACTTTGGTATGCAAGTAAGAGAGAATATAAAAACATGTTGTATGTACAGTATGCATTAAGAACATCCTGATTATTAATGATTATAGTGTTGTTAATTTTATTTTATGCATTTTTTTATTTTCTAGTGTCCTGATGGAACTTTATATTGCAGATGATTGTGTATCCTGTAATGTGTTCTGTCTGAGTGTTTGTTTATATTTGATTACGGTCAGAACTACACTCAAGTTCAGTTCTCGATTTATAAACGCAAGTTGTGTGCAGTTTGCGTCTGAACAGGAATCGGGCCCATTGTGTATTCCGTGGAGCATACTTACCTGGGTTTTATTTTTAAAGGGTTTTGCAATTTGGTCAAAGAGTGTCTATTGTTTCTGGTAATTTTGCTTAATCTGTCTTTTATCCAGACGACTGGTGTTTAGAGCCTTAGATGTTCGTTACCATCTCTGATGCTTGTGAACAGCAGCGAAATGAGGGAAATGTTGCATCTAAAAGAGAGACTATCATAGGGTCTTGTCATTGACCTCTGCCTGTTTTTTACGCTGTCTGTCTCATAAATTTCAGATTACATGACCCACTTCAAACTTTCTTTGTTAAATGACTGTGAATTAGGAGGATCCTTTGTCCAGGCAATGTCCTCTAATCCATTAATCGAATCTAGCTATTCTTTCCTGTCCTGTAGAGGGCTTTGTTTTGATCTCTGCTTGCTTTAGGTAATGTTTTGTCTTGGGATCTATAATCATGCAGTCTATCAGAGTAAAAGATGACTTGCAGACACAAGTAGATTTAACTGGCGTCAGGCCTGTTTATTACACCCCTTGAAACACAGCAACAGTGCGGCACAAAACAAAATCTTTGCACCTTAGTGACTGTTAAACAATCAGAATCTTAACTACCACTCAGTGACATCTCTATACCAGCATAATGAAAATATATAATTTAATGCAATTGGAAACAGTATACCCTTTGCTGAAAACGTTTGGGCCTTCTCTTTTTTTTTTTTTTTCTTCTTGCTGTATGTGGAATAGAAGACTCTTTAATAAGCCTAGTCTCAGTTTTAAATAGCAGCTTTTTCCTTTTCCAATTGACCAAGTGCGTGCACCTACCTGAGGAATCCTTGCCAAGTCAGGCTCAAGCAAATCCTGGTCTGATTTCCTACTTGTTTGCTACAGTCTTACCTGGAAGAAGTATCAGTACAGCTGTTCCACCCCAGGATATCATAACAGCACTGTGTAACATAACGCATACTAGTAAATATTTTTGTTTTCCATTACTAGGGGTAAAGGCTACAAAATATTTGTTGCCCAAATTATCTGCCTTCCACAACAGAACCTAATACACTCTACATTTATTTCCTTGTCCCCCAACGTTTAGCAAGAGATATCAGGTTTTTATATACACTCTTCGTATGTTGTAAAGGTTTCCAATTTTCGCCCCAAGATCTTTTCTTGGTTGGGTTGTATCGTTCTCTTGTTCTTTCTTTCTTTCTTTCTTTCTTTCTTTCTTTCTTTCTTTCTTTCTTTCTTTCTTTCTTTCTTTCTTTCTTTCTTTCTTTCTTTCTTTCTTTCTTTCTTTCTTTCTATTCTGACACAATACTGAACTAGCTAGTTAGTTGAGTAAGTAAAGAATGAATACTTTCTTAAAACTTTAGTATTCAGTCTGTTAGTGGTGTGCCCTATACTTTTTGGTACTTCTGTACCTATGTGAGAAAATGAAGAATTTTTCATTAATATAAAAATCCTTAAAATGTGACTATACTAGATATTGATCTCATATGTAACCTTGTTATCTAATCGAATATAACCTTTTTAATTTTACATTTTTGTCTCTTACTGGCTTCCTGCACTTTCCTTCTGTAGATAAACAGGTCTCTTGTGTACATAAAAAAGAAGGTTTTAAGAGAAAGAGAGCGCATTCGGGTCCTTGAGCACCAAATATAACAGACAATTTCACTCCACCAAACACATCCCAAAAAGCGTTTGTATACAAAAATTCTCTCACTTAAAGGGCACTCCGTGGGTTCCCTTCTTTATGACCCCAAAAATTGCACAGAGATTTTGCGACTGCTATGCGTCCCTCTAAGATTTACATCCGACAATAGATGACCCAACCTTGCTTACGGAAAATATTAAGAGTTATCTCCGCTCATGTCAATTGCCTCAAACTCAGTAGAACGCAATTAGCGTCCCCAACCTAGAAGTCACGTCAGAGGAAGTCTCTGATGTTATCAAAGCATTAAAACGCCAGTCCGCTCCTGGCACTGATGGGTTCACTGCTATACACTATAGTCTGCTGATCAACTGATCCCCATACTCACAGGGTTGTTCAACTCGATTTTACAGGGAGGAAAATTTGACAAGGCCATCACTGAAGTGGGAATTGTGTTTATACCCAAAACAGATCGAGATCCAACCGAGACAAGTAGTCATAGACCCATATCCCTTAATGTAGATTTAAAGCTTTTTTCAAAAATACTAGCAAATAGATTGGGTACTGTCCTCCCCTCATTAATTCATCCTGATCAGGTTGGTTTTGTACATGGTAGGCAGGCTTCCGACAATACCAGAAGGATAATCAACCTAATCCATGCAGCTAACAGTACCTCTCTTCCTGCTCTAGTGGTCGCATTAGATGCCGAAAAGGCCTTTGATAGAGTTGTTTGGCCTTTCATGCAGCATACACTGATGAGCATGGGGATGCAAGGGGCTTTTTGTAGAGGGATATAAGTCCTCTATCATAATCCTACAGCCTCAGTATTAGCTAATGGACACACCGCCCCCCCCCCCCCCCTTAACATAAACAACGGGACCCGCCAGGGATGCCCCCTACTTTTCGCTCTCATTATGGAACCCCTAGCAGCGAAAATTACAAATAATCCTGCAATCACAGGCATCCCCACAAGCTCAAGACATCATAAAATCGCTCTATATGCCGATGATGTTATATTAACAATATCTAAACCTCACATCTCTCTACCTAACCTCTTTAAAGAAATATCTGACTATAGTTCTCTATCAAACTATGAAATAAATGCAGATTAATCTGAAATACTATACCTCAATATTTCCCCATCAGACTGTCCAATCTCTCAAAGCTAATTATAATTTTTGTTGGCAACATAAAATGATAAAGTATCTCAGGGTTTACCTAACAAAAAATTATTAGCACAATGGAATAAACTTCTCATCTCCTGGATTGGCCTCTGTGAAATGAATGTCTTGCCCAGTACTTTACTTGTGGCAAACACTTTCAAGCCAAGTTCCCACACATATACTTAAACACCTACAACAAATGCTTTCCAGATTTATTTGGGCTGGACGTAGAACTTGGGTAAGAACGCAAATTCTTTCTAAACATCAAACTGTTGGAGGTCTAGGCCTCCCAAACATTTAAAACTGCTATCAAGCAACGCACATGTCCCAATGTATTCTATGTATTCTTTGGCACTCTCCCCCCTATCGCTGAGTTTGGACCTTTATTGAGTCATATATGCTACAACTATACTCTCCTTATTCACTGCTCTGGATCCCGCCCCAACACAGGACCAGACGCTTAGCTCAAATCCCTACAGCACGATTTTCCATTTCCATATGGGACCAGGTAACCCGGACCTATAAACTTCGACCCAAATACCCGTTGTTAGTCCCACTTTGGAACAATAAAAACTTTGTGCCAGGCCTGGAGCATAAAATGTTCCACGATTAGACTTCACATAATTTAGCTTTTATATGGGATCTAGCTCCGATGAAATTTTTCCCTGTATTCTTGGATCTCCAAGCACGATTAGGTTTGCCACACAAAATATTCTATCAATACCTCCAAATCAGACAATTTTATCGTTCTGTACAGACACCTCTCGCATCGGACCTGTGCTCGCCCCACAATCTCTGTGTCGCAATTCTACCACTAGAAGGGGCCTAATATCTACTCTATATCAACTGATTAAAAACTACAATCTACCAAACAAAGATCCTCATGATATAGCCTGGGAGCAGGACACAGGGTAGACTCTGATTCCTAAAAAAATTGTAAAAAATTAGATCTAATTTAGCTAAGTCATCAATTTCAGTTAGAATAAAGGAAAATTCCTTCAAATTTTACTATAGATGGTATTTAGTCCCCTCCCATTTACATACTATATTTCCTAATTCCACAGACCGATATTGGAGAGGATGTGGATTACGTGGTACCCTGCTGCACGTGTGGTGGAGTTGTCCAAAAATACAACCCTATTCGCGTCAAATTCATACCCTTATTCTATTACTCAGATTAAAATGCCTGACTCCCCGTTATATTCTCTTCTTCCTAGGCCGCTCCCAGACACCACTCAACATATACAAAAACTTACAAAGCATATCTTAAACGCAGCTAAATGTTTAATAGCTGCGTCTTGGAAAAACACCTCCTCCCACACTTCCTGCCACTATCAACAAAATTTGATCAGTGTATCAAATGGAAAGCATATCAGCTTTTCTTAATGATACCCCAGTAAATTTCCAAAACACATGGGCTCTCTGGACAAGTCATTATGAAGCCGAACCTTCACTAACAACCGTTTGACATCCTCTTGTTGCTGTAACTCCTAAATGAGATCATCAGATTTGGTGACTTATACCTCACCCCTTCAGGTATACACGATACCTACATACCCTTCTGCATTCCTGAATATCACTGCATTCGTTCCTCAACATTACTTTATCATTCCAAATATAAAAGACCTCCAACATCTCCCTGTCATTTCTCCTCTACCCTTTTCTACCCCTGTTTGTCTCCCTTAAAATACATGAACCTGCTGTAGTAACTAACATACCTACTTTCTTGTAACAAATCAGAGCTTCCGTCAATGTTTATTGCCTTCTTTATTGTCAATTCACTCTGTCAATAACATATGATATGTATTTTATGTATTTTATATTTATATATTGACTTGTAAAAATTCATAAAATATTTTGTTTTAGGGAAAAAAAGTTTTAGATTTTGCATATATTAATGAAATGTTTATATGAGAATATAGTAGATCGGACACAAGCATTTTAGTCAAGTTACTGAGTAATGTTTTTGTTTTTATATCCGTATAGGTACGTGTCCTGCAGAAAGAGCTAGCTATGTCCTCCAAGGAAGATACCCATCCCTTCAAGGAGGAATTAGAGACGGCCCTGGAGCAGTGCTTCTACTGCCTGTACGGTCATCCCAGCAAGAAGAGCAAGGCTCGCTATCTAGAAGAGCATTCTGTACAACAGGTGACTGCACACATTGAACAGCATGGATTGCTGCCAGAAAGGTCTAAGATAAAGGCCTCTGTAGCAAAGGATTGGTTAGAGATAATTGGCACAATTTTCTTTATATGTCATTGAAAAAATATTGTTAAGCTTATCTTTTTTTCATTAGACTAAGTGCTTTTTGTTGCAGTGTTGAAGTTGTTTTAGTGATATTGGCTTATCCCAGACACCCCCCCCCCACCCAATGTATAACATGAGAAAATTATTTTACAGTTTATCCAACAATATGTTCTCATATATAATATTCATGTGGATATTCCAAATTGCTCTGGGTGTCAGGACTGTCTTCACAAAGCTTGTCCGCATGACATATGGTATTATATTTTGCATTTGGTACGGATACTGAACAGATTTGGCTAACAATCCCTTGCTCTGCAGGTGAAGCTTCTCTGGGAGGATGCACTTATTTTGTTTGAGTACTTCAAGCCAAAGACACTTCCGGAATTTGATAGCTACAAAACAAGCACAGTCTCTGCAGACCTGGCTAATCTACTGAAGAAGATATGCAGCGTACTCCCTCCCTCTGATAAACCTAAACTGAGCATGGAGAGTGTGTCTGCCTACATTGAAGGCACAAGCAACAAGGTACATAAACTTATAAACCCACTAGTTACATTTGTGTAATTGTCACAGTATTGAGGAACAATCTCAATGGTTGTGTTTTTGTTATCATGTATATTGTAATTTTATTGAGCTTTTTAGACTTTTTAAAACATAATTTCAGTTCAATTACTGACATTCAGTACATTTGTTTCAGGTGCCATTACTTCCAGAGGGAGCAGAGAACTCCCCTGCAGTGCTGAGTGAGTTATTTTATCTTCTCGCAGACTATCACTTTAAAAACAAGGAACAGACCAAGGCTATTAAATTCTACATGCACGACATCTGCATCTGTCCCAACAGGTGCGTCTAAACCTTGGCACTGTGTGTGGCTTAACCATCTCTGAATTTTATTTTATAGTGGCTATCAATGGTTTAATGTTTTTTTGGAGGCTTGATGGCAGAGGAGGGATCTAAAGTACCGCAAGAACTGGCCCAGCCTCTTCAAGGCATCTTAGAGCCATCTTATTAGTTTCAGCGTTTAGAGAATCTTGTCTTCCAGCAAGAATACTGTTTACTGTAAGGTGTTGAATAATAGTTTTAAATAAAAATAAAAAATCATATGCTGAGCAGGAACCGAGCTGGATTTTTAGTTGATGAGCCACCTTTGAGACTCTGTGGTCTAGGCCATTACCTGAGTATAACCCTAGAGTAGAGTCGAAGATCCTGCTTTGACTAACGAGTCATCGAAATAAGGAATGAGTGTCACACCTCTGGATCTTAAGAGCCGCCATCACTGATATGATTTTTATAAAAACTCTATGCTCTTGCTAGACCAAAAGGCAGAGCTTTAAATTGATAATGTTGAGACTGGACTGCAAATCTGAAGGGGCACAGTGACACCCCAGATTAGAGCATGCAAGTATGCGTCCCAGATGTCCATGGATACCAGCAATTCGTTTTACTCTGTCATTTATCACAAGTCGAAATAATATGAAAAAGAGCTCCTCCCCCTGTTGCCTGATGGATAATTTTATCCAGCTCGGAACCAAAGAGGACATTACCTGCGAACAGAAGTGACTCCAGATAAGATCAGCATCCAAGATTGCATCATTGATGTACCCTGGATGCCTTCTGGATTAATTGTGACCTTGGTTTGTCAGAGTGTAAGCCTTTTAAAAGCTGTTCTGACCACTTGCCAACCACTTAACCTATGCCGAAGCTAGAATGGGTCTAAAAGAGGCCCCAGCAGCAATTTAAATGGACTTCAAAATGGTTTCGCATTTTCTATCTGAACCTTTTTTAAGCGTGGCTGCATTAACAATAGGAATGGTTGTTGTTTTAAACAACCACGGTATCGAGCCATCCACTTATGGTGGAGATTTCCATTTTTCCCTATACTCTTCTCAGTATTCTGCTCTCATTAAGTCATCAGTCCCTTGTTTTATGGAGGAATCGTCTTTAAAATATGAAGATTCCTCTTTAACTGGACCAGAGCATTGTTATGACATTTGCTCGGTCTAGCAGAAGTGGAGGATTCTAAACTAAGACAACTACTGACTTGGCCGGACGCTGGGTCCAAATCAGCTACTCTGCGGAGACGGGCAGGAGCCTGACTAAAGATTTTCATAGTCCCTGATTCTGTACCTGAAAAATTGGGAGGGGGTGTGGAAACCAAGAGAACTGAGGGAACACTCTTCTTGCTCAGCATTGATTTGTAAGTTGAGCCCTGCAATTGAGTTGGCAAATGATTTAGACTAGGAAGGTTACACCTGGACAGCTATACCATCTATGTGCGAACTCTGCCTCACAGGAAGCCCAAAGGGTGGCCGCCCCAAATTTAATACCTTTAATACTGGGTTTAGATGCTGTTTTCCAGCCCTGGTGTCGGTAATAGAGATGAACTACTCTGTCTGCACAGCAGGGGAGAGGAGTCTGCAGTTCACACAGCCGCTGCTCCTGGACTGTGGTCTGTGCAAATATGCTGTATGCAGATCCCCTTTCAAGAGCTATGTACAGCAGAATGAGGAACAGTAGGTGCAAGAACCCCCTCCCCCGTTCCAAACACTGGCACACTGAAGCTGTCTGACAGCCATGTTGCTGTCACTGGCAGCAACAGAATTTAAGAAAATAAAGAAAATGTATAAAAATAGAGCTGCCTTATACAGGAAAAATTGCCCTGTTACCTGAAGGCAGAAAAATACTGACTTGCTCATGGCTTGGGGATATATAGAGGGATGAACTCAAACTTCAGTGAAGATTTCCTTAAATTGACCAAGCTCCTGCACAAACCACTTTACACCATGGTTCCTTTGTCCCCCAGTGGATACTTAAAAAGAAGAAAAGAGTAAAACAGAGACCAAAGTCCTTTTTTTATTCTCTTTATCTATGTATTTATGTTTGCACATATGTTCAGTGCTTTAAGTATGACATACCGGCACTACTTCGCCTCACTTCGCCCCACCTTACAGACAGTCAGGGCTGGCAGAACGCGGGATAAGCAAAGCGTGGTGCGCCATGCCTGAGAGGCGCTCCGCTTCACTTACTTTACACGCTTGTCCACCAGTCAAGTAAATACATACTCAGGGCCGGAAGTGGCATGCTCCTCCCTGCTCCCTTCTTGCTGACTGTTGGGCGTGCCGTCACGTCCCAACACTGTCATTGAGGAGTGGCACAGAGAGGAGCCGGCACACTGAAAAGTAGTCAGAAGGTGAGGAGAAGAAGACTGAAGAAAAGAAGGTCATAGAAAGATAAGAAAGGAACGGAGGGAGGCATAGTGTGATGAAGGAGTCTGCAGTGTGATGAAGGAGTCTGCAGTGTGATGCCAGGGGGGGGGGAGGAGCACGGTGTGATGCAAGGGGGAGGGGGGGAGCACTGTGTGATGCCAGGAGGAGGGAGGGGGGCACTGTGTGATGCCAGGGGGAGGGGGGGGGGGAGCACGGTGTGATGCCGGGATTGGGGGGGGGAAGCACGGTGTGATGCCAGGGGAAGGGGAGCACAGTATAATGCCAGGGCGGAGGGAGCACAGTATGATGCCAGGGGAGAGGGAGCACAGTGTGATGAAGGGTCAAAAGTATAATGAAGGAGGGAGTTAAAATTGTGATGGAGAAGAGGGCAAAAGAGTAAATTCACTAATGAGAGGGAATAATAGGAGCAGGAACAAGGATAGAAAGAGGATCAAGGAGTAAAAGAGGAGCGTGAGGAGCAGGGAGAGAGGGGGATATCTACAATGATGATAGGGGCACATATAAACAGATAAGGGAAAGATAAAGGGTAACATGGAAGATATAAGCAAGCAATTTTGAAACGTTTTATTATAATATGGCGATATGAGGGAAAATGTAAGCGCACAAAGGAGACACAGACGAAAGGTAATTTGACACAGGAGAGGTGGGGGACACAGGGTGGGTAGCCTTGCATTATTTAGTATGTTTTATATTATGCTATGTAGTGTTAAAATGCACCTAAAATTAATTTCACTGTATCAAAACCCCTAAACCTTCGGGAGGGCCTAGGCTACCCCAGGACGTTCATTTCAAAGTGACAGTTCCATACCAGCACTTATAAATTTCCACTTTGACCACTGCATATGTTTCTCTATTATTTGTTACTTTTCTGTCACCAAACCTTTTTCTCTACTACTTGCCCATGCTTTCTTTGTGCCCTGCAGGTTTGACTCCTGGGCTGGCATGGCCCTGGCAAGAGCAAGCCGAATCCAGGACAAGCTGAACTCAAATGAATTGAAGAATGATGGCCCCATATGGAAACACTCCACTCCTGTCCTAAACTGCTTTAAGCGAGCACTGGAGATTGATGCCTCCAACCTATCCTTATGGATTGAGTATGGCGCAATGTCTTACACTCTCCACTCTTTTGCTTCCCGCCAGCTTAAGCAATGGTTCAAGGAGCTGCCACCAGAAGTTGTGGGGCAGGTAAGTGTCTTCATTACGTCATGAGAAAAGTGTTAGTAGCTCTTAATGCACACAATGATCCCTCTAATAACATTAATCCAAGCAGGGAAATGGGTATGGTAAAGAGATCCATCACTTAAAATACGTGTTTGGACAATAAGGCAAATACATGTCCCTACCTAATTTGCAAGGTTGGTTAGGCACTTTACGGTAGATTCTATTTAGTGGAAGCTGAATTTTCTGAAAGTAAAAGGCCTCTCTTCAGGGAGTGGGCATATTGCACAGTCTTGTATACATGTCCATCGCCACCACTGCCTCATCTGCTGATGCTACTTGCTTTGAAAGCTCCTGCAGCTTTTTACACTGACTATTTTAAGATACATTGTTGTCAGTTGTCGAAAAGTTGCTGGGACTGTGCTGGAATGCATGTCTCTATACAGAGCCTTTCGAAAGAGAGAAGGCCTTACAATCTCAGCATATTGAGGTACAGTTTGTTACATATTCTTTCTAGCAATGTGTATCTAAGTATCAAAATGGGGACTTTGAAAAGTGAAAACCCTATGGGGGGTATTTAATTGACCACGAGATTTTTTTTTTAGACCGCTTTAAAATGACTTAACGCTGTTTTTTTTTTATCATTTTTGAGCGGGTTAACTTTACCCACGATTCAATTCCATTTTTAGCGCTCTGTTTTTTCATGAAACGGTCCTCTGGCGGTCCATTAGAAGGTCTATTGAGAGTATAGGTTGTGCGAGAGGCAGCCGCGTTTAAAAGATATTCAATTGTTTTTTAACGCGGCGCATTAAACAGGCCAATATGCTGTTTTATCTCGCACTTCTTTGGAGTGTGTCAAAACTAAAAAACCTTTGAAAACTAATTGAAAGTACTATTGAAAAAACTATTTAAAAAACTATTTGAAAGAAAGTACTGTAATGTAGATATTATCAACTAGAATGGTTGTGTAATGCAATTTAAAGTATGCATTCCATTCCTTTTTTTTGTGTTTTATACATGACCGCGATAAAACTCCCCTAAAAACTCGCAAACACAATGATTAACGCGCGGGGGCAGCGTTCCCTCTTTTTCAATTGAATTGCACGAGTTTTCATGCTGCATTAACTAAAAACGGTCGCTATAGCAGTTAAAAACCCACGTGGGATTTTTTTATTTATTTATATTTTTTTTAAAAAAAAATTACCGCAGCGGGAAAAAATTTAATCTCGCGGTCAGTTGAATACACCCCTATGTGTCTAATACATTTAATTCTAAAGTGGACATGTCCTTTCAAGTGCTCTCGTTTGATTGCAGTAGTACAATTTTTAGCATCCTTAGAACTCTTGTTGAATTACACTTCAGGCAGTATACAACATGTACAAAATAAGGACTTTATTAGCTGCTTTTGCAAAAATATAGGACGCCTATTTTTTATGCACCTTGTTTGTGTTTTTGTAAGACAGCCTTTATAGATAATTCTTTAATCAGATAACTTTCCATATTCCATCTTATTTAATAAAGTGTTAAGCTGACCACTAACCATGGGATTTTGGTAGGCTTGGACCAGATAGGCATGACATTGCTCTACATATAAGCACCAACATCGTTGTGACGTTTCAAAATCTAGTCATATTTTAACCATTCAACCTGGAAAATGTGATCAGCCAATGATTACTTCAGAATGTACAGGGTTTCTGAAGATGTCTTCATTTGACTTAACCATTGACTAACCACATCTGGCCAAAATGTGGCCATCTGGTTGCTTGGGGATCCACCATGTTGTTCTGTGATTTGTCAGCATTTGCTATAGATATATATTTTTTGCAAGTATTAACTTATGGTTTTGTCCTAAAGGTAATTTAATTCAATGTCTTGCTATGGATATGATCCTACACAATATGTTAATATTGTACTTAACACCATGGTTATCGTGACCCTATTTGCAGTTGAAGGAGCGTCGGGATAGCATGCTTGAGACGGCTAGACAGTGCTTCACTTCTGCTTCCCGCTGTGAGGGTGATGGGGATGAAGAAGAATGGTTGATTCACTATATGTTAGGAAAAATCTGTGAAAAACAAAAGGTGGCTCCAGAGCTTTATCTGCAACACTACAAGCGGGCAGCACACTACCTGCACGAAGAAGCTGCCCGTTACCCTAAGAAGATTCATTATCATAATCCTCCAGAACTGGCCATGGAGGCTTTAGAGGTAACATCCACATTCTAAACCCTAAACCTATTAAAGCAACGTCAGTCATTCTTTGTCCAGGTATGAGAAAAAAAACTGTCTTGTATCCATGTTTTAAAGTGTATTAGCAAGTCCATGTTTATTCACCCTGAACACAGTGAGTTATATCAACAGATCCTTGTGTTCATCTATAATAAGAGGGTTTCGATTTTAAAAGTATGCTTTTCTTGTATATTAAAATGTCTATGTGAAGGGGATGACTTATCCTTGACTCATGTCATTAACTAAGCTATTTGTATAATCATAGGACATCATCATCATCAGCTATTTATATAGCGCCACTAATTCCGCAGTGCTGTACAGAGAACTTACTCACATCAGTCCCTGCCCCATTGGTGCTTACAGTCTAAATTCCCTAACACACACACACACACACACACACACACACACACAGAGACAGACAGACTAGGGTCAATTTGAAAGCAGCCAATTAACCCACTAGTATGTTTTTGGAGTGTGGTAGTAAACCGGAGCGCAAACATGGAGAGAACATACAAACTCCAAACAGATAAGGCCATGGTGAGGAATCAAACTCATGACCCCAGTGCTTTCAGACAGAAGTGCTAACCACTAAGCCACCCTGCTTAAATTAAACTGTTAACTTAGATTCAAATATTCAACAAATTTTGGAAGGGGAGATATTTTAAGTTCTACAACCAGCATACATTTTAAGACTGTGGGTGGTGCATGGTACAGGTTTATTTACTGGAACATGCTTGGTAAACCATTAGTAAAAGAAAAGGGGTTGAACATTTCTTGTTCAGAAACTATGAATCCTCTGTTTCTAAACCTCTTACATGTTGTCTCCATTAGGTATATTTCCGTCTACATGCTTCTGTCCTGAAGCTGCTGGAAAAGAATGACCAGGAACTAGATTCCAAAATGTTATTCAACGTCATGAAGGAAGCTTCAGAAGGACCATTTGCCAAGGGAGAGGAGAAAAATGCACCCAAATCTGCTGAGAAGTATGTTGTATGTCAGTGTTTCCTTCACATACATATTTACCATGTGCCAGTCTTTGTAGTGTAGTCCTAGTGTCCATGTTATACTGTAAAATGCTCCTCATTTCTTGATATATTTTTTTAGCTTTTTATTTTGATATGGATAATGACTTCCATTTATTTATGTATATTGTAGCAGTGTCTGATCAGCTTGTTTCACTTGTAATATAGGGAGAAGCATAGCGCATTGGATGAGGACTCGCACTCTTCAGCCGGGATGATGCCGGGCCCCGGGAATTTCATTCCTTCCTCCTCTGGTCCAGGTCTGACATCTCCACCTTACACAGCCACTCCGATTGACCACGATTACATCAAATGTAACCCCCCCCGTCATCAGGCCACACCGGACGGTACAGTCCCCCCTTCTCAATACCACCAGCGCCGGGCAAAGCTCTGATTGCTGGGGAGGTGTGCTTAGGGGAACATCTGTCCATCACCCACAGCTCTGGCTGGCACATTGGGTGACAGGGAATAAATGCTGCTCACTAACCTACGCCTCATCCCCCTCTGCTGGAAGTATCTATGTCAGGTCTTTCGTGAGGGCTTCTATTGCTTCACAAGCCAAACCCAAACGGGACTTGTATATTAATATATATAAAAAATTTAGTAGGTTGTCATAAACATTTTATAGCTCAAACAATAATTGTGGTTGTTTGATAAAAAAAAAAAAAAAAAAAAAAAAAAAATCACACACACACACACACACTCTCCTCCTTTACAAAAATATTTACTACGACCTCAGTCGTAGTAAGATAGTAGACAGCCTATGTAAGTTGGATGCCTGCATCAGGGACATTTGTTGTGACATGTGGCACGTCTACAGATCTATCAACTTATCAAGATATTTCTTTTTACTTTGTCCACGTTTTCATCATAATAGTACCTGTTGTAGTTTCATACATTTCATATTCTGTGTTTCCTAAGGTGGACTCTGTCCCGTTTGGAGGAGGCTCTCATTCTCCTGAATGCCCCTTTTCCTTCTGGCTGGTGGGGGGAGATGCATGCTGACGGATTGGATTGTCCTCTTGCTTGGCCCAGTACAATCAGTGCTCTTCATCGTCTGCAAAATGCCAGATCTTAGAGTTTACGAACATTCCTAAAGTGCCTATGACAGATGTCTTTTTCAGACACTGTAAAATATCAGATGCATTCCTTATCTGACTCATTCAGTGTGTTCTGAAAGTCTCCGGTCCTTATTCAATAGATTTCCAGACACCAAAATCCCCTAAACAATGTATTGAAAAGCTCAGGCCATCTATGTTATGGATCTCTGTCCCTAATAAGCCTAGCACTGATGGATTTTCCAGAGTGCAGGTGGTCAATCATGGAAAGGCACCACCACACAATGTACTCATGGAATTTGTGCACCTGCAGACTTGGCCTCTGTTATTCCACTATGCCTGAGTATATTGCAATGCGTCTGTCTCAGAGGGATCCACTGCTTCTCCTTACCTGTTCTTTGCCTCCCCGCTTTTACCTGCTGCTTCTAAGCTTCGTCTTGTTGTTCTGAGTGGTACAAGAAAAATACATTTAATTGTGACATCTGCCTGGTTGCAAATCAAATAGCATGTAGACTGTAAATGTAGTAGCTCTTGGTGTGTTTCTTAGAATTTTTCACAAATATTTACGCAGTATCTGTTTTTTACATAGCTAAACATGTAACAGAATTTATAAAGAATTGATTGCTGAAACTGTATATAAAGTGGATTTGTGTTTGTAGTGGAAGCCGATAATTAATTCTACAGCCTGTACAATTATTCCTTATAATGTGCTCATTTGACACAGCTGGATCATACTTAATACATAAAGATCGGTACTCTCCAGTGTCACGTCTATGTAGTACACTGATCCGGATGGATTAAAAGATCAGTCAATAGGATCAGTGGTGGTGGTTCAGTACTAATATAATATATTCCTAACTAAACAAAATAAATAAATAAAATATATCATCATCATCACCATTTATTTGTATAGCGCCACCACCAATATACCGCAGCACTGTACACAGAATATTTGTCATTCAAATCAGTCCTGCCCCATTGGAGCTTACAGTCTAAGTTCTATAACACACACAGACTAGAGTTCGTTTTGGCAGCCTTCTAGTATGTATTCGGAGTGTGGGAGGAACTGGAGGAAGGCCCTGTTCTGGAGTTGAACTCATGACCCCAGCTCTAATCACTGTGCCACGGTGCTGCCACATGATGGAATACTTTCAGTGCCCACATTTACCATCTCCAATTGTCAGTGCTGGTCTCAGTTAGCCAAAAATATGAAAATTCATCCAGCATTGAAAGGCATTTTGTATCATTCACAAAATTTGTATGTCGCACTTTTTATCCCAAAAACAAAACTTCTAATGTTTATTGTACATAACCCTGTTCAGTAGCAGACTGGTTCATACTGTACTGCTACAGGCCACTTCGGCTCAAACTAGTCAAATATATGTCTTGTGTCAAGTCATGAAATAATTTGGCTACACATATGCCAGACCAAAGTGCGCACACAAGTTCTTTAGGGTTTTGGGCCCCATGTACTGATTCAGTTATCTGGCGATCACATTTTTGGACCTGTCCTTTTAAATCTTGATTTAATGGGGCAGATCTAATAGTTTTAGATCCACATAAGTGGCAATGTAGTGATAATTTGATTGCCATTGAATTGCTACAACTGAATCACCACATGTAAAGCCTGCTTTAAAGATTTGCTACTGATTTGTTTTCACTTAGTGTAGAGGGAGGAAGACTGATGATAATAAAATACACTCGCAAGTCATACCTCTCAATTAACTTAGTTTTCACAGCCTGAACCTTTTGCATCTCTGATTGCTATTAAGTCTTTAATATAAAGCAAAAAAAGTAGGTTTAGGTTTGATTGTCCTTGAAATTGACAAATTCTCCATAACAAAACTTTGATAATAATTTGAAAGACATGTTACCTTGTAAGATTTTTTTACAGATTTGCTGTTATGTTGTGCAGTCATTATTAGACCAATAGCTTTAAAAAGGTACTTACCTGGAACAGCATAACGTTGGCAGTGCATATTGTCAGATATGAAGAGTAAGAAATGCCCATGCCAATATTATAAGATTTGTAGTCTGTAAAATCATGAATTCAAACTCAAGAGACATGCTAAATTTACTTTATTACAGTGTAAAAATAAATTGGTAAATTGAAATCATGTCGCAAACAAAAAATATAATTGCATGATTTAGTTTATTGCCACGTTATGTGGCATTTAATAAGTTTCTTTAGTTGCATGTGATTTTACTTTATTTAACTTGTGTTTTTCCTCATATGTCAAAAATAAAAAAAATAAGGGTTGTATTTCTGTTTTCACAAACCACAGGACTACATATTATTTCACTCAATTCATCTAACAATCTATGTCCTATGTCTATCTAGGTCTATTACTAATGCTGGATCTAATAATTCTCTGTACCTACTGTAAGTGAAAATGGTTAATTATGTGCTATTGGAGAACGGCAGGTGATGTTGAAAGGCTGTATGTTGAATTGTCGTTACCTGTAATTTGCTCTTGTGGCTTAATGTTAAATGCTTGCTGGTGGAGGGTATTTGGTAATTTGGTGATTTCACTCATCGCTTGTTTTACCCCTCTTAGAACGCAGTCAGGACAGTATGGCAGTCGTCTTGTCAGACTCTAGCTCAACGCAGGACACATTCACTGAACCAGCCAGCTCCCAGGACAGCACCAAGAGACTGTATTTGGAGAAGAGGTCCAACTTCTCTCACACAGCAGCACATTACAGAGATGGCCAAGCAGCAGCAGATGATAGGGGTAAGCAAGTAGATCAAACATTCATAACAAGCCAGAGTCAAAAAAATGTTACGCATAAATACAAATGAGGTCATTTGTTAGTTATTTTAACGGACTCTCTCATGGCCAGGTGCCTTTACAAATGGGCATCATATTATGCATTCAATGACAGCTAGTTTATATACAACTGGGATAGGTATGTTGATCAGTTTGCACCATACAGTGGTGCTAGAAAGTTTGTGAACCCTTTAGAATTTTCTGTATTTCTGCATAAATAAGATCTTAAATGTGTTCAGATCTTCATCTAAGCCATACAAAGAGATACAGGGAACCCAATAAATCAAATGGCACACAAAAGGATATACTTTCTCTTGCACATACAGTTGGGGAACACTGCTCAACTTGCAGTATAGAGGGCGCTGTGAGAGTAATAGCGATAAAAACTTATCTACCTTGCTCCCCTCCACTCTTTGCCTCCTTCAGCCGTAAGCTCTGTTTTTTTAATAGTGCATAATGAGTAAGGCACATTTCTATATCCTCCGTTAGGGGACACCGGGGACATTGGGGTATAGATTAGGGACAGGGCGAACTGACACTTTAAACTTCTGTTTACTAAACCCTAGCTCCTCCCCCTCTATACCCCACTTTCTATAAACCTCAGTTTAGTTTAAGTGCCTGGCGAACGGGATGCGTCTGGGCTGATTAGCAGTCCACTTCTGTTATTTTTGTTCGGTATATGTTTGTTTTTTTATTTTTTTTTCCTCTGTGCCTGAGAGCCACCAGCTCTGTGAGCTAACATGCAGCTGTCAATCACCACTCCCCTGCACTTGCCGGCTGTTGGCTCCGATGTGATGGGTCCGCATCGGTGGACAGGTGCAGTGATTCTCCCCCGTGGCCTGCAGGATTAAATATAAATACTCCTTTGCTTACTGGCCTGGGGTCACAGGGTGCAGGAGTTTGCTGTGTGCAGCGCGCAGCACAGATGGCTGTGTGCTGTCTGGAGGGGGGGATCAGAGGTGCCCTGTAGGTGTAGGTGTATCTTTTGCCCGCCCTCTCTCCCAACGTTCTGATGCCCTCCTAGGAGCCGGACACAGTCGTTGCAGGTTGTGTCCGTCCTCCTATTCTGACAGCCAAAAGACTGCAGACACTGTGTGAGGAAGGATGACAGCAGGTAGGTGAACTCTCTCCTAGCACAGTGCTGGGAGAGGGGGGGGGGAAGTCAGGCTGCCTCTTACTAGGGGCAGTCATTAAAAAACTAAGATAGTGAGCCCTGCTAGGCACTGGATTGGTTGAGGGGGTTGTCCTGTTGGACGCTTGCCAATCCAGTGCTGGGCACTGGGGGAGAGGTGTGTTCCTGTATTGCACATCCTCCTTGGTGGTCTCTCACTCCTTCTGTGTGCAGACACAAGAATAGACAGCCATTTTATAGCTCCAGCTTCTCCCCTTTTCTGGACAACAAGGGAGGGAGCGCAAACACCATATAAATTCAAATATGAACGTGTATATTGGTAAAATGTACATAGCTCTTTTCTGAACACATAAAGGGAGGCATCAGGCAAAAAATTAAAAGCCGCTGAGGCAGATGGTGACATACCCTAACGCTGTCCCTAAAAAACTGAAGCAATCCGCTGTAGAGACAAACTGTAGGTTCCAATACGACAGTACATGGTGGAACGCATGTGGACCGCAAACCGGAAGTGGATGGATCGCGGTCAGAGACAAAAAAGGGGTTGTGCAAATGTGCAACCTACGCGTTTCATCCGCTAAGCGAACTTTTTCAAGGATGGGCTTGTTAACAAAAATGAGGCTATAAGTACACTCAAATGCCTTCAAAGATAATAACTTTTAGAACATGTCTTATCCAATCAATAGGTGGCGATATTTCCTACAATTCATTGTAGAAACTATTGAAAGTAAAAATGAAAAAATATATATATATATATATATATATATATATATATATATATATATATATATATATATATATATATATATATATATATATATATATATATATATATACAAAATAAAAACAAATTTTAATAAAAAGATGCAATTTCAAAAATTCAGTTTAGAAAAGAGCGAAGTTCAAAGTCGAGATTGAGACCATAAGGCGCAAGAGTTTTGAGTTGAAATATCCATTTGGATTCTTCTTGTGAGGTATATTTAGTGAAATCTCCTCCTCTCCAATTTTGTTTGACTCTTTGTAACGATTTCCTTTCAGTAGTTTCTACAATGAATTGTAGGAAATATTGCCGCCTATTGATTGGATAAGACACATGTTCTTATATTAATAAAGTTTTTTTTTATCTTTGAAGGCTTTTGAGAGTACTTATAGTCTCATTTTTGTTAACAAGCCCATCCTTGAAAAAGTCCACTTAGCGGATGAAACGCGTAGGCTAACACATTTGCACAATCCCTTTTTTGTCTCTGACCGCGATCCATCCACTTCCAGTTTGCGGTCCACATGCGTTCCACCATCGGAGTGTACTGTCGTGTTGGAACCTACAGTTTGTGTCTACAGCGGATTGCTTTGGTTTTTTAGGGACAGCATTAGAGTAAGTCACCATCTGCCTCAACAGCTTTTCATTTTTTGCCTGATGCCTCCCTTCATGTGTTCAGAAAAGAGCTATAAACATTTTACCAATATACACGTTCATATGTGAATTTATATGATGGTTGCGCTCCCACCCTTGTTGTCTATTTATCATTTCTAAGGAAGCAGCATTTTTACCTCTCAATTATAGAAAGCGCTTACTATTAGCTATATGTTTGTTCTCCCCTTTTCTGTCCTGAGTCCTGTAAGGTAAAGGGTTAGGGGTTGTTGTTTTCCAGAGTTTTGTCTTTTACTCTGTGGGGCTATTTGGCTGTATTGCAGGCTCACTTTCTGTTTTAGATTTGTTTGCTGCTTGTCATCTATACTGTGTTTTGTTTATTACACTGTTTGCTGTGTGTTTTGTCCCATCTGTTAACATGTCAGATAAGGGAAAATCCATGCGTGTTAAGGCTGGTGTTACTTCTATGTTGAGTTTCACCTGTGCTGCCTGTAATGTTAAGTTACCATGGGGACAGTCAGGCGCACAAGCTCTTTGCGCAGCCTGTCGGTCTTCAGAGAGCACACCGTGTGAAACAGCTGCAGCTTTTTCAGATACGGCAGAACCTGCCTTGGCTCGGTCTCTTTCTAATACGGTGGCTGAACTAGCTCAGTTGGTGCAGTCACAGGCTGTGGCTGTTCCATCTTCTAATTCCGCTTCCACTTTAGCGAATGACATTAGTTCTGGTTCACTATGTCAGGGTTTGCCTGTTTGTACCCCGGCGGAGTCTGTAGAACCAGCTTGGGTACAGGGACTTGCATCCTCTGTACAAAGTTTGGTTTCGATTTCTTCCTCTTTAAAGAGGATGTTGCATTCTGCTGCACCGTCTTCCTCTCGTAAGTGTAAGAGGGTGGCGGCACCCCTTCTGGGAAATGAGTCAGATTTTGACTGTTGTTCCCAGGAGGAGGGTGAATTAGCGGTGGATTCTGACATGGATGCTCCTTCGGTGGTGGATGAGGTGCATTCTAATAGTCAGTGTTAAGGAGTTAATACAGGCTGTGCGTCAGGTACTTGATTTTCCTGAGGAAGAGGTTCCTGACACTGAAGAGGCTTCTCTTTTTGCGTGCCAGAAAAAAATCTTTCTTTCCCCGCTTCTTCCCAATTGGAAGATTTGTTGTCTGAGACTTGGGCTTCCCCAGATAGGAAGTACCAAGTATCTCGGAGACTGCAGTCTTATCTTTTTCCTCCTGAAATTCTTGCTAAATGGGAGACGCCGCCACGTGTGGATGCTGTTGTTGCAAGATTAGCCAAAGTAACTACTTTTCCTCTTCCTAACGCAGCCACTCTTAAGGATGTTACAGACCGTAAGGTTGAGGCCGTCCTGAAGTCCATTTTCGTGGCAGCAGGTGCCTCTTTGAGGCCTGCCTTTGCATCTGCGTGGGTGAACAAGGCAGTAGAACGCTGGTCAGAACAGCTGTCTGAAGGTTTGTTGGCAGGCAGGCTGTCCTCTGAACTTCTTCGATTAGTGGGGCAAATTCAGAGGGCTACAAATTATTTAGGAGAGGTGGCTATGGACGCGTGATTGATTGTGGCACGTATTTCTGCCTCTGCGGTTTCGTCTCGTTGGACTCTCTGGCTTAAGTCCTGGGAGGTTGGTGTAGAGTCTAAAAAGGCTCTTGAGACCATACCTTTTTCTGGGAGTGTTTTGTTTGGACCTCAGCTTGACTACATTATCAGTCAAGCAACAGGAGGAAAGAGCACTTTTCTCCCTGTTAATGCTCCTAGTCAAAGAATGTTCAGATTACGGTCCTTTCGGTCCTCAGGCAGGTTTCGGGGTCAATATTCCTCGGGCCAATCTTCTAGGGGCCAGTCATCTGCCCCCAGGGGTGGTTTGCAGTGTGGGCGCCAGGCCTGGTCTGCTAGACGTCCAGCAGCGAAGCCTGCAGACAAGCAGTTCGCATAACAGGCATTTTGCTTCTCTGCTGGCATCAGTGGTGGGTGCCCATCTTCTCTTGTTCATGGATCGGTGGTTTCAGGCTACCACCGATGTCTAGGCTCGGGGTGTGGTGGACCGGGGATACAAGATCAATCTGCTCGGTCTTAGTCCCAGGTGGGTCTTTGCCACAGGGCTTCCCACTTGTCCACGAAAACGATTGGCTTTACGAGAAGTGATCCAATCTCTCCTCTCTTCCGGAGTGATTATTCCGGTGCCAGATTCTCAGAGGATTTGGGTTTTTATTCCAACCTTTTTCTCGTGCCAAAACCAGACGGCTCTTTCAGACCCATTCTGAATCTGAAATCATTGAACACTCAGGTCAGAGTGCCCAGGTTCAAGATGGAATCTTTGCGCTCGGAACAGGGAGAATTCATGGTGGCTCTAGACATCAAGGATGCTTATCTGGAAGGGTCATTAGTCCCTCTTGAGGTTTGCGGTCCCATCAGAGCACTTCCAATTTCAGGCTCTTCCCTTTGCTCTGGCCATGGCCCCGCATGTGTTCACCAAGATCATGGCAGTCATGGCTGTTCTGCTAAAGTCCAAAGGGATTGCAATCCTCCCTTACCTGGACGATCTTCTTTTAACGGCAGATTCCCTAGAGGTGCCTCAGTAGCATATCCAAGTAGTGATCCAGACTCTAGAATCTCACAGTTGGATTTTCAACTTCAAAAAGTCCAAGTTGATCCCATATACCAGCGGATGATCTTTTTGGGTCTTGTATTCGACACCCAACAACGACGGGTGTTCTTACCTCAGAGGCAAGATTCTAGCCTTGCAGAAGATGATGAAATCTCTGGCGGCAAAAAAGCCCACTGTGCATTTCGGCATGAGAGTCATGGGCAAGATGGTTTTGACTTTGCTCAGTTTCATGCACGGCAGTTCCAGTTGGAACTTCTATCTCAATGGAACAAATCCCATATGAATCTGGCAGCCCAGGTATTCTGACTTGTCTCTGCAAGAGCGTCAGTTGCTTCTTTGGTTTTTGAACAAACAAAATATCTGCAAGTGATGCCAAATCTCAGTTTAGAATCGGACCTTGATCACAACAGATGCCAGCCTTCGAGGTTAGGGGGCTGTCTGTCTACACGCTCGTTTGGACTCCGAAATATTCCAAGCTTCCAACCAATGTCTTGGAACTGCAAGCAGTGTTTCATGCTCTTATTAGCGCACAACGCTTGCTGCAGGGAAGGCCAGTAAAGATTCAGTCAGACAATGCAACGGCGGTGGCATACCTCAATCTTCAGGTCGGTGCCATGCGGGGGAGACACAACATTTTTTCAGTGGGCTGAGGCTCATGTTCCAGCGCTCATGGCCATCTTTATTCCCAGATTAGAAAATTGGGAAGCAGGCAGACTCTGTTCACCCTGTCCCTACACTATACCTCAATGTCCCCGGTGTCCCCCAATGGACTAAGAGAAACGGATTTTACGTAAGTACAAAAATCCCGTTTTTTTTTTGTCTAGTCTTAATTTTTACTTTAAAATAGGTTTATTTTTAGCCTCATCAATGCTGCGCTCATACTGTGACATAAGCTGGCAGCACTTTATTGCTGCCCTCCCTGAAGTAGGTTGAGCTCCTGGTAAAAGGGGTTACCTGAAACTAAAATAATGTCCAGGAACCCAGCTCCTGTCCAGGGCAGTGTGAATTCGGGCCGCTGCTGCAGCACCAGTCTCCCCTTGCGCAGTGGATATGGTGCTGCCGGCGGTCTAAGCCCGCATCTGTTCCAGTGACCCTGCTGAGGACACAGACAGCGACTGGACATGCAGATAGCAGGGGCAAGTATACTGGTAGGGAACCGTTATCGCCGCTCCCACCAGTTTTTCTGTATACAGGCACCATTTTGTGAAGCTGATGGAGGAGCTTCATTGTAGGTGTGTCCTTCATTGTTTCCAGGGCTTTTCTAACGGTTTTTCTAACTGACATTCCCCATTACAGCTCTCTGTCAGTCTTTAGTGCCTGCACAGATAACCCTGGGGGATAATCATTAGATATATTTATATATATTTAGTTTATATGCATACACATTTGTTTGACAGTGCTTTCTGATAATGACTGTTACTTTCTCTGTTGCATATTTTATTGTTCTGTACTACATTCTCTTGTCATAAGTGAAGTACACTGGGTTCCTGCATAGGTCACTACACACTAATATATTCACATAATTAGTGGTATTACCTCACATAACATACATAGATTGTGTTTACTGTAGATTACACTCTGTGTTGGACGGTTTTATGCAGTGCGCTTGTTCTGCTGTTTTTGTCTTTCTGTATCTATTCATCATGTCAGAAAGAGGGACAAGTTCAGTGGCGTATTTCACCTGTTCCAGGTGCCTAACCAACATCCCTGGTAAACAATCAGACCTGGATGGTCTCTGCACAACCTGTGATGTTGAGGACCTGGGTCAGCGTTCGTCTGGGGACGCCGCTAATGTGGTGTTACTGGTCTGGACTAGTGTACTGGCACAGTCTATTGCGGATGCATGTTCTGAAACAGTAGGTGCTGATGTTTTGTTTTACCCTTTCTCAGGGAACACAGTCTACAGATGCCCTTCCTTCGGGACAGACCTCGCAAGGACATTTAGACACCTCAGGAAAACCCCGAAAACCTGCCTGGGTGCATAATCTAGAAAGATCGGTCCAGGGTTTGGGCAGGGTATCTTCCCCTCTTGAGAAAATGTTGCAGCCATCTGCTGGTAGACAGGGTAAACATCTGTCCCAGTCCCATATTGAAGACGTAGGGGACTCTGATACAGAGCCATCCCTTCGGGAGGATAGTGGCATTCTAAAAGAATCTGATACTGAGGAATTGTCTGCCTGGGAGGAGTATTCCTCCCGTAGGCTGGGGGTGGAAGATCTGTTCATGACAGTCAGACATACTCTTAATATCACTGAAGTTGAACAGGCAGCACCACAGGGTTCCCTGTTTAAACGTATAAAGAAAAGAGCAGTGTCTTTTCTATCCTCTACTGAATAGTCAGAAATCTGACAGGAGACCAGGCTGAAACCAGATAACGTTTTGGTATCTGAAACCAGCTATAGCTTGTATTATCCCTTTCTAGAACAGGAGGTTGCGTCATGGGAGACACACATTAGTGTGGATGCTCTCATCACGCATTTGGCTAAGGCAACCAATATTCCACTTCCTAGTGCTACAAATTTGAAAGACAACACAGACAGGAGATGTGAGGGGTTTTTAAAACTCTATTATTTAGTGTCTGGTGCTTCCCTCCGCCCTATTATGGCAGCAGCATGGGTGATTAAAGCCGTGAAAAAATGGGCCCTCACACTTTGTGATGGGCTCCAGTTTGCTATGGCCAGTTCTGAATTATCCCCACGAACAGCTCACATTAAGGATGCTGAATTCCTGGGGATGCAGTTTTGGACGCATGTCAGGGTTTACCCAAGACTTCCTCATTAATGGTGGCAGCCAGATGCACCCTCTGGCTTGGATCTTGGGAGGTGTATGCTGAATCCAAGAAAGCTCTGGAGGCCCTGCCTTATGATGGTTCCTGCTTATTTGGACCACCTTTGCAAAAGTTCATCTCCCAGGCCACGGGAGGTAAGAGTTCATTTCTGCCAGTGGCCGTTCCAAAAATAAAGGGCAAAAGTTTTTGCTCCATTCATTTTTTGGGGGAAAATGGGTTGCCTCATCGAGGAGTCAGACGTCTGCCCTGTAGGGGGCAGCTCAGAGAGGTAGACAGGCTTGGACAGGAAGATCTCCTGGTGCCAAGCACACTGACAGGCAATCAGCATGACTACCTACACCCCCCCCTCCCACTGGGAACTTCAGTGGTGGGGGGGCTTGACTGCTAATCTTTTGGGATCAGTGATTCAGTTCTCAGTTCTACCACAGACAAATGAGTAAGGTGGATTGGATATCAAGGATGCTTATCTTCATGTTCCCATGTAGGCTGGTCACCACAGCCTCCTCCGGTTTGCGGTGGACCACTACCACTTCCATTTCAGAGTGCTCCTGTTTGGGCTGGCCACAGCACCAAAGGGTATTCATGAAGGTGATGGCAGCCATGGCTTCAAGTTTACGTCAACAAGGGGTGACAGTCTTGTCGTATCTGGGCGATCAAAGCAGGTTGCCTTCGGGATCACATGGACCTCATGGCAGAAATGTTGGTTCCTACTCAGCGCATGGTCTTCTCAGGTCTTTTGTTCGACACGAGATGCCAGAGGGTATTTCTACCTCCGGAGAAGATACAGAAGATCAAACACCAAGTAAAGGTCTGGCTGTCACTCAAGTGCATATCCATCCTTCGGTGTTTCGAGGCAGTACAGTTTGCTCAGTTCCATTCACTACCCTTCCAACGTGAAATTCTTGCCAAATGAAAGATGTCAGAGCCTCCCCTGGAAATTCAGTTTTTCCATCTCTCACCAGCGACTCGTCAGTCCTTGGTTTTGTGGTTACGGGCAGGGAATCTCCAACTGTCCCTTCTCAGTTTAGGAATGGACAATTCTGACCACAGACGCCCACCTGTTAGGCAGGCGGTGACCTTGGATCTGAAATTGCAGGGTCTCTGGACTCGGGAGGAGTCAAGGTTGCACATCAGTGTTCTCAAGTTAAGGGCAGTGTACAATGCTCTGGTCCAGGCGCAGCTCAGACTGCGGAGCAGAGCTATTTGAATTCAGTCAGGCAACGCCACAACGTTGGCGTATATTTATCAGCAGGAGAGAACAAAGAGTTCCCTGGCCATGAGAGTAACTGCTAAGATCACGACCGGAACAGCAGGTTCCTGTTATTTCAGCGGTCTTTATACTGGGGTGGACAATTGGGCAGCCAGTTTACCTGATCGGCATGCCATACACCCGGGGCAATGGTCCCTACATCCTGAAGAGTTCACCCAGGTTGTTCAGTGGTGGGGTCAGCCACAGATCGGCATGATTGCCTCTCAGCTGAACCACAAGGTGGACAGGTATTGTGGCAGAACGAGAGACACTCAAGCGTTTTTGGTGGACACCATGACGGTGCTCTGGAGGTTCAGTCTAGTATATCTATTTCCTCCTATTCCAACATTGACTCGAATCTTGAGAAAGATCAGATTCAAAAGGGTTGCAGTAATTTTTCTGGCACCAAAATGGCCGAGAAGATATTGGTCCACAGATCTTCTCGCCACGAGTATTTCTCCTCTTTGGCGTTTTCTTCTCAGGGAAGATCTTCTCAGCCAGGGTCCGTTTTTCCATCAGGACCTAACACTGCCAGCTTTGATGGCTTGGTGGTTGAATTTTTGATCATCGTCTGGATGACCCTTCTGTCTAAAAATCAAAGCTCGGAAATTTGCATCTTCTAGGATTTACCGTATATGGAAAGCATATATCTGTTGGTGTGAGACGAAACGTGTACCGAATGCTTCCTTCTGGTTGGCTAGGGTGCTAGAATTCCTACAGGATGGTTTGGATAAAGGACTACTTTTGACATCCCTGATGGTTCAGGTTTCAGCTTTGTCGATTTATTTCCAAAGGAGGCTGGCCCTTCTGCCAGATGTTTAGACATTTGTTTCAGGGGGTTCTTCATGTTCAACCACCTTATTTACCTTTGATGGCTCCATGGGACCTGAACTTGGTGTTAACGGCTTTACAGAAGCTCACCATGTGGATTGTACAGTTCAGTTAGAAAGACTGACGCTCTCTTAGTGTTGTATGATGCTTGTAAGCATGGCTGGCCAGCCACTAAACAAGCAATAGCTAGATGGATTACGGCAATTATTAGTCAGGCTTATCTGTCGGATGGCCTCTTGGCTCATTCTACCAGGTCAGTTGGCGCCACTTGGGCGGCGCGAGCAGTTGTGTAGAGTGGCTACCTGGTCTTCTGTTCATACGTTTAGCAGGTCTTACCTCTTTCACATTTTTGCATCCAATGACACAGGTTTTGCACGTAAAGTGTTACGTGCAGCTCAGTCTGAGCGTACCCACCCCTAGGGTCAGCTTTCTAAAGTCCCCAAGGTGAGCAAGTGGGGGAAACTGTGCTTCCACCCTGTTGTTGTTCTGACAGTTCTTTTGAGTGTTCTGTTAGTTTTGTTTTGTCCTCTCTTGCAGCTTTGTTAAATAAACTGAGAGCTTCTGGCTGGAGGGGGCATAGAGGGGAGGGGAGCAGGCTAAACAAGTTGTTAGTGCCATTACTTCCACAGCATCCTTTATACCCCAAGGTGAGTAGTGTCCCCCAACTGTGTTAAGAGAAAGAGATTTTACGTTAAGTACAAAAATCTTGTTTTTGCATTCATTTAAATTAAATTTCTTTGTCTGAATAAATATGTTGACCTATCCTTTCAGTAACTGGTGTGACCCACTGAGCAGCAATGACTTAAATCAAACATTTACAGTCATCACTGATCAGTCCTGCACATTGTTTTGGAAGAAATTTTGCCCATTCCTCTTTACAGAACTACTTCAACTCATGGATGCTGGTGGGCTTTATTGTATGAACACTCCACTTTAGGTTCTGCCATAACATTTTGATTGGATTAAGGTCTGGGCTTTGAATCGGCCATTCCAAAATGCAAAGTGTTTTCTGCTTCAACTATTTTTGTGTAGACTGATTTGTGTGTTTAGTGTTGTCTTGCTGCAAGACCCACCTTTTGTTGAACTTTAGATCATGGACTGACATTCTCCTGTAGAATTTAGTGGTTGAATCCAGAATTCATAGTTACATCGGTGATGGCAAGCTGTCTTGATCCCCTGGCAGCAAAACAACCCCAAACCATGATTCTGCCACCATCGTGATGAGGTTGAGATGTGGTTCCTATGTTAGAAAGCATTGTTTGGTTTTCTCCAAATATAAATTTCTCATTTAAGCCAAAAAGGTTTATTTTAGACTCATCCGTCCACAGAACATTCTTTCAGAAAACTTCTGACTTATCCAGGTAGTTTTTAGCACATTTTAAACGGGCAGCAATGTTCTTCTTGGAGATAAGTGGCTTCCTCCTTGCTATTCTCCCATGCACACTATTCTTGTTCATTGTTAAATAAATCATAAATTCTGACATGAGCCAGTGCAAGAAAAGGCTACAATCCTTTAATGTTACACTGGGGTTTTCTTTGATCGCTGGAATATTATATGCCTTGCGTCTGGAGTGATTTTTTATCTCAATTTGTACACTATTTGACTGACCGTTGATTGGTGATGTCAACTTTTTGTAACTTTTTCCAACCTGATGAGCATCTGATGTCCTCCGAACTATCCATTGATCGGGGGATGCACTCACAAACCTGTGTGGTGAAGGCCGGTCTTTGGTAGTGAAGAGTCAGGTTTATTTTTTTTAAATATGACAGGGCCATCCAAACACACACCTGATTGTGATCCCATTGATTGACACTCCTAATTATCCAGTTATTGAACTGATAATCCTTGAGGTCCACGTACGTTTTCCAAAATGTAATGATGGATCATATTGATTAATAAATGAATGTAAAATATATCCTTTTGTGCGTTCGTTGATTTATTAGGCTCTCTTTTACCAATTCTAAAGGGTTCACAATGTTTATAGTGCTTTCTAGGACCACTGAAGATCCAGCAGTTGAATCGTGAGATGCATCTGCTGCCTATGCTTCAAGCACAAACTGATCACTATCAGAGAATATTCCTGTATGCCCCCCTTTATGAGGATTATACAGATATATGCAAACATTTGAAAGAAGAGTGATGATAAATGTTTCTCGTGTGCTACACATTTGCAGGGAAAGCAGAAGAGCAGATAGAACAACCAGACACCCCAAGCTCAGCGGACATAAGAGGAGCCCCAGAAGTACAGATCTCTCCTACCTACACCACACATGTTAGGGCATTGTCACACCCTGTACCTCTCGGAGACCCCAGAAAGAAACCTGAAGCTACTGTGGAGGTATCGGAGTACCCCCAGAGTCTACCTGAAGGTTCTGAGGAGCAACGCAAAGTCTTGATTGAGCAATGCATCACTTCTTTCACGCTGTGTCTAAGCCGCTTTCCGCAGCACTACAAGAGCCTGTACAGACTGGCTTACCTATATACACAAAGCCAAACTCATCAGGTAAGATTGATGTGTAGGCCTGTATATACATCATCATAAAGAATTAAATGATCAATCCATCTTAGTTGACTTTATTTTAGGGATTATATGTGCAGAATAAATCCAAAGGTCTATTGTGTAATTATAACTCTCAATTTGCTAGATAGATTATCTAGCAAACTATGTTTCTGGCAATTACCTTTGCTGTAGCTCCTCCATCTTCGGAGAGCTAGCGGAGTCCTTCTGGCCTGGAACATTTAACCTCTAAAACGATCCTTTACCAACTTGGAACCCTTTTGCATTTCATAATACATTTCTGTGTGTTATGTGTAGTTAGAAAAGCAGATTGACTCATATGCAACTATAATCTAACCTTGCTCAATATCAAAGAGAATTTAGAGATGTTGGTGAAAGCTGCATACTTTATCTATGACTAGAATAATAGAGAAAACCTATGTATGTAGGTCTGTTGCCAGTATTACGTGTTAAATATGTTAGGTATATGTTATGTATATTTAATCTTGTTGATTAAAAACTTCAAACAAGGACTACTTAGTTCAAAACATCAGTATCCTAGTTTAATTATAGTCTATAATGTATAATATTGTTCATTTTTTATGTTAGAATCCTGGTGAATGCATTCAATCTGCAGCCACTATGAAAGTTGATCCAAATTTCATTACAATAAAGGAGTTTAAATATATAGTTCATTGTATCATGCCAAAAACAAAATCGCTGTCATCAATACACAAATCCCTATCTAATGAGAAATCATTTTAAAACCAATGTACTTGACGAAAAAAAACCTGTTTTAAATGTAAAGGTTTGTAACAAGGCATTCAAATATTATAGTAAGTTATATTGACATGTTAATTAATCATTAGGTTGGATTGATATAAAATTGTGTGACAGTTCAAGAGTGCAGATTGTTTACTACATAATTGGAAATTGACATGAAAATGCAATATCCTGGCTAATATAATTAATCATGTTATGAAGCAAAAAATAATTACAATTCAGTCAAGGAAAGAATGTAAAACTGAATATATCTTTTTTAAAAGTCTAAACAACCTACTTATATATACACGGTCAGGTCTGGCCAATTGGTTTGTCAACTGGCCAGATGTGTGGCAAGTTTGAACTTGCATATTGTAACCAAATATTTGGTAGTTTGCTGGTTGAGATGTTGTTCTGTTTTAGGTGTGTTTGTATTCTTGTATTCAATCTACTGATGTCTTCAAGTTTGAAGTGGACAGGAACAGAACAACCAGTAGCCAATCGGCTCATTGGAACATTGAATGTACAGATTGAATTGGAACAGAGCCCGATTGAGACCCAATAGGGCACTAGGCAACATACTGGTTTGAGACCCCTCGCCCTCTTCTGATTGTCACTACACACACACATAAAAACAGGTTATAGTAATCTGGACCCCTCAGTGCCCATTGGGCCCAAATATTAATTATGACAAAGCAGGATGTGTCATGATGTGAGAAGGGGAAGGCAGATAGGCAGGATGCCAAAGACTAAGAGATAGTGGTAGAAGCAGGGTCCCCAGAAGCAGCAGTGATCTGAGGCTCCTTTGAAACTGGTGCAGAAAGATTGTATTGTGAAACTCACCTCAGTGAAACAGAGTTCATACATACAGGTTGTTTTAAAATATCATTCCATTGTCAGAGGACATTATCGATGAAGTAGACAATGCTATATCACTAAGTGAAAGTACAGTTTTATGAATTATGTTAGAAAAAGGTCAAATTCACTTATTTTGATATACCTGATTTGCTTTATATGTATACCGGTAGTGCAAAGAAGTCTTTTATATATCAGTTCACCAAAGATCTCTGATTAGAGCTTAAATTAGTTGCCAAGACAAGAATTGAAATATATATTTTTGTAATTAAAACTGCAATCCTTATTACAGGTTAATGTTTAACTGACCTGGTCTTTCACTTTATTAAAGCCCCGGGAACTTGACACTGTTCCTTCATTTCTGTAATATAGCACCCGTATATCAGTGCTTTTCTACAGTATATAGGGGTGTTGCATTGTAGACCGGTAATAAGCAGCAAGGTCAGAGCTTCTGTTAGTCCTCACACCTATTTTCACCTGCTATTTTTCAATGACAAATAAGCAACGTTTGAAGGTACTATAATACAGAACTGTTTGTGTGCAGTTCCCGAGGCTCCACTGCCGAGAAGGAGCAGGTCAGTGAAAAACCACTAACCGAGATTGGTGCTGTGGTCTGACTGTTTGGATGCTCCCACGTAGGCTGCAGCATGCTTGTAGTGATTCATCTTGCACATGGGATGGCAGACCCCTGACCCCTGGCACACCCCTGGGAACAGAGCTATCCTCCCACAGTCTGTCAAGCCCTGACACTGGAATTAATACAGTCACTGCCCACACATTCTAGTTACTAGCAGCTCCCGGGGAGCAATGGACAAATTCATTACTCCCCTTGCTCCTTAGCCCCTCTACATATCTCACATGAGTCGTTTTATCTTTTGGTTTGTGTTCATTTACAGACATATCAACTTGGAATGGTGCCTATGTTAGGGCTGATTTAGAGTAAAGTGATCTTGCCCTCTGTATAGATCTCTATTAATAGAGCAGTTGTCTAGCTTTATTGATCAGTACAATTCCCAAGAAGTTGTAACTGTTCCTTAGACATTTGTTTGCATGTTGTGTGATCAAACAGATGATCATGTACTATTATAAAACATTAATATTTCACCTGAGATAGCAGCAGTTTTACACTTTTATATTAATTGCTATTTTCAATGTGGCCCCACTCTGTCTGTCAATGATGGGACTAAATTGCCTTTTTCTGTAGGAATTGAATACAGCACTTTCCAATGTAAATAAACATTTTCTATTATAGGAAAGACAGAAGTCATAATAGATGGATAAAGGTGGTTTGTGTCTCATATATTATTTTTATAGCCGCTTAAAAATTACAAAAGCACCATCCAAGTATAAATAATACAAATGTTCAATGATATAATCGATAGCTGTCAATGTAAGATCATTATTTGTCCTACTTAGTTTCTTAGCTAATCTGGAATCCCACATTCCAGATATTTCAAAGGTCAAGATTGACGGAATCAACCATTTTTTTTGCATGGGGATTTGCAATTCACCTAATCTATTAAAGGCAAATCATCTTGTAAAATCCACTTTTTCAAACTTCCCTTTTCCCATTCATTTCTTTGTTCAATACATGTCAAAGGGCTTTCTGCACCCAGTGAAATGCTTTGCCTATGCAAATAAATGGAAAAACTCAGCAGAGAAAAAATGCCACTATTGCCTAAATTTGAAGTATATAGATTTTTAATATATTGTATAGTTTGGGGATGAATTAAGTCATACTTGGCTACTGTCCCAGAATGTCTGGGAGATTCCCGAATTCCAGGTAGGTTTACTGCATCTTCCCACTTCCTAGTGAAGGGGACAGAGATTTTGGACCCTCCATTACGCGATTCTCAGGGAATTATCATTTTGGGTCAACAATGGAGTGTTTCACTGAGCTCCACACCCTCCGTCCTCATACGCCCACCTACCCACTTATCTCTTGCCCTCTTAGATCTCTCAGAGGGTAATGTTTAAAAGTTGGCAAGTATGAATGAAGTTTTATTCATGGTGACAATTGTAAATATATATATATATACTGAACAGTATAACCTTTTGATAAATCTCTCCCTAAGATCCTGCCTGGACCTCTATTATTTGTAATTCATAATGCATAACACTCTAGTTCATATTGATAACTGTTTACAAAACTTTTTGGAATATATTTAGTTGAAGGTTAAAAAAGAACGATAAAATCACTTTGTCTGTAAGAACTAATCCACTGAGGCACTTTAACACTATTGGAATGAGGAAATAAGTATACCCAGGAGTCCTGATTTAGTAAAATGTTTCACCGATTTAGCTGACAGCTTGCATGTGTTTTTAGCTTAGGACATGCAGGGTTATTTCTGTGTGTGGGCTCAGTGTGGTTTGTCTGGATGTTTGCTGTACAAATGGTTTGGCCGACATACTGTACACAGTTTATTATTTGACACTGCTTTGTTTTGGTAACAGAACAACATCACCAAGCAAGCAGTGTGGACTGTGCACAGCTCCTCATTCCGAGTTGGTGGGAGGATATGGGAATACACTATGCTAAATAGAGAAACCTACAGCCAGACAAGATAAAATGAAGTAGACGGTCGAGCTCAGTAGTCTGGAAATTATTTTATTTTCAGTGAGAGAAAAAGCAGAGAATTCCAAATGACTATCGAATGTTTCTTCAATCCAAACGCCTCATTTCTGATATGTTTATAACGTGTTGTTCACTTTCCTTATCAGGGGAGACGTGGAAACTGCTGAAATCTCCCCCACTCTTGTAGAACAATTGTTACAACTGTGTTTTTGTTTTGTTGTTTTGTTTTTTTTACTATACTGACTATGTATGCAGTTTGCTTGTGTTTATACACTGATCAACAAATAGGAGTGAACAAGACCATAGGGTTGAATGTATTTTTTACATGTATTGTGGTTTTCATGTGCCAATAATAAGACGTTGTTGTAAAGAAGCTCTAACGAGACTGAGGGTATTTTCACCACTGTCTATGGAGATTAGTATGTCTGTGATTTTGTCGGGCATATTAATATGGTGTCCTTCATCCATTGTTAAAATGCACTCACCATGTAGGAAATGGTAAGAGCTGAATGCTGGATCACAATCAGTCAGAGGAAGAAATCTGATACCTGTTGATGACACTATGATCTGCTGCTAAATCTTCCCTGACTGAGCTCTGAGCCTGTGAGAGAGGAAGGGTCAATACATCATGCTGCAGTGCTTACCAGAGTAGGGACTTGGGCTTGTCATCACAATGTACTTGAATATTAAATATAGTGCAGGATTGTGGCTAAACCATGCAGTTCATTTATAGTCACTTCCAAGTTCAAATCCCTGTCAAGTAACTGATAAGTCTGTCCATGTATTTCATGTTGGCATCACATGACTGTGGAACATCTGCACATTGAGTTGTCTATCTTGTCACACATTCACCTCTTCTTTTGGCTAGTCAGAAATAGGGCTTATACATTCACTGTGCATAATGTATAGTAATGTAAATGTATGGACCTGTACAGACACATATTCTGCCATCTGTTTGCTTTGCACTATTTTCAGCATTGCCTGCCTGTTCACAAGCATTAACACTTGGTGCTTAATTCACTATACAGCAGGAAGGATATGAGAACACACTTGCAGAGTGCAAGGTTTTATAAGGTGTTTATTAACGCCTGTGTGTACAGTTCTTTAGATGTATGCTTGGTGTCCAGGGATGTCCTATTTAGTAATGCTCACCCCTACTGACTCACCTACCATGGTGTTTCAAATGTTATGAAAAAAATCTATCTATATGCTGAAAGAAGTGAAAATCTATATGCATGCACAGCATATACCCACAGCAGCATCTCCGTTGTCTCCTCAGAACTTGCAGTGGGCCAGAGACGTGTTGCTAGGCAGCAGTATCCCGTGGCAGCAGCTGAAGCACATGCCAGCACAGGGACTCTTCTTCGAGAGGAACAAGACTAATTTCTTCAATGTAAGTTGTGCTCTGGTAACTGGCTGGTCAGTGGGAAAATGGGTATATCAAATAGTCTGTATGAAAGAGTTAATAGGATACGCCAGGCTTTTTGTACCTCTGTGGGCGGAGCAGTACTGACCACAGGATGGCTGGGATGGATTTATAAAGGATAAGTCTCTGTACTGTACATTATAATGCTATTACAATCCACACAGCCCTATTGTGGTCATTGACTTGTAGTGTCCTTTATAAACTAAATATTATGCCTTTTTGTTACTATTTTTTAGATACATGCATATATTTTGGTTTTAGTATTGTGGGTAAAGTAATAAAAAAAAAAAAAAAGTGAATGAAACTAAGGGTAATTGAAATGAGGTATTAGAGGATAAAGAGAAGGAAAATTAATGTGCTTTTCAGTTTTGTCTACTGCTGAATGTCAGAAATGTACATTTTAGTGAAAATCATTATGAATAATGTTTGTTTTTTACATGTTGTAAAGACAACTAGCTAGTATTTAATAGTTTGTGCACAGAAACCATGTTACTGGGTGAGGAGGCTGTTTCATTTGCACATTTGTGGATTAACATGGACATTTTTGGAAATAATGTTTTATTTTTTTTTCCTGTTTGTAGTGTGTTTTAGGAGCCAGGTTATCAAGCTTACAGTGTTAACAAATGATCCTTGTTGACAGCAGGTTATTAGTAGTAAGATACATCCGTAAAAGTCTGCAGTCAAGCAAAATGGCTGTCAATTGCTGTATGATTTAATTTATTTTTGGTTACTTTCAAAATATGTTTATGTGCTCAGCATTCTTAGGAATGTTATACATTGGTGGACAAATGCAACAGGACAGGTTAAAGTCCTTTTTATTCTGTTTCAAATATCACTCTATGCTGATGCATGCAGGTTTATACAGCAAGGTACCATTGTGTGCAAACAGGCAGTTGTTCATTCTGGTTGACGGTAGGCTGGGGGATATGGTATATACCTAATAATCTAGTTATAAATATGTGTTTGCCTAAGCAGCAAAATAACTAAAACAAGATTTTGTCATAGTGCAAACATGAAGGTGTTTCTTACTTTGCACAGTAGTGCAGCGGTTTTTCACACCACTAACTGCCTTGAATTTAAACTGACTTCTTGATACCATTACCCACTGCGTTCTCTTGGGTGCATTTTGCATATCCTAGACGCACAAAATAAACCATGCACACAGTGTGGCGCAAGTAAACCAATGTGTTTAAAATAAAATAAAAAATTCATTCATAAGCCTTTCAATGAAGCCAGACCCAATGTCCATTGTACTTTTCTTTAGCCTAGCTATAGCTAAATGAGTGCAACTTGAGTGGTACATACAAAGGGGACTTTAATAGAATGAAAAAGAAAAGCAGTACAAATGTGGAAGAAAGCAGGACTTTGACCTGCCCTGACGATGAATGTGCAAAAGCAATGGATTTGATGGACAATTTAATTGCATATTGGGTTGTGACCTTAGTGTTAGTAGTGCACAAAAGCAGAAGGAACAAAGTTGTACCATGCATGCTAATTTGTGATGACTTTTCAGGTTATAAATGACCCTCATTATGTTCCTTAAAAGAACTGCATTATCTATAAATATAGTTCCTTTAGTAAACTTAAAGATGCGGTAACGAACTGACGTGGACCTTTTGTACAGTACACTGCACCCATCCGGCATCACCCCTACAAAAGAGTTCCTAAAAATGGTCAAACAGATAGATAGATATATATATATATATATATATATATATAAATAAAATGTGTGTGTGTATATAATATATACATGTGTGTGTGTGTGTGTGTGTATAATAATTATATATATATATATATATATATATGTATATATATGTTTGTGTGTGTGTGTGTTTCAGGAGCTTGTCAGAAGTGAGGTTATGTGAAATACAGTATACTGTAGTTGTGATTGTGGAAAAAGATATTTTCATAAACAAAGCATACTTTCTGCCAGTAATCCTATTTAAGGGCATTACAGTCAGGCTATTTTAGCTACCGTTTGCCAAATTACTAATAACAGAAGAATAGCTGCATAGCAAGTGTAAATGCAATGTGGGAACTCTGTAAATGTAGAAAGTGGAGGTAAATTGTTTTGTATTATAATGGTGACCAATTACATATTCTAAAAAGAATAAACCACCAGTTTTACTTACTGTTTATAAACAGTGGCAATAAAATATGGAATTCATATACCTTAGTTACAAGGAGAATCTGACTGAAATAAATGAATTGTTCCATGCAAACCTGATGTCAATGTGCAGAGTTATCAATTGGATCTAAAATTACTGCACTATGTAAACCGAACTAACAGTTCTTGGTGTTATGAGTACTTTCTTATGGACAAAGTGGCCTTCAGGGGGGTTGTTGTATTTAAACCTTCTCTTCACTGGATATTTTGAATGTGTTGTATTAAATGTACATAGATTATTTTTTTTTATTTCAAAATACAGTCTTCGTTATATTTTTGGCGTATTTATAATGTGCCTTGTCTTTAAAATGCTGGGTATGCCTGTAGGTGTCACTACTAGCTCTGCTTGTGTAATGTTTACGTTTGTGACTGAAAGCTTACCACAGACAAAAATACAGATTATGAAAAGGTAAACATTACGGGCCTGATGCTGAGTTATGTTGTCTGTGTAGGGTAAAAGAATAAAATTTGCCCATGACACGCTCACAGACAGCGCACACGTATAAGCACGCTGGAAGACTTGCGCATATCTGACACTTGTGCCTCCTTACGACAGTAGAGGTGGAAAAGGGAGGGAAGGGGCGGTTTAACGTAGGTAAGAGAGTACAGTGTAAATGTGGCTAAGGCAGACCAGCATGCAGACGCACATACAACCCTCAGGAGCTATAGCTTCTGCACATGCTAGAGGGTTGGTGCAGATACACACTGATGGTGGCGATGGTCGCCTGGCTGATAGGTGATTTTTTTTTCATTGACCGTGCCTATATGATAGGATTTTGTAGGCGTACTTTAAATATATATTTTTTTATATACTTTCATTCATACACAAGAAGGAGTATTACGTCTGCTCTATTATATGAGGCCTGATAGCGAATGTGCTATGAAAACAAGTATTAACAAACTTTTCTTGTGCTTATGACCTGGTTGTGTGTATGTGTGTAAGTAAGTACGCCTGTCGTCAGCCTAGAGAATGTGCTGCAGGTGCAGAGCTGGACGCATCTTGCATTGCCTACCACTCAGCATATGGGCGGCAATATGCTATCTTTACAGGGCGCCTTTTTTTTTTAGCATAAATTACTCCCAACCATGCGTCCAACTCGGTGTCAGGCCCTAACTGTACAGATTTGTACAGAAGGTAAAACTCAAGTAAAATTATCCTGTGAAACACATTTTTCTATGCTTAGTTCCTGTCTTGGGACCTTCAGTACCTCAAGTGCAGCGTACTTTTGTCATCTTACATTAAAGCAGCGGTTCCCAAAGTGTGCCCCGCAGCTCCTAGGGATGCCGTGGCGCAGTCACAGGGGTGCCGCGGGCAAGCCAGAGAAAAAGCAAAGACAACAAAAACTTACAAATCCGCGCAGCGCCAGGACCCAGCATCCTCCTCTCTCATGCAGCTTGTCACTGAATATCGACATTCAGTAACAGCTGCGTGAGAGAGGAGAATGCTGGGTCCCGGCGCCGCGCGGATTGGTAAGTTTTTGTTGTTTTGCTTTTTCTCTGGCTGGTCGCGGCAGAGGGGGTAGAGTGAGAGGGAGCGTGACAGAGGCCAGAGGAGGGGGACAGTGTGACAGAGGCCAGAGGAGGGCGACAGCGTGAGAGGGGGCAAAGAGGGCAGCGTGAGAGGGGGCAGTGTGTCTGGATGCAGAGGGGGCAGTGTGTCTGGATGCAGAGGGGGCAGAGTGTCTGGATGCAGAGGGGGCACTTTTGCATACAATTAAATAAGTATTTCTGTCCTGACTTAAATATTATTACATTTTTTTGACCCAACTACTTCTAAAACAGGACTGCTCAGTAATTATTTTGGAGGGGTGCCTTGAAAAAATTATGGAGACTCTAAAGGTGTCGCGAACTGCAAAAGTTTGGGAACCACTGCATTAAAGTATATTCTGCAGAGCATTTGAATGTACGTTAAATTGCATATATTTGTACACTTTTAAGAGTTAAATATCCAAACGAAGGTAAGAACTTTTATCATCATAACAAGTTATGTTTGTTTATTTGATCACCTTAAAAAGCTGTCATGACACTATAGCCTGATTTGTTGTGGTGCATTGTTTGTTTTTATCTTCAATATGGAACTTTTATTTCCAGGCAAGCTAATTCTGCATAGTTCTGCTCCCACTTTTCCGTGATCAGAGAAACTATTCTATTTCTCCTGATACATTTGTAGCAAAGCCAGATTAAGAAAGTCTATAGATAACAAAGTTTATTAGCTAAATGTAGATGTCTCTAAATTGATGTATAACATGCCATCCAGAGCAGAGCGATCGTTCTATTTTTATGCTAAGAATTTTCGGGTCATTAGTTTCATAACATCCCTAGACATGTGGAGAACATTGTCTGAATCCATCCACAGCTTTTTTAGATATTACATATTTGCAAAGCATCCCATACTTGGAAACTAGTAAGTGCCCTAAAATAGACTTCTTTTTGCCCCTTAATTCCTGCAGCTATTAAAGGACCGCTGCCCCTAACAATAAAGTAACGAAGTAACGGTAGTTTTTGCTTTATTTTTCTATACCATGCTTTGTATTCCATATGTATATAATTTAAAGTGGGTAACAATAGAGCAGCCTGTATCCAATCAGATCATTGGATTAGTCGCAGCAGCAGCAGGAGGGACGGGTGCTGTTCTTGTGGGAGGCAGTGACCTGTCTACTTATATGATTGTGTTAGTGAGGACTAGGCTGCAATGTGACAAGGTCAGTGTGATGATGTGACACAGGAGGCCCCTGACCAAGAGAGAGTTGATGGAACAGTGCCCCCAAGTTGCAAAAGTAGTGATATAAGACTCCTGTCAGACTGGTGCAGGAAATTTCAAACAAAGTTCATATATCAAACGTTTTATCTTTATTAGTATAAACAGCAGCCATGTTGACCTGCCACAGTAAAATTATGTGTTGTCAGGTACCACTGTTTGGCTAAGGCTGGGTAAACACTACAACAACTTTTTACAAACGACTGAAGTTCCAATCAGTCTGCCATTACATACAGACATACATACAGACTATTCACGAATTACCTTCAGATCTGTGCTCTTCATCTGGTCCTGTAGTCACTTAGAGAATAACAGCACAGTAATTAATTCATTCATTCATTCCTGTCACACTGATTAACCACCTTGTTATAGCTATCCACATGTCATTACAAATTTTAAGTTATTAGGTTTACCGACCAACCAAATGAACAGACAATCGGTGCTTTGGACTGACTATCAGTCATTATGTAAGTGTACAGACTACTGTGATATCGGACCGAACAGTCGGTTTACGGGGTGTTTGGCCTGATAATTGGCAGAAAAACCTGTAGTGTGTACCCAACCTTAGTAAGGAAGGCAGAGCACTTGCAGTTACTTGAAAACCGCAATGTTTGACATGGAATAACCTACACAGTAGATGAGTTTTTAATTCAATTATCTCATTATAGTCTTTGCATCACCAGCATACATTGAAGGTAGCCATTTTGTGGATCAATATTTATGAGAATGCAGCCTATCAATTAACTAGGAAATAGTGACATCATAGATGCCCTCTTTTCTGGTGATTTGATAGGCCACACTCCATGAATAATAGTTCAGAAGACTTGGTTATCTATGTTTCTATCTACCTCTCTGCTGTCTTCTATGTATAAGACTCAGCTGATTTGGTTGCATGTCCATAGAAAAAAAGACATCTCCTGATGATCAAACCGCTATCTTAAATACCTTCAGTTTTTACAGCCTTTACATATATGCTTGTTAATACTACCTCTAGCTTTTTTATGCATAGCTACTTGCATTTCACCTTTAATGGTCATTTTAAAAACAGTGTAGCACAATGCCGCATTCAAATCTTATTTGCAGATCTGTGAATGTTTTTTCTTTGGTCTGTAGTAGCTTCTTATAGACTCTAGGTGGCACCCATGTTATGACTGGCCTTAAAAAAAAAAAAAGGTGCCCCATTAAGCAGAAGAAGAGGAACTTCACTACAAAATAATAAATATAGTTAAAAATATGGAATTTGGTTGGCTGGCAAAGTATACTTAGATTTGTAGTTTAACAAGGCTTAAAGAGACACTGAGGGTAACTTATGAACTACAAGAAGATACAGGCCTACAGTGCTTTATTTGCTAATTGCTTGCCCAGTATATTTTAAGGTACACGCCCATTCCCCTGGTAATTGGAACTGCCCACATAAAAAGGTGGTATACCAATTTTTGCAGGTTTGTGGACAAACTGGCTGATAAGGGCCATCCATAGTTCTCTTAAAACTGCATTTATGGACCTGCCCAATAAGGATCAATTTCAATAGAATAATCAGGCATTGCAGTTGTTTTCTGAGCCTGAAAAAGAGTCCATCCTGCTACCACAGTAAGCCCACCTACGTTATTTATTTCAGAGTTTTGCTTGATTTGCCTCATTATTGTCTTAAATTATTAACGAGAGTGAGAGGACATTGGGACTGTATTGGTTATATTGGGCACCTTTCTGTGCTTGAATATATTTTATTACATTACTGTAAGCGCATCTAGAAATGCACTTTTCTGCCAAACTGGGACTAGAAGGTGCAGAAAGCATCCCATTCAAGGTATAGTACAAGGTCTAGTTTATACCCCCTCTGGCAGGTGAAAGCATCAGGTCCTCCTACACACTAAATCAGGGGTGTCCAACCTTTTAGCTTCCCTGGGCCACATTGGAAGACGACGAGTTGGTTTGGGCCGCACATAAGATACACTAATATTAGCTGATCATCCAAGAAACCATAGAAAACATAGTTAACATATATATATATATATATATATATATATATATATATATATATATATATATATATATATGAGGAAAGAGTGATATATATATATATATATATCACTTTTTTTTTCAAATCCCCCTATACTTACCTTTCAATCGCCCTGTTCAAAAAATCCTCTCTAGTTATTATGCTATAATCACTTTTTGTATTGTTTCGATGCAATATCAATAAAGTGCATTTAAGCCAGGCATTGTATATTAGGGTGCCCTGACCAGGCCTGCGGTACCTGACATATACATCACTGTGACCCCAAATTGTGACCTGTTTTGCTAATTACACCACTATGTTAGTTAAGGGATAACAACTTATAATGGGCCAAAGAGAATAATATATAATGCCCCATTAGTATTACAAGTAGAAGTATATAGCAGTGAGATAAGGTCCATGATGCTCCAGGACCAGGTGACTTTTATTCACTGGTCAGCGTCCCTTGAAATAATAGAAAAAAATCCCGCTTAACTTACCTTTTAATCGGCTTGTTCTCCTGTCCTCTTCTCTTCTTTTCTCCAATTCTGTGCTGCTGATTGTTCTTCTCGCGCGGGTGACTCCTCTGTGCTGCGCTCCGCAATGGATGTTGGGCGTGATGACATCATGCCCGACATTCACTGCGAGCGCCGCACGGAGGAGGAGACCAGGGAGGGAGCCGGAGTACCAGCTGACGTGACCGCAAGGTAAGTATTTTCTTTTCTTTTTTTTGCAGGATTTTCTTTTTCCATTAACAGTGCTGCCCCCTTGCCACAACCAAAGCTCCTTCTGGGCCACATTTACAGGCGTGCTGGGCCGCGGGTTGGACAACCCTGCACTAAATGCTGTGCTCACTCTGATAAATGTGGGAATGCTTATAGTGGGGCATTTTCTCCACAGCATCGGTTCGTACATATCCCAGCCTGCAAAACAAAATCTTGGTTTTCCATTTACTTGCAAATCTAGATGAATTTGGGCTCCAAATCTATTTTGCGCCACATATATTCTGATATAGGATCTTGTATTTTTTATGGAATATAATATAGGAAGGAAGATATAGACTTCTTATCAAGACCTCTTAAAAATGTATCCCTTGTCTTGATGAGTAAAACAAGAATGTTCTCATGTCAGAGAAATGGTTCATTCAAAACTGATGTAGTGATAATCCCATGAACATACCCTCCAGGATTGCTTAGCCTAATTTGCACTGTTCTCTTGATGTGATACGTAATTTTGTTTTATTTTATTTTGAATAATCAATTTGCCATATCCATCATCATTTCACTTAATAAGTGCAGAAATGCAAAGACATACATTTTTCTTTGAAGGCTTTTCATGCTCTTCTTCAGTGCCTGATCAAATGCTGCAGTACATACAACTGACTGACGAGTGCGCACACAAGAAAGTCCATGTAACATGATGCTGGACTGATTGGTAATATGTATGAGTTAGACATCTTGGGGTGATTGAGTAATGCTGGTCTCAATATTGCAGAAGATATTGCATAATGTGTGGCCTAAAAACGACTGATACCCGACGATCCTATGGAAATTGATCATTTTCAGGCATATCCATAAATGCAGTGGGAAAATGACGGTGGATGGCCCCTGTCATCCTGCGTGTGCTCAGATCATGACATTAATGAGCCCTTTTGACACTAAGTGCTATGATCGATTGCCCAGATTGGCCAAACAGCTGGGTTTTGTTCAATTTGGCCACCTATGTAGGTGACCAAATTGAACGTTAATCTAGACATTCTCACAGAGCTGCAGAATTGGCCAGAGAAGGAAGAGGGTGTGAGTTGAATAGAGTTATTTATTTATTTTTATTTTCTGCTGCTGCATGCCTTATGAAAACATAACTGGTAAAGAATAACGTCATACAAGTAAGGCAGCAATTATCTTGGCTGAGCAAATATTCTTCATTGATGTTACTGATTCTTAGTGAATTGATAGTCTGAATTCTCGTGGCTGCCCCCAGTGTGAGTATGCGGTAGGCCTGCGTTCCTGAATGTCTATAGTATGAATGTAATGAAAACCTAGTTACTCAGGTGAGAACATTATCCCTTTAATGAAAGCCTAGCTTATCTTGTTGGCATGAAATATTGCATTCTAGTGTTCAGCCACACTGTCTTGTGTATTTCATCAGCCCTGGAAATTCTCCTGCTTCCAAGATGTTGGCTGTAGAGTAAGCCTTCTGTTGTAGATATTGTTCAGAGTAAATTATTTTTGTCTAGGCTTTTTGGAGCATATGTTTGTATTGAGAGTTTCAGTATTATGTGAAATATAAATATATAAGAATACAAATATGTATGAAAACCTTACCAACAAAACAAAACTCTTAAGACCAGTGCTGTGTTTAACAGTAACATTTAATGATAGTATTACCTCCCTGCTCCATTACTATTGAAGCCACGTCCTTGGGACAGTGTACTAAAGCAGGCCTGTCCAACCTGCGGCCCTCCAGGTGTTGTGAAACTACAAGTCCCAGCATGCCCTTCCAGCTATCAACTGGTTGTCTACTGGCAAAGCATGCTGGGGCTTTTAGTTTCACAACATCTGGAGGGCCGCAGGTTGGACAGGCCTGCACTAAAGAGATATGATACAGGGCAGAAGCTCACATTCCAGTTAGTTAAGCTGCAGTGACGTCACTGGCTAACTCCCTGTAAAGGAGTTATACACAATGGACCTCATTTACAAAGCTAACTGATGCATACCACAAATGCCTTTGTCTTGCATTGTGCCTGGATGGTCTGCCAAATATAAATCAAGGTGCGTAGCTACTCTCCGGTCCCTTCTCCACCCCCACCTTAGAACCACCCATTTCATTAAAGTTTGTTTTGTTTTTCTTTGAATGAACATCTGGTACTGTTTTGATTTTGTGTGGTGAAGCTTTGTATTACATGAAGCGTTCCTCTCTGCTGAAATACAACTGAAGACAGAAAATGAATCCATTAAAAGTATAAGATGACACCTGAAGACCACCAACTGAGGCGGTGCAAGATTCCAGTCTTTTTATGGAGTGAAAATAACCATGCATCCCTCTGCAGAGCATGCAAAATAAATGCATCCTTTCTATCTCTTTATCTTGTTTAAAAAATATCCTGCTCTGCAAAATGAAATACCATTTTAGCACTGCCTGGCAAAAGTGGGTGCATCAATGCTCATATTACAACCTTAGTAAGGGAAGCCCTCACTCCGCACAACTCTTCCCATCAGCGTTTCCAACTTTGCTCCTCTGTCAATGCTACCATCCTGCTCCATAAACCTACGGGCTTTGATGGTAATTTAAGTGTGCTTACACAAATTGAGGCTCTGTGCTTCATGAATGACCTGCAGTGTATTCCTACAGAGGAAGCCTACAAGCCAGTTACTCTTGTACAGAGAAACAGTTCCTCCAAATATAGCAACCTGTAAAGGGGTGAAAGAGATTATGGTTGACATATTTAATTAGTTCTGTATTTCAAGTATATTATTCAACAAAGTTGTTGTTTTTATTTTTTAATCAATGAATGTTTAATAATGACTTGTTATTTAAGGACTATCATGCTGCCTTCCAACTATATATAGAGCTGAACATTACGTCTTGTAACTAAACATTTTGTAGTTGTACTAGAAAAAACTGTGTGTAGATATACTTTTCCTCCCAAACGCTGAACATGTCTATTATTCGGGCTTTCATTCACCTTATTTGTCAATGTATTGATATTTCTTGCCATCATTAAACACAAATATAAGTAGATCTGAATCCCAGTTCTTGGTGACATTCAACACATCTGATTTTCTACAACACTCCTGTTGACCTTGAAGATGCTCGGGCATTAATCGAGAACTCACTAGAGAGGCAGGACTAACATTTTTTAAGTAGTGGGCTTCTCCCCCAACTAACTCTGTTATTTTGTCCCATGCGTGTGTGATACAGATCAGGACACTGTGTGTTTCTGTCATTTCCTGCAGATTTTTGTTTTGTCGAAAAGTTTTATTTTATCGTGATGTTCTGTCAACAGCAGTATTCTTCAGTACATTGAGTTGTTGCTTATCACAGATGGACAGGCTTGGATCCCTCCATAGGTGTCCACTACAGTTCAATCTGCACCTTCATTCACTGCGTGGCATTTCCTCTGTCCCGTGACATTACTTGCTCTGATCAGAGAAATGTTTTCTTGAGGTTTATTAGACCATTCATTTGGCAATTTCTTAGATTCCTGCTTTCAGGCATCGGTACTAATCATGCAGCTTCAGCTTGGATGCAAATGGTGTCATCTCATGAGACTTCAGGTCTTGTTCCCATTTTATTATGTGCTTCCCAGCGGAATTTTGGTGGTGTGGTTATCCGTAAAATAAATGGGATACCATAAGAAGTCTATGGGAGACTATGACCGAGTTCCTACCAGGGTACCATTTTGGGAAAAAGGTTTTCAAAACAATTTTTAATAAAAGGATTCATAAGAGATGCAAAACATTCCTATTACTGCTCAGTATTGTGTATATGTAGACTATACATATATACATGTACCGCCATCTCAATAAATCCCAGCAGGGTGACCGCTTCATTCACTTCTCACTTTTTGTTTTATTTCAGTTGATAGGCACCAAAAATCCAGTAAAAGAAGAGTATTAACAGATGGAAGAATCATCCGTTCTGAGGTTCATATCACTGCAGTACTGAAGTTGCAAAAAATTCTCTAGTTACAATTGCAATCTATTTATAGTTCCCAAGAAGAACAGGTATTCCACCCAGTGCCGGTTCTGAAATCTTAAAACATTGGTGCTAAATACTATATATAGTATTTCAAGCAGTGGATCAAGGCGGGTATTTCATTCACAGTTTATATTTATTTTATAGTTTAATATATATCTTCATTAATTTGTGTGCAAGATGTATACTTACACACTCCAGTTCATTAACAGTCACAAATATTCCTTTGATTTGCTTTAGATTCAGCGTTGCTAATTTAAAGGACTCTCGTTTAAGTTCAAGCCATTGCTTCTGGTCTTCACAAAGGTTCTGGCAGAATAATCGGCATTTCTGATAGACCAGGGAATAACTGGCATGCCATATTTTGATGAACCACAAATAAAAGCTCATTCTTATTACTTCATGAAGACTTGCACCAAACCTGTCTTTGAATTATGCAAGATGATAAACATATCGAAGAGCTCACTGGTCCAATTCATGAAATGCTTTGTTCAAACACTATATAGGAGACTGGTTTCCTGCCAGAGAATTAGGTTTGGAAGGGTCATTGGTCCTCCAGAGTAGAGCTACCACTTTTTTTGTGCCTGCATGTGTTGGGCTTAATGGCAGCGGTGCTGGTAGAGTGCCGTTTGTCTGATCACATATTCTGTTATCAATTGTTTGTAAAATCGTTACAGAAACTGCATCTGAAGTAATATTGCATAGGTGTGCACCCTGCGTTATGGTTTTTCTTAGGACAGATGTAGTGAAATTGATGCAGACCGACATTCATATTGTCAATTCTCACTGCCACTTTGCGGCTACCTGCAGGCAAATGCTACAGAGTGGTAAATAAAGTTAAAGAAGGTGGGAGGAGAAAGAAGACAGGAGAGATGGAAGATATATGGAAAAATATGTACTCTAATGTAAATTATAAATATTACAAGTAACAAATGACTTTTACAATCAATTAAAGGCACTTAGAGAGCAGGTTGCGTGGTTTTAAACAACGACATTGGAACATACTGTTATGCAGGTATTCTTTTAAAAAAAAAAAATATATATATATATATATATATATATATATATATATATATATATATATATATATATATATAATATTAGCCTCCTTAAGCATAGCCTTATACTGAGCATGTTCTAACATCAGAAGATTGTGTAGATAAGTATATAATGTGGAATTTATACTGTTGAAAATGCATTGTGCAGGATGTCACTGAACAGCAAATTCTCAATGCGACTTCTTATAGCAAAGCTGTCATTGGGTGAAGATTCAATGCTTTTTTTTTTCCAGATTTCTCAGCCTAGAGGGAACATTAGTGACATTAATATATATGGTGATGATATCACTTATATTTGGTGATTAGTGATGCCGCTTGTGCCACATAACTCATACTGAAAGTGTTTTATGAAGGAATGAATGTGGATCTTTGAAATACGTCATACCAGCAATGTGTTTCGTTTGAAATTGAAACTTGTTTATGATAAGGATTAATATGGATATTAGAAGATACTTTGGATTTCTATATCCTTTATGAAAACATTCAGCCTGCAGCATTGTGCTTTAATTCTGTCTTGGAACATCTCAATAATCCAATTGTCCATACTCACTCCTGTTTCTCTGTAATATATTTTAAATCAAATATACGGACATATGAAATAAGTACACATTCAAACTATATGCAGTATTTTTGCCATCTTATCAGTGGATGGAAAATCTGATGGCAGTTTAGTAGAATTGTCATGTTGATTGCAGATCTTTCTAGATATTGGACATGTCTGGTTTATCCCCACCGCTTCATACAGGATTTGTAATTAACCCCTTACATACACTGCATTCTGTACCAGAACAACCTTTCCAAATCTATCTTGTATCCATTGCCATTAGGACAGTGTCCTAAACATATGGGAGGGGCATCAGTTCTCTGTAATGGAGGGGGACGTAACACTTTCCTTTTGACCAGATGTGAAAAATGGCATTTTGAGAGTTTAGTAATCATTTAACTAAAATATGCATTCGTTGCAAATGCTTTTATTATTTTTTCTTTCTAATAAGCCTATAGAAAAAAATCATGAACATTTATGTAAGTAGATCCAGCACACTCTGCAGTGCTTTATAATTGGGAACACCAAATGTAATAAAGCAAGACCAATAAAGTGGTAAGAGGACCCTGCACACAATGCCCAACCTGTGCATTGGGCAAGACACAAATTTACAGCTTATTATGTAAAGTCACCAGCAAAACAGATCACTGAAAGCTACAATTAGGATTATACCTACAGGTCGTTATGGGCAAAAGAGTCCTATTCATGCTGGTCAGGCTCACACTGTATGCACCCTGCCAGAACACAAATAAACTTAGCTTAGTAGATGAAGAAAAATACATCTCTGCATTGACAATTATTAGCAGACCTGGGAAGATCTAATTACCTCAAATTTAAAAAGGCCTAGATTTGTAGGACCTATGTGGACCCATGAGTAAAACGAATATAAGAAAGAACTGGAGGATCAGGCTAGTTATACTATTAATTGCTGTCTTTATTTTACATGTCGCATAGCATAGGGCAGCACGTTGGCCTAGTGGTTAGCGCTTCTGCCTCAGCGCTTGCCTTATGAGTTCGATCCCCGATCATGGTCTTATCTGTGTGGAGTTTGTATGTTCTCCCTGTGTTTGCATGGGTTTCCTCCGGGTGCTCCGGTTTCCCCCACACTACAAAAACATACTAGTAGGTTAATTAACTGCTATCAAATTGACCCTTGTGTGTGTGTGTGTGTTCGGGAATTTAGACTGTATACTCTATTGGGGCAGGGACTGACGTGAGTGAGTTCTCTGTACAGCGCTGCGGAATTAGTGGCGCTATATAAATAAATGGTGATGATTATTATACCTAACCCCACCTGATATAGGGGAGTCACTTACAGACATATAGCAAGAGTTTGTATACTTTACATTTTCTTTTGTATTAACCATACATTTCCTTCAGTCATACTTATAAGTAGACAAACAAGTTGGCCAAAATATGAATAAATAAATAATGATGAAAATAGCTGGCCTTTCATATATTAGTGGCATTTTTCATGTAACAGACCACATAAGTACCATTTCCTGGGCCTGATATTGGTAATCTAATATATTATTTACTATTCTCATTATTATTCACTTTATAATGCACCAACATCTGACAGTTCTATACAGTATGTAGTACATTCAATATAACAATTATCAGAATTTGTAACCTTTAAACAAACATGGAGATGCCATATCAATGTGAACTCAGGTCAAAAATGTTTACAATTTGATATATAGATGTATAATATACATATAATTTATGCTGTGGAGGTTTTCTGGAAGACAACATAGCTACCAAACAAGAGTCTGCAAATGACCCGCTCTGCCTACCTGGATCAGTCTGGGCATAGCATCAGTGTGTACCTCTCCAAGTCATATCAAACAGTGGAGTAGCAGCTCCAGATAAACTGTGATTCAGCTGCTATTACTTGTGCAGGTACAGTTGGCAGGATTGTGGGTGGGATGGTACTGCTGATGTCCCTGTCAGTTTCTATGAAAATCTGCATTGCTGCACACAACAAAAGTGAACTGACTGAGGATTCACATTGCCTCTCATTTGCCTATAGTGGTCCATCTGGCTAGTATTGCTCCTGGCTCCACTATCTTTAGGCAGTATATGTTTGTTGTGCTGTAAGTACTCTCAGTGTAATTGGTATATTTGTGGAGTTCAGGAATATTTGATGTTTTTTACATATTTGGTAAATGTAAGTTAGATCCAATTATATGTTTAGTTTTGTCATATGTTGCACATCTATAGAAAATGTTATCTGTGAGTTTAAGCTTCTAATTCTAGGTGAAATATACCGTATTAAAATCATCTTTTCTATTAAAAAAAACCAAAGTGCAGTAAGATGTAGTATTGTCTCTGCTACAAAGTCTAGATCTTGCATCATCCGAATATGTTCCCCTAAGTCTCTGTAGCAGTATTTGTGTGGCCTTTTGTTGTTATGGAGTGGACCCTGAAGCACCTGTTGCTTGGAAGCACACAGCCTTATTTCATCTGCATGGTATATAGTAGGCATTTATGTTCACTAGTTCGTGGATCATAGAGCAATTTAATGAACTAGTGCATTACCTTAACAAAACTGCAGAATAACAGCTGCCGAAAATAAACGGCAAAAACTGTACTGACAGCTCTTTTATTTTATAAATATCCCAAATGCCACAGTGTTTTTCCTATGCCAAGTCTCACCTGACCATATTCCACACCCCCCCCCTTCTTTTTGTAACAATGAACCCCATTCTCATGAAGAGGTAAACTTGGGGCATGAAACTAGCACACCTTGATTTATAGGGAAAGTGCCATATGTTGGAATAAATTAGCAAAATAATTTTTTTTTCTATATAAATGCACCTCATTGAGTCTTCTGCAATGGCTGATTTCTGGTCACAGCGTATAGGGTTACTGAAAGATGATAGAAGCTTTCTTCTCTACAGAATACGAGTCTTGTTTTGCCTTGTGAAAGAGGAAGTAATACCGGGTGTGGGGAGGCTTCCAGGTAACCGTGAAGCTGCAGTATGATACAGTGACATAAACAAGCACTAGTGTAATATCAGCTAATTGGTATTAGTGTCTGTCTGACACAGCCGCATTATGGACTTCTCTACCTGACTTGCTGAGAAGCATTTGTAATTATTAGAAATGCCACCTACCCCTTTCTCTGCATCTTTTTCTCCACGTAACGGTGTGGTTGTGATTGCTTTACAGACATATTTGTTTACATTTTATAGTGGGAAGTAGGTGTTCTGAACATGAGCAGGCAGCTTGTCATATATAATTGTATGTATTTGGGTACGTAGTTTACCAATCATATTCACTGCATGTTTTATGCACAGTCACTGAGTTAATGCATTTAGCAAGCTGTGTGCAGACATAAAGTAGATGGAGACAACTAGTCATTTATACATACACACTGCATGTGTACAGCATGCCAAGGGTGCATATGTATGGAGAGAAGTGACTGCATATGCAGAGAGTTGTTTGTATACACAGAATGTATGTACACAGCTTGCTAGGTGCATTAGCTCTGTGGCTGTGTGCGTGGGTGTACATGTGGGAGGATACACTGGCTGTGGATGATTGGTTGCCCCAGGCTAAGGGCGGTGCTAAGGAAGCTCACATACACACAGATCCACACACTAACAAGCTGGACTAGTGCAGGGTCAGGAGGGAAGAGGGGAGTGCGTGGGTGTGAAGCGGAAGGCTGTGCAAGATACAGACAGCCTGTCACTGCTGCTCCTCTCAGCCCCTGGTGCTGCTTACCAGGCTGTGCCAGGCCTGAGCTGCACACCTCCCCTCCCTGCACTCTCACACACCCTACCAGCTGCACCCCACTCTGGAGTAGCTTGAAGTCATTGTGAGGGATGTGCAACTGGAGGGGCCTTTCTTTACTGTGATGGTGAGTTGTTCCTTTTTTTTTACCTCCTCCTCCTTCTGTCAATACAGATGTTAAGGCTGCTAGAATGTCGCTATCTGTGCACGATTACCATTAAGCATGACACATACACACTGTAGGTAGATTAGTTAGGGGCCAGTCTTCAAATATGTTTGCGTATTTTGTATAAGCAAAATATGTTTATCTTCTTAATCCCTGGAGCTATGAATGTATGTATGTAGTTGTGCTTATGTCTCAGTGTATGCATTTTATATAGATATGTTTGCTTAACCCATGTGTGCTCTTCCTCTCAAAGTTCCAAACTGGTTCAGAAACAGGACTGACACAGTAGGGAGAGAAAGCATGGTTTAATCCATCTATGTGTAAGTGACAATGTGTGAATGCTTAGATGTGTTTCTGGCTATTGCATTGTATCTTGTTGCATTCCAGGCAGTGTCCATGTGTTGCTGCATGTGAGTGTATATCTGGATCTGTGTGTAGGAGGGGAGACCTCTTCTCATTTGGCTGAATGACTTTTCCTACAGTTCTATAAATAGCTATTGTTAGACTTTGCAAAGTTGTGTAATGTCACCCTTTATAACTGCAGGAAGTGAGGGTTGGGGGAGGAATCGGTGCTACAGGGGAAGGCAAGGTGTACTTTTCCTTTTCTCATACACATATCATCTTTGTTCATCTCATCCTCTTTTACATCTGTGTTCACTCTCTCCCCCATTTCTTCTTTCTTTCTCCCATCTCCTGTGCGTTGCTCCAGTCTTCATGTCCTCTTGCTGTAAGTCTGTTTATCTCTCCCACTTCCCCTCCCTTGCTTGCCTTAGCAGGACTGGCTGCGTTCCTGTGTTTGCTGTTTGGTTTTCTCTGCGGGTGCACACACAGGAAAAGAATGAATTATTCATCAGCATTGGACTCTCTTAGCTCCCTAAAGTCTGGAACTGATTCCTTTCAAGTCTGAGAGAAGGCAAAAGCCAAACCTATTCCAAAACCCAGGCAGTTCTTCTCCTCCAATCATATTAATTCTGAGTATAACATTCTGCAGGTAGCAGAGTACCATGCTGGAGCCAGAGATCTGGTGTCCTCTGTTCAGCTTTGTAGCAGTGTGAGAATGGTGAGATTGTGGTTAATTTGAAGAGAGGACATGGAGAGCTCTATGCTGCAAGTACAGTACATTTATAACTGGATATATTGGCTCAGCATGAAGAAGAGGTTATATACTGGAGAGTATTAACAAAGGGATTAGAGAATTGAGCAGCAGTGCCGGACATGTCAATATATGTTTCCGAGTAAAGGATTTCTAATCATCTGGAAGTATATGCAACAGATACTTGCTGATGGCAGACGATATGCCAACCTGGTTATGCACGCTATAACTAGATTGAGGGCATTTGTTCCACTGGTCTACCTCTTTGCTGTAGTCAGGCTTGTTAGATTACCTGGATGACATTTAAAAAATAAACCTCACCCTGAAGCAGCATAGTGTAAATTCCCCCTACTGGTAGCCTTGTCCTGTAAAGCCGGTGTATGAGGAATGTGTCCATTCCTGCTCCGTCAAGGTGTATGCTCTTTACACTATTCACTATCACCAGCCCTCTGTCATGTGGAAGCCATGCTCCATCTGACCATGACCCTGCAGGTATCCCTACTCCTTTACTGCTATCTCAGTGCCTGCCATAGCCATGTAATAATGTACAGGATATAGATTTATTTTCTACATCATAAACCCCTCTCCCTGCAGTATTTTAGTAAATGGTATACAAATAAGTCCCAACTTTCTAGTGTATTCCTACATGTCATGTAACTTGGACATCACTCCATTACCTATAGTAAGGAATGGAGATTCTATGGAGGAGACTGAGGTTTCGGGGAAGCCCAGGATGAGTCAGGCACAGGTACACATCTGGAATAGCAGAAGGTGCTGCAGGGTAATGCATATGTCAGGGATCATCGCATCGATACCACAGATCTTTCTTTTATTAGATGAGAACTTTTGGAGCAGCAGAGACCATCAGTGCATAAGATTAGTTTTCAATTTTCAAATCTTATCACACGATCACATCTCTGCTTCTAGAAAGCACATTTTGTTATACGAATGTTGTTTTACTCCTCTGATTCCTGCTTTGTTTAGACATGGCACTCTTACATCTGGTACTGCATAAATACAGAGTGAGAATTAGAAGTAAACGCTAGTCTCTTATCCTCCATTGTCTCCCTCTCCCTTCTCCCACACCTCTTCCTCCCACACCAACTCGATCAAGATGTTTGGGTGGCTTACTAATTAGGCACAATCTAACCCACGAGCGAGGAGGAGAGCCAGCCAGATAATGCGTAATATTTGGGGTGCAGTGTATAGAGACATTGATGAGTTATAGCATAGAGAGAGATATCAAATCACTAGAAAATACCAGTGGACGTCAAGTGTTTTCCAATGTTGCACCAAAGAAAGGTAATTGTATTTATCCAAAGGGGGGCATTCATATAATATAATGTTTCCGTCACTCATACCCTGCATTTACATTTTTGTGTGTGTATATGTGTCATAGCAGCAGTCAGGACAGATGAGGTTATATGTTGGTTAGTGTAAACAGCCTTTGTTTCTTTTCATGTTTCCTCCTGGGGTTTGGATCCTCTGCAGATGCCAGTATGTCTCACGGGTCTAAGCCCTAGCTGTGAGAATTGAGACCTGTAGAACCAACATGGTGTGTTCATAGCTTGACATTAGAGACTTGTTACCTGTGGGGAGATTCTGCTGTATGAGAGTAACAATAGATGATTTACTGGGGCCAGATTGTTTTCTACCATTAGTAATATATATATTTAATATTATCTGTCTTTTTATGCTTGATTGTTGTGTGTGCGTATGTATATAATGTGTGTGTGTGTGTGTGTGTGTATGTATGTATTTTATTTATAGTGAGAGAGTGATTTATAAATGAATAATATTAATATATTTCCTCACTCTGGCTTGCAGGGAATCTGGCGGATACCTGTGGATGAGATAGATCGCCCGGGCAGTTTTGCTTCTCATATGAACCGTTCCATTGTGCTCCTTCTGAACGTACTGGCTCAACTCAAAGACTCCAACACGCTACTAAAAATCTCGTGCATGCTACAGAGGACCCCAGATCAGGGGAAGTAAGTGTCCAGCTCACTGAATAGCTTGGTGTTTATTGCACAGACATATACCATCCACTATTACATAGTTATATAATCACATACATATAATTACACAAGCTGCATGCAATTAGTTCACATGCACATTGCAAAGTGACTACATGAACAGTTGTAGGCAGGATGTGTATTTCATATTAGCTGGTCTGGCAATGTTAAATGCATCACTGGTAGATATAAATGTTATAGACCCCTCAGTGGTGTGCCTAGTTTTATTTAGAAGTTATTCAATACCTTTCAGTGACCAACAATACAGATATATAAATGGTGCACATTACCGGTACATATGTAATCAATTAGTGAGCCCAAGAACTCTGTAATGAAGCAATTGGCAGAATTTTGGAGCACAACCGTATGTATCTTGTTTTTAGAAAAGTAATTTTCCTTCCTTAAGGCTTGTTGTGGTCGGGAATGGTTCCCAGATGCAATCAACAGTATCTTCATGATAACCCACTGTTTTTTCACATTGGAATGGATGCCTAGATTTGCAGCTGTAATTCCTCCCTATCTCATCTTTCCTCCTCTATGTAGAGCTCATTCCCCTTTCTTCCTTGTGAGTCTTGCTTGTATCTCACTTGCTATCCACCCTATCTTCTTTTCCATTGTTTTGTGCATTAAACTTTATTTTTTTTCCCCAGTTCAAAGTTCAATAAAAGCCAGCGCAGATCAGATGGTTACAAAGATACAAAGTGGTTGTACACAGGACATAGCATTAATTTAGGCGAATGACCAACTCTTTGTTTAGTGTTTATTATGTTCTGAATGTATGGGTGTGAGGTGTATCAGAGAAGAGGCAGGGGATGCAATGGAGGTATTTGGGGAATGAGAAGGATGGGGGTAAGGGATGGAGTGAAAGTAATTTTAATTTGTGTTTGTTTGTTTTTTATCAGTGGAACAATACATAAACAGTGATCATTTGGGCTGATGCATTTAACAGACAGGGAGCTCCATATTGCACATAGGAACCCATAGTATTTAGGAAACTGTATATACCATAATTATGACATGTGCCCTACTGTCAAACAGTCCACATTGCACAAATAATGGTATTTCTTTGTTTAATAGGGGTGTAGATTGTATTAATATGGCTTTATTCCCAGGTAGGTACACGCTTGGTGCCCAGTATTATCTTCAGGAAACACATGCTTGATAACAACCAACCTTTTCCCCTGTTTGTAGGAAGTATTTGCGGGATGTGGATCGGCAGGTTCTATCACAGAGAGCTTTCATCCTCACCGTAAAAGTGTTGGAGGACACGCTGAGTGACCTGTCTGGGGTAAGGAAGAGAGGACCATCGCTTCCATTGAGTTTTTCTGCATTTGGTGCAGTCTTTGTTTTCGCTGTTTCGGTACTTGGGATCCTGATCCACACATGTGTAAGGATGCTCTGACATGTAACTTGTATGAAGCATGGTGCTCCTATAAACTTATTACCAATTCCACATCTTCCTCATAGTTTGTTCTGACTGTACCTGTTGACATATGGCCTTAATGTGCTGATGTACTGTATCCAGAAGCTTTTGCTTCATCAGTCACAGATTATGGCAGTAACGCATTGCTGTACAGTGCATGTCTATAAAATATATTTATTAAATTGTGTATGTTTTTTTAAAATGTAATATGAAAATTCACTACTACACGCCTAATATGGTGTTTGCTGCTATTTTGATTGACTATAGTATTGATCAGGCATGGCTAAACTGTGAGTGTCTTTTACCAGGATCCCAAGAGTTCGGACCTCAGCCCGTTCTTAACGGCTTCCATGACAACGGACGTGTCGGGCCGGCCCACACCAGAGGACCGGAAAGATGTACCTCCCAGAAAGAACTTGGTTCTAGGTGAAGGGGCAGCTCCAGGTACTGAGAATGGGGACAGACAGACAGTTCAAGTTAATGTCTCCCAGGCGATGGAAACTGGAGAAGCCAGGATTGTGAAAGAGGCAGTTAAGCCACAGTCGTCTGAACCCATGGACTTTGATGGACATTCCTGCAACCCTGAGAAACGTGGGGACCAGTACCGAAAGGATTCAGCTAGGGTCCTCAAGGAGAAGGGACTTGAGGGTCCAGAGTTATCATTAGAAGAACTGAGTATTAGTTCTAAGCATAACCTGTCTGCAGGGAGCAGAGACCCAGGGCAGCACCCACCTCAGCAGATGGAGGATGCCCCACTCAGAGTCAGCCGCAAACGCAAGCTATTAGATGATACTGAGAGCAGCAAAAGCCTGCTCCTTGAGGCATATCGCGTTTGGCAACAGGGTCAAAAAGTCACCGCATATGATTTGGCCAAGATTGAAAAGATCATGTGTAAAACGTACATGTTGATAAAACAGGTGAGAGGTCAATTATTGCTTGCAGTTGTAAAGAAACTCTGCTGCCCTAGTGTATTGGGTGACTCTGCATGCTATGTGCTGCAAGACATGGGCCTGCGCATAGTGAAAGTAACAAAAACTAGTTCGCTATTTTTGGATATAAAATTTATGGTACTAAGCAGTTGGGGATATATAGATATATATATATATATATATATATATATATATATATATATATATATATATATATATAATGTGTGTGTATATAATTTTCTCAGATATTGAGAATTACACTCATTGGACAGTCACATTACAAGCTCCATTATCAGTCACATGGTCTAATCTTTTCATCCTATGCGATATTGCGTGATTCTCTTGCATTCACCCTGGGCTCCTGCCCCCACTAAACAACCCTAATTAGACCTCTGGTCAGGGTGGAGCTACTAGCTGCTACAGGCACACCTGCTCTGAAGAAGCGCTACGGAATCTGCTGGCGCTATATAAATAAGTGTTGGTGATGATGATGCCTCCACTCTGCTCTTTTGAGAGTACAGACGGGGGCCCCCAGAGGGTTAGATTGGCATTACTGTGCCCCATAGCAAGATTTGGGCCAGTGATCTTTAGAGTAAAGATGGCTCCTTTGCTTTGGAGAGACAGTAGAAGTTATAGCTGCAGACATTCTTTTCTGTGTTTAAGACACATTCATCAAGATTCTATACCACCTTTATTTGATGCTCTAAAGACACTAGTGTCGTTTGTATGTGTGGATAACGGGTTTCCTTTAGAAGTAATATTATTATATAGGCAGCTGCTTATACCGTGCTGTAACATTGTTTTGCTAGTACTATAATACTATTCAGTATGAAGGTCATTTACAAAGTGCAAAACCAGCTTTGGCCAAGCTGTGCACCAAGGTGCATGGGTTTAAGAAGCAAAAAGGCAGCATTTGCAGCAGCACTCATTTGCCTTAGCACGGGATGAGTTGAGCAGAGTGAAGGTATTCCTACCATAGTATGGAACGGTACTGAAACCAGATTCCCTTTTACTTTTGTAAGTTTATTGAAATGAGATGAGAGGGTGGAGAGGACACATTAAGGGATACATGTTTCATTAGGTTAGAACTGGTGTTCTTCACATCTCGCACTATACTTTTAATGGGGCCCATTTTGCTCCTTTATGTTGCAATTCAGCAAAGAAGTGAATTTCCAGGCACTCTGAGCAATACAGTAATAAGCTTCACACACAAGTCATTTCCACATTTAATAAATGCAATCCCCTCATCCTCATGATTCGTTGTAAATGAGGCTTAGCTCAAGCATTATTTATGAGAAAAGAATGAAAAGTGTATTTTTTAAATGGGTGGTGCTAAAATGGTAAAAGATTGGAGGACATTGATGTGATGTTTACACTTTTGTACTGTGAATTTTTCTGCCTCATCACACAACAAAGCGCAATTCCACTTTGAGCATAGAATAGTGAGCACGAGTGCGCTAGGTGGACTGTCCACACCAACTTTTGCAAAGCAACAATGTTTTACCTTGAACTTTCATAAATTATCTCCCATGTCTCCCAGTGTAAGGAGAGACTTTAATACTTTAAGAGACTAACTTCCCAAGGATCCCTCTTCTTGATTTTTTTTTTTTTTTTTAAGGCATTTGGTGCGTTAGTTGTTTTTTAAGTGAAATTATCAACCCTATAAATCTGTACCATTTTGAACCTACTAGTTCCTCTTTTTTCATCTCATGATAGATGATTTATTCCCATTTCTACGGATAATCTCTGCTGATCATCAAATTTCTTAACACTTCACAGATATGAAGAACTTTGTGTGAATACAAATCTTGGCAGTCAATGCAGTTGGCATCATTGATACCAATTGCTCTGATATTGGGTGACAACTTCTGTAGATATCTGGCTTTTTATGTGTGGAACTGTGATGCTTGTAGACTGTGGAAGCACTGGCTGGGTATTCTAGGCTTGTATAATGTATCTTTCATACTCATGTCCACCAGTTTACATAACAAAGTCCCTAATTGTTGTGCTCAGAGCACTAATTTAAAAAAAAAATGGACGCCAGTTTTTAGCCTATACCCCTAACATTTGGGTAAAGTTGTCCAGCTCTACATTACTTTCATCTCTTGAATTTGTGTGCTACACATTATTGCATGGGGTTATCTATTGGACATCTGTCCAATCTTCTCTGGACTTTGAGGACTGTTATTTGTCATTAGTTCTTACAATCTTTTTCTTGACTATGCCTAGTTAAACCATTCCCAATTAGCCACCATGTATCTGTGTTACAGTCCACGCATGACTCTGAGCTAACAGCTAAATAGTGCTCTTCTATTGTTGGACATGGGCTGTCAGTGACATCCCAAGGATACCCTCCTAGGAAAAGAGTCCTCTGAATTGTCGTCTGCCCCTCTGACTGCTAGAACACGGCATTAAATGTGACTGATGCATTCATAAGACAGAAGCGCTAAGGTGGATGCTGGGAATTTCGGTGACATGGATCAATCATGGTTTACCTCAGATATAGGGAGCTCCTCCTTGGCCTGCCCTGAAACCAAGCTGATATTAAATTACAGCAGCTACAACTATATCCATGAGAAACTCTTCTCTTCACTTTTTATGTAATAAAAGAAAATATAAACTAAAAAAAATTTAACAGACTTCTTCCTTTCATAACCCCATCACCTTGTCCCACTTCCATTATAAGGGTTTTGAATATTAACGAACATGCAGATCTGTGTTCCTGGCCCCTATATTGGTGTCAGACTTAGTTTTGCGGTGTCCAGCAATCCTAACTATGAGTACAGACTACATTTTCCCAGTAAAACTGACTCATGATCTGGTCGTGATGGAGTGAAATCCATGCATCATCATAAAGGTGTTAACAAGGTTGTTGGGTTTTGTTCGTTTTTTTTGCAAGGGGTCTCATTTTTTAACATTGTTATTTAATGTTAATGTATATTTTTGGTAGAAAGTGTTTTCCTTGTCAAGAGCTGTCATTATTGACTTCCTAGAGCAAGTGAAAGAAAGACTGAATCTGTCCATGTATAGATGCTGTTATTGCCGTGTTGTACATGTATATTTGTCAGTAGATAGTAGGCTGCCAATGTAGCCAGTAAGTAGAGATCCATACATGACCTTAGGTAGTGCTGTAATAACAAGGCTGCCTGTTACGATTCCATTGCTTTGTCTTTCAGGTGGATGAAGGTACTGCACTAGAACAGGCTATTAAGTTCTGTCAACTTCAGATGGGAGCTGCTGCCCAAAAACAGGTGAGTGCCCGGGACTGGAGAATGAAGCCTGGAAGAGTTGTATAGTTCACCTCTGCACTTTAATTTGGGTGTATGCCAATGAGGTATTTTGTATCTGCTCTTTGTGTGGTAATGATGTGTGTATAGTCAGAGCTGGTCACACAGAATCAGTAGATTGGAATCTCTAGAGCTCTGCCATTGAATATTGCATTAAAATTAATTAATAGACTTTAAATATTTCACAGTGCACAAAATTACATGAATTAAATACTCAGTAAAGTGTAACTATAGTGATTGAAGTACCAGGAAATACAGCACAGAAAAAAATAACCACATGGAATTTTGTTTTGTTTTAAAAAAAAAAAAAAAAAAGCGTTTCATGAGTTAAAGCAGATTCTTGACATGTCAGTATAGGTGTTTGACGTTTATTCACCTTTTACCTGCTACAGTGAATTATAGTTTGTGTTTGATGTGATTTTAATTATACAGCAGTCTAGATGTAAATGTAAGCGCCTTGAATGTGATGGTATTGGCTCTTGTTTATATGACTGTAAAGGATATTACTAATATTGGTAAGTTAACGTGCGCTTTGCACATGTTTTCTTCACACATTTGATTGTGGAGTTTTGACATTCTTGGTCAGACTATGATTAGTTACTGTGTTGTGATCATACAATGAAAATAATATATCCACAAGTAATTTGACGATATGGTTGTTGTATGTATGGGACAGTTTAATGGTTTGTTGTTGACAAATTTGCTTACTGAACAATCAGATTATTTGCAGAGACTTTAATTCCTAAACCAACTCTTGTCTCTCTGAGACATTAAGCTGCTCGTCTTAACAGTTATAGCCTACCAAATATTACCTTCTCTTAGCCGAATCCCACAGAACCCAATAGCGCAGTAGCACAGTGTCATGGACTACACCAGTGACAATAGTAGTTGTCTGCATTTATGACCAAGAATAAAGAAAATATGGACAGAATTAAATAATTCTTTGTCATCTGTAGTGGTCGGTGAAGGCCCACACATGCAAGATTGGAGATTAAAGTTGTCAACAGAGGTGGCTATTTCAATGGCCACTAAACCCCAAAATTTCCTGATCTAAATTATGGAGGTGAAATACATTGATTGTTACATTGTCTTTTCACTGCCATCTATTAAAAATTAAAGTATAACCTTCTCATTTAATTTCAGAGAGCTGAAGCTTCTCCCACATCATTAGGACAGTGTCCTCATGGGGGTATAGTACGAATTTGTGATGTAAATGATACTGACACAAAAAAATAAAATACTGACAAGACAGAAATACAGAATGTTGAAAACACTGACATGCAAAAAATACCTACAGCCTAAATACCTATACGTAAAAATCCCAACACACATATCATACTAACAGTGTGATTGTTGACTCTGAAAATACCAAACAATCACACTGACGACATTAAGAGGGCAATGCGAGCGCACCCGCTGGCTGTATACAGTTAACAATAGAAAAGTAAAAAATAAAATTAAAAAAAGCATGGAGTCACACCCTATAAACATTATTAACCCTAGTGTTACAGCCATTAACAGTCAAGCATCAGCATACCTATGGTAGCCAGGGCATGCTGGCACTTGGAGAAGCACAAGAACATCCTGACACTTACTATGGCCACAGCAAAACCCTTTAGTAATGTTTGTATAAGATGTAGAAATATGTCTTCTCACAAGGAAACAAATTGCAAGTTCTACTCCAAGCTGGTTTTTAAGCCAGTTTAAGGCTCTCCTTGCACAGCCCTCATGTATAAGGCCACTAGCATAGACACTTAGTGCTTGGTGCAAAGGGTTTTTTTAGGCTCTACAGAATCTTTGACTTACAATCTACATAAATATAGACACCCTCTTGTTTTGTGTATCTCCTCAATTGTGTCATCTATGGCTTGTACACTGATAAGTTTGTGTTTAAGGCAACCACTTTTCTAAATCAGGAGTCAGGACCCCATTGGCATGAACTTTGCTCAGTCATTAAAAGTCATCATTTGCTTCCATTTGGGTACCATACACACTGAAAGACTTTAGGAACCTATCTGCATATATTTTCCACAGTACAGTCCGCAGTAATCAATTATCAAGTAATAATTAATTTTTAAGCTAGGCAAATACGCTTTCCAAGCCAATCATTTTGAGCTGGTTAGTAAATAGACGAACTCCTCTTGAATCACCCAAGAAATGTGGTTGTTTTAAGGTTTTGTCAATGATCCATGTGACGGCCACGTTCCTCAGGCTGCTACATAGGGCAAACACACCACAGGTAAAAGCCTTGAAAATCCGTCCATCTGCATTGAGCATGTTGAATGGAAAGTTAGGACATAGAACCCTTTTCTTTGTATAGTTAAACAAATGACATCACCGCTTGCTGTGAGGAATGGCCAGGGATGACAAAGCTGGACAGGCCTTATTGCTTATAGTCATGACTGCCTTCGCTTCAAATAGAAATCAGAGTGACAGTGATTGGTGAAAGAGGGGCCATTGGGGTAGTAACACACCCATGGAAACTACAGCCTTGCAGTTTATGGAGAAATGCTCAAAACACTAACAAAAATGTTGTCTTATATCTTCTACAATTTTATGGCATAAAGTTCACAATATGGGGCAGTTATTACATTATATTTTCATCCCTTATCTCTTCCAAGTTGCTTGAAACCAATAGTTTAATAGCGTTTTTCTTGTGTTGTGTGTGGTTGTCAAGAAAGTGACAATAACAACACATAAGCCCACACAATGTAAAACCGGAAAGAGTGAGATTTTGCTGACATAGGGTATAATTGTGTGAACCTTGCACGATCCTGTTTTACCACCATCATTGTAACTGTACAGCTCATACACATAGTACAAGTCAATCTGTGGTGCAACAAGGCAGACAGAAAATAACTGGGACAGCCATGTTACTGCAGAGCTGTCAGATCTAAGGAGATTCTCATGTCACTGGTGTGGAGAAACCTCTTATAACACACAGGAAATGCTATTGCGTACCTGGTGTATCAGTGACAGAATGTATGTGGCTTGCTGAGTGAAGACACTTTGTTTAGTAACTGATCTATTTACCATTTCCTGAATATGGTTTTGAAATGGAAGCTGAACTGAGGTTACAAATTCTGAAAACTAAGCAGATCTTGAATATATATGCTGTATTTTTTTTTTTTTGTATAGTGTATATGGGCACATTACTTTCTGTAGCACAATCACCTCTTCTGGTCCACTGCTTTTTCCCCTAACACAGCATGCTGAGTTTTCATCTTTTAAGACTTCTTTTTTTTCCATTCATTCAATTGTTTCATTTCACTTAAGAATGCCAATAACATAGGTATTGATATGAATGGCATGTAGACGTAGAATAAGCAGTACAACCTCATATAACAAGACAGGTTATCATTCATTTATCTGTGATTGAATGACGTTTGAGATAGAGTAGAGTTTTATGCAGTTCTCTCTGGTGAATGGCCACTGCAGGTTTTCTTTTAAATCATCAAGGGGTTAATGCATAAGAAATCAGAGATCAGCAGGTTACCATTGTTCCCATATGGGGACTGTGTCTGAACTTGATACATTTGTTTAGATCAAACTATTGGAAGGATCGGAGCTTTGCTGCAGCAGTGTTAGGCAGACTATGAAACGCTCATCCTCTAACGTAGCGGAAGGGGATTTCCGCATACCATCAAAGGGCAAGTAAGATGTGATAAATACGGGCGGTACAACGTAATGTATCACCGCGTTAGGCTGTGAGACACAGTGGTCGTTACTGCAGACTGCTGCCCACCATTGATAAATAGACCCCTCTCTATCGTACCTCTACTCTATCTGCAACCACATCCAAGAGAGATGAAGATTAGTCACATGTTACTGAATAATATGTAGAAGTTACATGATGACATATCAGTAGCCATAACGTGTGGCTACTGAATAATATGTAGAAGTTACATGATGACATATCAGTAGCCATAACATGTGGCTACTGAATAATATTTAGAAGTTATTAGAATGTTTCCTTTTTCCTGGCAGAGTACTGCTTGTATATTACAGACATCTGCTTTTATCTCAAGTGTCCTATTCTTGTTTCTGTGTATTCTGATATCCTAAATAAGTTTACGTATGTATAATTATGTTCTTGGTTTATATCCTACACCTACAGTGTATACTGCCATCTCCCAGGTTGTGGTAAAATCTCTGCTTTGCTAAATTGGTAACTCTTTCCAGTTTGCCCCATATACACCCTATGTTAGCACATTTCTTGTTACAAAACTGAAATCTGTTTTAGTGTAGATGATTGTCATAATCTGTAGTAATACTTAGATGTGCCCATCATCCAGCCAGAAAATTGCCTCTTTGCAGATACTAGCATGTCACCAAACAAAGCTGTGTGCAGCACCATAACAGAAGCAGGCTAACGAGAAACACTATTACACACACATCTATATATGTAAATAAAAGATTTAAAAACCAAAGAGCAAACTATGTAATGTATACTTTAAATCCCTTATGCTGTATCCCTGCCTTCCTCCATGCAGCTTGTTCCTGAAATTGTATATGCCATTTTAATTCACTTTGTACCTGTTCACCCCACACCTGACCTTAGTCTGCCTTTAGTCACCAATGTAAACTCTCCCTCCATGTATCCTTATGGGGGAGGAGGAATGCATGGCCAAAACACACAGGGATAACGTTTACATGCCAACACACTGTCCATCCTACTGTAGAGTCCATACGTAACATCTTTGGGAAAATAATAAATCAGCATTCATTCCATAGATCATTGGACAGGTCATCATAACGACTGGTTTAATACTTAGCTGATATTGTCTAGACACATTAGTATATTTTATGCGATAAATGATGGGATCTGTGTATAAGGAACATGACCATATGTATAATGTGTATAGGAATGTGTAATGTAATAGTATTTATATACTTTATATAGTCTATTGTTAAGTTTAGTACACAAAGATTGGTATGTTTACGAATTAGAGTAGTGTGCATTTATAATAAGTATACATACATACTGCTGTTGATACACACAGCATGTCATCATATGGGGGAACCCCGCAGGTTCTGAACTTAAGCTGGGTACACACTACAGAAATTTCGACCAACTTTTTATGCTTAGCGATTTTACTTGCGATTGATGGACCGATCGCTCGGTCCATGGACTGCATGCACACTAGCCTTGTTTAGGTACGATAAAGGGAAGAGCGGACGTCCCTTTAGCGACTTTTTACAGCTATGTTGTCGTGAGCAATGACTGTAATTTTGTACTCACTGTTGTGGATCGGTCGGAAGTTTATACACACTACACAACGGAAACGAGATTGGAACGAAAATATTAAACGGTACGACCAACCAAATGAGGCGATACTCGTCCATTTGGGCAGACATTCGACCATCGTGTAACTGCACACACTGACCCGACTTTTGAACGAGCAGTCGTATGTCAGCTGTTTGAGCCAATTATTGGACGAAAACAGTGTAGTGTGTACCCAGCTTTACTGAGTCCTGAAAATTGTGTGTTTTCGCTGGATCTAGAGCTTGTGAATTTACCATTTCCTGTTGCCTTGTTATGTGAGATGTGTGCAGCCTCTGAATGAGGTAAATCTGTCCTTATAAAGCAGATAGGTCACTGCGTAACAGCAAGTGTTCTAGTAATCAGCCCGTGTGGGAGACACGCCAGGGATATGTGGCAGGAATATGTAATGCTTCAGCCCGTGTGAAAGCACAGTTCCTGGAACACCCATAATGTGGTAAAACAGGCTTCTGTCTTTATATAAAAGAACCATACTTTGAACTGAATTAACTTTATACACTCTTTGCCCACAGCAACCTTCAGATACACCCAGCACCCCAAAGAGTACAAAGGACCCCCGTGAGATTGCTTTTTCTTTGCCGGCTGTTTCAGTGCAGCTTACACCCCTCAAGCTTTCTACATTCAGCCCAGAGAAACTGCTCCAACTGAAAGTTAAGTCCGCACCAGCCACCTTATCATCCCAGCTGGAGACTGCTCGGGGGACGGGGGCCAGAGTCTGCTCCACAATCTCACAAGTCAGCCGTGGTGAGTCTTCTTTTCACCGGGATCTGTGGATCTATTTTAGGGGCCCACTTGCATCTTCACATATCTTCAGTCAGCCTCAAATAATGATCTAATTATCCCTAGTCTTACTTTATTTTATTATCCAGTTTAAATTTGATTTAAAATGTCAGTTTTGAAACTATAGTCACAATGCAATATAAAAACAATTTGAAACTTTCTGTAGATCACTGTTCTTTACTTTGATGTATTATCCTAAAGGCACAAGCTACCCATACAGTCCTGTGTCCTATCATCAGTGTCTGAGTCTTCAGTTTCCCAACCACTCAGACTCATCCCCGTTGTTTCCCTTCCCCCATATCCTTAGCAGCCCTATCCATCATTGTCCTGATTGTACTTTTTTCCTGCAGAAGATGAGCATGTAGAGGACATATCATTTCCGCGTCAGGAGTCACGTTTATGCCAACCAGCAAAAGCTGCTACTGTCACCACAGTCTCCGACTCGTCTCGCTGGCAACCAGAAGCAGTCATTAGCTTTGCCAGCTCCAGTCACACAGAAACAGGTAAGTATGAATTAAGGAAATATGATGTGGGCAAGTTGTACAGTTTAGACAGAAATACCATCAAGTCCCAAAATCTAGTTTCATCATTTCCTTCACTGCCTGGGAGGATGTAGCTCTCCAAACATGCCACTCATGCCGGGATATCAAGAAAGGAGGTTAAGGGTGTGATTCTTTTCATACATTTTCCTTCCTCAGTAACCAGCCGGGTTTTCGCAAGTGATGACAACAATTCTTATTTATATTTTTGTAGGTCTGTAACTTTTCCAATTGTGGGCAAGATATTTTTTGGGGAGGATGTGATTTCCCACAATTAAGGTTCACATTTACAAATCATGGTGTTAAAACTTGTTTTAAAATAATGTCATAAAATGACTGTTTTATAATTACATTTACAAAGGCTACAGTGAACTTTTGTGAATGTAGGTATTTACTAAAACAATAATAGATTTGCGGCTACACACTTTAGGGAAGTAAGCTAATTTAAAAGGAGAATTAACTTTTAGGTAATGTCATTTACATGGCAGCCTGTTAAGTCAGTGCCTCTCAGACTAGGACAAGTGTTTAATGTCCCAGAACATCCATATACAGGCAGCCTGTTTAGCTTTGCTTTAGCTCCCCAGTGCAGCATAGGTTGTTCTGGTCAGCATAGAGAGCCTCACTAAAACAAGGAGAACTGGGACATTTCCAAACTATACTTCCTAGTGCCATGAAAATATCTACCTTTATAGTGTATAGATTTATCTTAAAATAATTATTATATTTAGATAGCATCAAGTACTGATCCACCCAACACCATGTTCACACATTTCACACATTTTAAACACAAATTAAATGTAGAGGTAACTTAACGATTACTTTAGACTTTTGTGAACATGGAATTAATATGTTTCCATTTAAAGGTAATGATTACATAGTTTTTGATTACACAGGTTTTGATCCAATGGTTTGTGATTTTGGCCCCATTTGTTAATGGAAAACGCCATACACCTTTAAATTTGAAACAAATTTTGTATTCACTTTTTTTTTCGCTGAAAAATATTTTATGGCACTTTCACAATAATGATACAGAGTAATTAATGTAGTAATAAAGTTGTGATACACCGTGATATGTGATTAGTTCTGTTCACATAACCAATATCATGACAGTCAGCAAGCCACTAAAGGTCATTTACTAACAGAAAGCAGAGTAGGCGTAGGGCAAATTTAGATTCTAGTTCTTCGACATAAGGTGCCTATTTGTGCTCTGTTGCACCCACTCTAATGTGATCTAATGAACTTTAAAGATGGAGGCTGTGAATTTAGACAGTTTGGTGCCCTTTGGGAATTTCTGGATGTCCTTTGAGTTTGGTGAGCTCGGAAACCAGTCCACTAAAATGTGACATGACTGTCTTCTTAAGATCTTATTATTATCCTTTATTTGTACAGCGCTGATACATCGTACATGAAGGCGATCAATATGTTTGGAGAAAAAAGGAAAAGTTGTAATTATTGGGGTGGCCCAGAAGTGATAATAGGCAGGACTTTAAAGTGACATTTTTACTTTTACTGGCATCCACGTTCTTTGAAGAGTAGTCGTCCCAAAAACTGTCAGAACATCTGGACAAACATGAAAATAGCTGAATGGGGAGTATTCAACAGGGTAGGACCAGGGGAGGCTCAGTCATGTTTCTGCAGAAAATAATACAGTACATACATGGAGGTTTCGTAACTGACCCTACTTTTACCTTATTGTAGGCATATTTCTGAGAGTAAGTGTAATGCAGCTTTTGCTCACAAGGTGGCACTTCTGTTCTGTGTAGGACCACAATTTATGTTTGTACAACTCATCAAAAAACACCATATAAAATCTGTTGTTAATGTCTGAATGCTGAATCTTTATTGACTATTCTCATTTTAGGTGCTATTCAATTATTACATTACAATAGTGCATTTGCAACCTCGCTGCTTTATTTATTGCTATTACCACAATCTGATGACACTGTTTTGGTATTTGCATATCGGTTGCACATTTATTTCTGGTGTATCCACTGTCTTTACAATGACTTTTTCAATCTCTGTCTTTAGCTTGCAGCTCCAGGCCCCCGTCGGATCCAAGTGTCCAGCCCAGTAAAGTGGACAGCGCTCGAAACAAGCCCAGGGTCCACCCACATGTGCCAAAGCTATTCATTCCCTCCTCCAGTGTTGCCAAATTCCCTCCAGAGATCACAGTCACACCCCCAACTCCAACCCTCCTCTCTCCCAAAGGCAGTATCTCTGAGGAAACCAAACAGAAACTGAAGGTGAGGAGCCTCTATTAAAAACCATGGACTAAGTGGTTAAGGACAGTTACTTGGGCTTTTAAGGGGGGAATTCAATTCAGCCGCACTCAATGTGGTGTTAATTATATTACCGTTAATACAGTAATTTTAACCCTGAGCCACGAGCAGCAACCAGCGTTAAAAGTTTACCATACAAACGGTAATTATGCATACTATTACCGTAGTAACGGTAATAGTGCCGTGTTACTTTCGACAGTAACGTGGCCATTTGAATATGCCCCTATATCTGTTCTGGTCTTCCAGAACTTACCATAGTACAAAAGTGGAAGCTGCTCAAATCAATTTATAGGCCATAAGAGGTGCTTGAAAGGGTGGGGTTATCCTGCAAGGAACATACACACAACATTTTTTCCCCCAGCACACTGCTATAGCCAGCAACAGATCTGCCATTTCTACTGTAGATAAAAATGCAAAAGTCTTTGTTGCACACATTTGCAAATGTATGTTTAAGCCATCCTGCCACGCCAAGGCGCTTTTGCTAATAGGATGGTCCTACTCTAAACAATGAGAGTCCCATATATTTGGGCCATACATATATGTTTTTAAATTGAGAGCCAACTTACCATAGCACAGTATCCTCATCTTATTTCCCTTCTCACTCCCCACAGTCTGTAATCCTATCTTCTCAGTCTGCTGCCAATGTGAAGAAAGAGACTCTGTGCCAACCAGCTCTCGAGATCCTAGACACCTCCAGCCAAGAATCATCCTTGGAGAGTGACACAGATGAGGATGATGACTACATGGACATCTAAAGACACTACAATGATCGCTTCTTCCCACCTGCCAAAAGAAAAGTCTGCATTTGATTCCCACCAGATCATGCTTGCATGTTTCAGCTCCTGGCATGTGACTTGCTTTTGCAGCTGCCAACAGCCAAACCGTTGTATTACAGTATGCCAGCACTCTACGCACTCTGACTGCTGGATTGGGAGCATTGAGGTCACTGAGAACTCGTTCTTCTCCACCCTTGGTGCTGACAAGAGAACTTTTGTCTTAGTGGAGTTGCTGGGATTGATGGGCTTTGTAGCCTTCTTTTGAGGTCCATTTTTTTAAAAAAAATACAAAATGTGATGTTTGTAAAATAATGCAAAAGTGTAAATGAAAAGATTGGGATAAACAGGATTCCAAGAGATATGATACATGTTGCACAATTTTTGTAAAAAAAATAAAATAAAACAATGATATATACATAATCTTTCATGACAATTATATCAGTATAGACCAACTTTTAAAAAGACTGAAGTGTTATGTCTGTATATCCATCCTGAGCTGGTATACAGCTACCTACACATGTTGGTGATCTGTACAGCACATATGGAATAGGGATGCTCGATTCCTATGAAGAAGTGATCATATGAAACACTGGATGAACCATTTCCACAGGATGAACACAGCTGAAGCTCTACTAACCATGGACACATACAAAACACTACAGACACCAGTGCGATACTGATGGCGATTAATCAATCATGGATATGATCACAGCTAGGAAAACAGTAGGTCGACTTGGGACAAATTGTGGGAGTTCTATTCTGACTAAGCTAGAGACATATTTCCCATTTCTATGTACAATAGAAATGTCTTAAGGTTATCAAATAAAATGGCCTGTTATATATAAAGATATAGCGAGGGATGTAACTAGACATTTGTGGCCCCCATAGCAAGATTTTATAAGGGCTTCATACACCACCCAAGGGTGATAAAAACCACATACAGACATACAGCTTTGACATTGAAGGTGAGCCCTCCTAGCTGGAGCCCCTGCTACTATGGTAGTTACACTTTTGGATATAGCTGCGTTTCCAGCAAAGCTTCAGGTAGGTTGGGTAGTGCTCTAATGGGTTCCTTCTCAGACATAGTGGCTCAGTCACGCTGCTTCATGCTGTATTTGTCTTAAACTCCAAGTCGGTTATAACTTTTTTCTAAAACCTTTTATGATAGTTCCTGAATATCAAACAAGAACATGATTCAGAATCTTTGATTTAAATGTGAACAAATATAAGCTGTGAAAAAAACTAATTTATAAGTATTGGCACCATGTCCAAAATATATTGTGCATTTCTTATAAATACTGGTACCTTATTATTATTATTATTATTATTATTATTATTATTATTGTTGATTTGTAAAGTGCAACAGTGATTTCCTTTGCTGCAGTGGGGAAAACAGGACATACAATGTAGGCAGAGAGCTTACATCCTAATTGTAAGAGGGCACAGATGAAACAAGGAAAGGGTGTTGCTCAGCGTGGAGATTGGGAAAGTGGTGAGGGTATATTGGTTTGACTAGGGTAAGCTCTAATGAAGAGATGGATTTTCAGAGAGCGTTTAAAGATTTGAAGCTTGTGTTGGGGAATTCCATAAGTGGGTAGTGGCAGGTGATTAAGTCTTGTAGGTGGGTGTGAAAGGTGGTTACCAGAAGGGAAGCACAGATCAGAGGTAGGTCTAAGCAGTGGCGGATCCAGGGGGGCGATCCCCCCCCCCCCCCCCCCCTAACAGGGGCTTGCTGCCGGCGGCTATACACTATGTGCAGGTCAGTTCAGCAGTGACAGGCAGGGACAGTGTGCTGCCCGGCTGCTCTGATTGTGTTTAAAACACAATCGGAGCAACCAGGCAGCACACTGTCACTGACGAACGGACCTGCACATATTGTGCAGCCTTAGGTGTCAAAAAGGTGGCGGGGGCTAAATCGCCCCGGGTAAAACTATTTTCTAGATCCGCCCCTGGGGGAGGACATGAAGGAGAGTATTTTGATATGAGATTTGAGATGTATGAAGGGAGTGGTTTTGTGGGCTTTGTATGTAACGGTGAGGACACGTGAACCTAATGTATGAATTTGCAGGGTGCTGTGCAGGAGCGCACGCAGGGGAGGGGTTTCTGGCTCTCCAGAAACCTCTCTCCTCCGTGAACGAACGGGCACTAAAGATTGCCCCTACACTGCAGCACTGTACTGTACAGCAGCCGCGGCGCTGTCAAAGAAGCGTCCGCGGTAGTGCTGTATTGTAGCACTGCCATGGATGCTTCTTTGACAGCGCCGCGGCTGCTGTACAGTACAGCGTCGCCAAAATAGAGCTGCTGCGTATGTGCGGCTGCATGCGCAGCAGTTCTCTCTAAATATTTTTTTAAAATCCTGCATTTGCCTCTGCTGTGGCAAATGTACAGTGGTAAGAGAGGAAGATCAGTCTTACTGCACCATTTAAAATGGATTGAAGCAGTGATAGATGGGTGAGGGTAATGTGAGATAGGAGGGAGGGAGGAGTTAAGTGTGACACCAAAGTAGTGAGTTTGGGAGGCAGAGGTAATAATGGTGTTCTTATCGGTGAGGGAAATTTGAAGGGAGGCGGTGACTAGGATAAGCTCTGTTTTGGACATGATGAGCTTTAATTGGTGTTGGGACATCCATGTGCAGATAGTAGAGAGTATTTGCACGATACAGAATAGGAGAGGTAGATTTGGGTGTCGTCAATGTTGAGGCGGCATTGGATGACAAATGATCAAATTAGTTCTCCAATATTAAAAATATACTGCACTCTGATTATAATTGCAGGCACCTGTTAAAAAGTGGACAATTCCTACCCTCATTATATCCCATACTGGGGGACATCATGCCCTGAATGCTGTCACACCTTTACCTGAAGCTGGGATATCATCATGATCATCATCAACATTTATTTATATTGCGCCAGCAAATTCCGTAGCGCTTTACATTTGGGACAAACATTAATAAGACAAAACTGGGTAATACATACAGACAGAGAGGTAAGAGAACCCTGCTCGAAAGCTTACAATCTATAGGACAATGGGAGTTAGAAACACAAGGGCATGTGCTACATCATATTGCACAATGGACCAGCCAGACTGCAAAGGTTAAAGTACTGAGTGGGCTGTGTGTGTTGCAATGTTGGTCAGAAGGTTGTTGTCTAGCGTTAGCAGAGTAGAGGATGGTAATAGGGTAATCTAGGGAAATTAAGATGATGGTTGAGGAATATCATAAGCTTGTCTGAAGAGGTGGGTTTTCAGTGAACGCTTGAAGGTTTGAAGACTAGAGGAAAGTCTTACTGTGCGTGGGAGGGAATTCCACAAAGTAGGTGCAGCCCGGAAAAAATCCTGTAACCGAGAATGGGAGGATGTGATGAGAGTGGAGGAGAGACGTAGATCTTGTGCAGAACGGAGGTGTCGAGTAGAGAGATATTTCGAGACAAGTGAGGAAATGTATGTCGGTGCAATTTTGTTGATGGCCTTGTATGTTAGTAGAAGAATTTTATATTGGATTCGTTGAAATACAGGCAGCCAATGTAGAGACTGACAGAGTGGCTCAGCAGAGGAATAACGGTTTGTAAGGAAAATCAGTCTAGCCGCTGCGTGCAAAATAGATTGTAGGGGTTCAAGTCTGACTTTGGGAAGACCAGTAAGGAGGGAATTGTAATAGTCGATGCGGGAGATGATGAGTGCATGAATTAATGTTTTTGCGGTGTCTAGTGTCAGATATGTGCGTATTCTGAAAATGTTCTTTAGGTGTATGTAACAACAGTTGTGAATCAAGGATTACACCTAGGCAACGAGCTTGCAGGGTGGGATTTATGGTCATGTTATCGACAGAAATGTCAGGCAGGAAGCTTCTGTTTTTGGGTGGGAATATTATTAATTCAGTTTTTGAAAGATTGAGTTTGAGTTGGCGAGAAAACATCCAAGATGAAATGGCAGAAAGACAGTCAGTAACGCGAGACAACACAGATGGTGAAAGATCAGGAGAGGATAGATAAATTTGTGTATCCTCCGCATAGAGATTAGATTATTAGTTTTCCAAGAGAAGTGGTGTAGATAGAGAATAGCAGAGGACCTAGGACTGAGCCTTGTGGAACTCCAACTGGTTTTTTGTTTGTTTTTTTTTATGGTGAAATAAATAACTAGTTTATTACAAATATACAAAAAAGCTGCTTTCAGTAGGTTTTGTTTACATCACATTATGTATTTCTTACGAAGTATTCAAATATACAGTATATTACAACGTTCAGCTGTCTGTAATATGTAACAGCACACACAAATGTCTGATAACGTCCATTTACAAAATCAGGTAATATATTCCACTTGCTGGTCCTCATCATAACAAGCTACAACATAACTATCACTCTTCGCGGTAATTTCATCAGGCATTGTCAGGTGGATAATAACATGAAGTTCGAGAGTAGAAATATATAGGAATATCTATTGTACCTTGGCTCACTCTGCTAGAAGACTCAAATTGTAATCTGCTAATTATCGTGCTTGTTACACAGGGGTATTACCACCTTTCTACTCCACTTCAATGAAGTGAGTTGCAGCAAATGTTAGTCACAAGCGCAGTTCAATCCTGGCTTGTGGCAACTGGGGTGATTACACAGGGGGTAGGCATTATATTAAGTGTTACTGTCCAAAAGTGGACAACCACTTTACATGGGAAAATGTACGGTGTCCTTAGTATAAATAAATGGTGCTTGTTTATTATAACTTTCTGTGACTCCTCCTGTAAAGTGAAGCAAGTCTCTCTTTCTGAGAGATCATTGTTCAAAAGTTATTACTTGCTAATTCCAAACAAGTCTTCAAGGGCAGTTTGGTCACAGTATACCAATGTGCCATTGAAGTCTCTTGGTGATATTTATGGAAGTTCCCACTCCTAGTAATATTACACAGTGCATAAGAGTCTCATTGCAGAATAACATCTTACTATACATCAACAGAAACATAAGGAGAGTGTAAATCCTATTAATAGATGAATGCAAATATTTTATTCTCACATTTCTGAAATTATATTTGCTTAGTAATTAAAAATGATTAAACAGTAATACCAAAAGTGGGAGTTCAAGGTTATGCTTTGGCAGCTATTGCTATGCTGGTACTTGCAGTTAAAGGCTGCCAAGGCTTGCTGGCACCAGTAGTGCCACACACTAATGTAATCCCCTGTTGCTGTGTGTGCTCCTGGGGTGCATAGGTAGGTAATGTATCTCTGTACCTCTGTTATATTATTTGCCCTGGCTAACTCTTGGGTTGGGCATAAGTGACCAGAAGGTCCCTAGCACATGCAGGTTTTACAGCGATGTCCGTTACCTGCGGACACAGGTGTGTTGCAGTAAGTTGGGCACCAGACCATCTCTATATTGCAAAATATGAACTCTTTACACTTCTTTACTCCAGCACATTCTTAAATGGTTGCAGTAATACATCAATATATACAGCTCCTTTCTCCCGCATGGACCTTTGATATTTGCATGGAAATGTTAATAGGACAGTCACAGATAAAGGGGAGCTCTCAGCAGTGTTTGCCTCACCCATTCTCTCCGGGGGTAACATCACTCACTTGGGCACTGACAGCCATTCCCAGTGTGCTGCTCTCTTCTGCAGCATCCCCTTCCTCTGCGTGGATGACATCGCTTGTTTGGGCTCTATTATTTCCTTGCTCTGCATACTCCGATAATTTCTCCCTCAAATCTATCCCATTTCACTAATGAAATACTTTGGCCCTCATGGCAACAGGCTTCAGGCCCACTCCCCAGATTGCAAAGGGATCCTCCTCCATTCCATCCCAGGTCATTCTCTCAGAGTGATCGGCTCATACCAGCCTTATATTGCTAAGCAACCATTCCTGGTGTGTTCCTCAGGGTCACACATTCAGCCACTGGGAGGTGTGAATAACAACGCCAGAAAGGGTGTTACACTAAAATACTATTTTTCCATTATCTCTTCAACACCCACCAAAAATCCAAGTTGATGGTCATCGTCATTAGCACATAGATACATCTGCTAATAAGCATAACTGGAAATGCCTACTCAGAATAAGTGCATTGCTGGTTGTTTATGCCATTACTGTACTTGAGTTGCACATACACACCCCTGATTGACCTCTTCAGGCACACGGGGTGGCAAGTTACTTACATCCAACCTAAATGAAGCCCATACTGTCTATAGGTGGTCAAACACATGGTGATTTTGTCACCTAATTTGGCTGAACTACACCAAAGTGGCCTGGAGGGCTACAGTGACCAAGAAAGAAATCAGCTCCCATTGGGATCCAGACATTTTCTACTGTTGGCGGAAAGTTGGATCTGTCCAATTTGGCCACCCTTATTATACTCAATTGGATGTGGAGGTTTAATGAGAAGGCTGAACGTCTGATTCTTAACATATGTGACCAGTTTAAGTACATACTGTATGTGGCGTCCAGAGATCTAATAATTACTTTTTTCCATTAGAAATCTACCAAACTGCCAAGATCCTTAGCGGGATACTGACTTGCAGAGGACCATAGAAGTTGTTGTTATAGTTAAGCAAAGGTGGTAGAGTTGTAGCTTTCCATTTATTCATGCACTTTTGCTTTATTTTCTCAGACTAGCAGTGTTCCCACGGTCCATATAGAATAGAAAAATAGTATTTATTTTCACAATCCTTTTAATGATAGATTACAGAGCGCATATAAATTGCATAATAGCCTACATGTTGGCATTCATAAATATGACTGAGAGCTGCCATATTGCTTTTCTCACATGGGGTAAAATAGCACTAATTAATATGGTCTGAAATAATACAGTAAACAAACAAAGGGAACATAGATTCTGGTTGAAGGTGTACCTACATTTTTGTCTTACAGGCCTTATTCAACTCCAGAACCACTCACTGTGTAGCAGCAACATGCGTGTGTATATCATGGTCCAAGAGATCAGAATAAGGCTAGGTACACACTAGAGGTTTTTTGGGCAATTATAGAGTCAAACACCCGATAATCGTTCAGCCCGATATTGCATTAGTATGTATACTTGCACTAGTATGTATACTTGCACGATGAACACCAGATTATCCAAAACATTGATCGTCATGTCATTTGATTGCTCATTCTGTTTAAAAATCTCGTTCCAACCACCTTCCGATCCTGCAGTGTGTATGTACTCACACAACTGCCTGCCCCGAGAGAGAGTGTCAACCTGTCACTGTGCCTGTGTTGTTAAGTGTAGAGAGTGCTGTTGGTGGATTAATTCGTCCATTCGTTTTGAGACTGAATATTTTGTTACAGAGTCACAGAGTCACAGAAGCTAATGAATTGGGCAGCAGGTGGCTTAGTGGTTAGCACGTCTGCCTCAAAGCACTGGGGTCATGAGTTCAATTCCCAACCACGGCCTTATCTGTGTGGAGTTTGTATGTTCTCCCTGTGTTTGTGTGGTTTTCCTCCGGGTGCTCCGTTTCCTCCCACACTCCAAAAACTTACTGATTAATTGGCTGCTAATAAATTGCCCTTAGTCTCTCTCAATCTGTGTGTGTGTGTATGGTAGGGGATTTAGATTGTAAGCTCCAATGGTGCAGGGACTGATGTGAGCGAGTTCTCTGTACAGCGCTGCGGAATTAGTGGCGCTATATAAATAAATAGATGATGATGAATGAAATGAAAATTTGTTTCATGTGTTATAATCAGTGTGACAGGAATGACCAACTACACTGCTTTTGGAACATATAAAGAGCACAGATCTGAAGGTAAAGTGTGTATAGTGTGTAAACATGTATCGGCAGACTGATTGGAACTTCAGTTGTTTGTAAATTCATTAGTGATAATAAATTGGTCGAAAATTTTTTTGCAGTGCCGTACCTGCAGTGTTGTTCTCCAGCTGCTGTGCTGCTAACAGCTCCTCACCACCACTGCACACATTCCTCCTTTCTCTAGCTGTGGTTTTCTTGTGTGTCATATTCAAAGTCTACAATGCTATGGTAACAGCGCCACCTATATGACCATACGCATGAAAAACTGCTGCTCTGTTCCCCACTTAAATTAAGAAATTCATGGCAACAACATTTTGAGGCATCTCTGAGCCAAGAAAGAACATTAGTTTTAATTTGTACAAAAAAATAAATAAAAATAAGCTTTATTCTGCTCCTTTTCTTTTACCAAACAAAAGGAACTTGGCTAATAATATGTGAGCAGTATGTATAGTTATTAAATAAAACAGAGGCAGCAATGTAAACCAAGTGTAGTAAACTCCCATGAATGTTTCCTAGAAACAATCATTGCTGCTTTCAGGGAGCTCTGTAGGTGCAGACATCAGAGGGTGCTCTCAATCAGATAGGGCAGCCCCCAGCACCTGGAACAGAGTTTTTATATTGAGGCTTGCATGCATTGAATCATGGGATAGTTAGATGCAGATGTAGGTTGGGACCGGAGTCTGCATAAGATTTGGATCAAATCACTTGAATACAGTGACTCATATAATCACTGTTTAAACTGCAAGCTCTTCAGGTTAGTGAATGCTTTGCAGTACTTATATGTTCATCTGCTGTTTTGTTCTTGGAAAAAAATGATCTTACTTGCAGTGCTTGCAAATGACACACTATTGGAGTAACATACCAGTGAGTACCTGGTTATTCCCAATTTAATTCTTTACGCCTACTTTGTTTTACAAGAAAGAAAAAATCACACTAAGTACAGGGAAAATTCCTATCTATTCATCAGGTGGTGCTCACCAATTATACTTCATTGTCCATCAATGTAGCTTAAGTTTGAGAATAGCATTGCAAGGATAATTAAAATTAGTTGGTTACAATTAACTGGGATTTTTATTTGGAACTACATCATGGTCTGCACTAAAAAGAGGGTGAGAAAGCAGGAAAAGGTGGCTTAGGAGTTTTCCTCCAAAAGTTATGTCTGAAAAACATGAAACATGTGGAAGTGCCCAGGGCCTCTTAGAGAAGTGTCTGCTTTTAGACTTTTGCCAGCCAGCTCTGTGCATGCTTATATGATCAGAAGCAATGGGGATGTTTTATATTGCTGTAAAACAAGCAGGCATGGTGTTTACATATAGCAGTGACAGAAAATGTTTAGAGTAAAACTTTCATACTTATTTGCAGAGGGAGAGCCTGCTAATGCTTCATGTAATATAATACACATAAAGATGCATCCTCCCTCCAAATCGCACAGGATCTCTGTTTCCTGATGCTATGCCGTCTGGTGCTTTGTCAGATTACAATACAGCTTCCACATCTACACTTTCTGTCCCTATTTTTATTTCCAGCTTTAAATAATTATTTTAAATATATAACTTTTCTCTCCATTGTGTCCCACTGGCAGTTCTGAGAGGTGTTAGGTATGACTTCAGTATCTTTTCTTGTCTCTCAATGACTCCCCCAGCTCCCATTAGCTTCTTGTAGATTGTGCACTCTTCAGGCAGAGGCTTCATTAACACACAGACCCAGATCAAACACAGACTTATTGTACTAAATGTCCCACTGCCAGGGGAGTGTTAACCCTGTGCATGGCTGAGTGCTGGGTAATCTCACAATATACACCTTTTAGCTCTAGAAGTGACAACATTCTCTATGTAAACAAAAGATTCTAATTTAATTTTATCAAATTATTTATCTGTTTAAGTAGAAGACTGTTCATATTGTGCTATGTTGTCTTTTAAAGTTTAAAAATGTTTGATTTACAAATATACAATAATTCGGAGGTTGCTTGTTCTATAACTACCATATTTCTGTGAAAGTCCATTCCACAGCAAACACACTGGTATCATAAACTGATGTAAGTCAAAACAACTGGTCAAACCAAATGTTTCCCACCAGTGGTCCTCAAACCTGCTAATAGTGCACTGGCTACTTTATGCTTGGTTGTATGACCCTTGAAATAATTAGTGTCATAAGCCCAATTAGTAATCCTAAATTCTACCATGTAAGGCACTCATTGCTATTAAGCTGTATTTTGTTTGTAACACCGTTAGATGCAGTGTTGGTGATCTTGGCACATCCTCTCACTGTAACATCTATTTGCTGGTTTATTACAGGTTCTTTAATTTGAGGCAATTATAATTGTTTCATGGTGTTTCAGGCTGCAATGTTAAGTATTTACTGTAAGTAGTACTGAATCTGACAATCGTGCGTAACAGAGCATCAAGTTTGTCCCACGTAGGTGTCTATAGGATAAGTAGGCTCAGCACCTGCATAGCATGTAAAGGTGGATCTAGAATACAGTGGAATCAAAGCCCAGAATTTCATGATCTAAGCAAGAAATATTTATGTTCCTCTCACGAACCTAAACTCGGTACAGGCACTTATTTTTGAAAATGAACCAGCAGACCCAACATTCTCGTCTGTGCAGACACCCCACTTGCCTCTTCCTTATTATGTCTCCATAGAGTTTTATATAAGCATTACTTACAAAAATATTCCTTACTTGATACTATACCGGTGCACTAGAAGGTAACAAGCAAAGAATGCTCTATGATCATAGTTCCCAATCATTTCTGTGATGTGTGACACCTACGAAGGCGTCTTTCCATTTCATTTTTCATGACCACCTGAATTAAAATATTGTGAAAAAATAAGTGTAATAATGAAAGCATATGGAAAACCAAGGCGGAACTTGGCTATTTCTTTTCATTTCCATTTCATGTTTATATAAGTTACCATCCCATTATATAAGACTTTTCCCTGTCGCCCCAAAAATTCTTGTGCCACGTCCAGCCAGTCAAAGCAACGCACAAAGGTGTCCAGACACACTGCAGGGAACCAATCAAACACATCTTGACAGCAGTGAAGTAGGTGTATGGAGCAGAGTGCAGATGGCGATGGATCAGTTATTACAGAAAGGCATAAAGCCCAGACATTTGTTAAATATGGTTATTTTCCTGATAAATTAATGTCTGATACAAGAAGTTCCCATTCATGTTGTGACATGTTCCTCACTTAGCCACTGAGATGCTAAAGAGGACTCCTGGGGGGCATTAAATGGAAATGAATGTTTTTCACACTTAGTAATATGTTTCTAAATGGCACTTACATTGTCCTGGGAGAGGTCTCTCCCTCTCGGGAAACATGGTTTAGCTGATTATTCTAAATTAAGCAGCTACCTCACGTACTGAATGAGTAACAGTACTTTATTAGCACCTGACCAGCAGGTTTCTGTTGTATGGGTGCAGTAAATTTGTATACTAGAACTTCATAGATGACATTTTGTAATGCAATAAGTCTTCAACATTTTTCTTCCTATAGAATAATAAGCCATACTTTTTTAAAAATTGTTTATTTTGAAATCCACAGTGATCCTGTACATCTATTTATGTATAGAAAAATATTAATTCCCTTATTAAAGCTACTAGCTTAGTGCTTTACAGCCAAGCAACTCTTTTTATATATTGTGTTTTCTGTTTCTGAATGACATTTAAATTGACCTGTGCAGAACAATAAACATGAATGTAAATATACAGATAAATCTGGTTACCTATACAGTATAGGTTGAACCAATATGTCTTAGTACACATTTACACAGCAATAAAGTGGGCAATGGTTAGGATGCTGGGATTTTTGAAACGTAAATACTACAGCAACCTGAAGTAGCAAACACATGTCAGGAGGTAGGCAGCACAGAGCTTCAGTCTAGTCCAGCCCTCTACAAGTGGAGGGATGTATCTGTGGATGTCCACAGCCCAGAGGGCCAGGAAGAGGGTCCTCCACAACTCAGTGAGGAGGGTGGGGATACATTTTCAGAAATATTTTTAAAAGGTAGAAATAAACTTTAATACAGTATTATTGCCAATGTGCTATCAGCTGACTCTGGGACCCATATAAACGCGGTAGTTCAGTGGCTACATTTGTCCAGCTATCTCAGTCAAGTGAGTTCCTAATTAGACTCAATGTGATGATCAACTCAATGTGACTGGGTCTTAAGCTAGGTACACACTACAGGGTTTTTGTCCAATAATCGGCTCAACCTGCCGACATACGACCGCTCGTTCGTAGTCGAACGTAGTCGGGTCAGTGTGTGTAGTGACACGATGGTCCAAAGTCTGCCCAAATGCACGATTATCGCCTCATTTGGTTGGTCGTACCGTTAAATATTTTTGTTCCAATCTCGTTTCCGCTGTGTAGTGTGTATAAGTTTCCGACCGATCCACAACAGTGAGTACGAAATTAGTCATTGCTCACGACAACATGGCTGTAAAAAGTCGCTAACGGGACATCTGTTCTTCCCTTTATCGTCTAAAACAAGGCTAGTGTGTATGCAGTCCATGGACCGAGCGATCGGACCATCGATCGAATGTAGAATCGATCGGCATAAAAAGTTGGTGAAAAATTCTGTAGTGTGTACCCAGCTTGAGGCTAATCACACATCCAACTGTTGTGACACTGACTTTGGAAAAACTGCACCATAAGCTTGTCAAGAGATTAGTCTGCAGCCCTGTGTGGAGCATCCAAATGATTATCATGTGGCTCTTTACAGTAAAGAACATATTTTGCAAATGCATCAAATACAATTAAATACACTGTGAGATGCTCAATACTCCAATGTATTTCTTATATCAATAAATGGCAGAGCGGGATTTTTAAAGTCGCTCTTACTAAAAGCAGGGTTATTATAGACCCATGTAGTTTTGTTGCTTGCTAATTATGTGAAAAACAAAACTATTTCTGAGTACACTAATCTGCAGCATTTAAAGAACCACTAAACCTAAAATATAAGAAAGTTACGAATATTCACAAATATATAAGTTACTATTGCATAAGTGAATTTGGGGTATTTTACTATGCTATATCCAATTGTAAAGCGCTACGGAATTTGCTGGCGCTATATAAATAAATGATGATGATGCTATATGCTGTGTAGCTGGGAGACTAAACAGTTGTTTTGGATATTTTAATTGACCAAAACTTAAATTACATTATAATTCTATAACATTTTTACATTCCAAATATAAACCAAGCACTTGGTATTTAACTAAGCTTCATAAAATATATTTTCCTCTCAAAGGAACAAGATATACAGTGTGTAAGCATATTGATGTTGCAGTACTTTGTGCTTCTTTCAGTACAGTCATAAAGCTATATGTGACAACACTGATCAATTTGCTGATGGACCCAGTCATTCTAGAGCTCCCTTTTCTGAAGTGTTAAGAGCAAAGTGCAGAATTATTCAAACAGTCTTCTTAGGATGCCCAGGAGAATGTCTCATTAAAGCACAAGCCTTTCATGAGTAAGGCATGCATACAAAAAAGGTTCCAAGTTTGTTAACAGGGATAACTATACTTACAACCAGCTGCATGGGGGAAATAATCAAAGTGGTCCATATACATATAATGCTGTATACATAAAGACAATTTTGCATGCAACATTTTCTTCAAGCTCAGCTGAAGAACATTTATTCTAATTGGCAATATCTTACTATTCAAACTGAATTTTATATGTGCCGAGTTTCACAGATATTTTACCACTTGTTTGAGCAACTTTTTTACATATGCTGTAGTTTTTAGAAATATTCCACAAAATGTGTACAAGAAAAATGATAGACAAGGAACATGCAAATTGTGTGATTTCATTGGGGGCACAGTGAAGCACTAAGGCTTTATACCCATTGATTTTTGATTTGTGTTTAGAAACGCAAGCTCAAACTCCAGTGAGACTGCATGTCAAACACGACTGTCAATTTGCATTCGCGAGGCCAATGGAGATTACACCACTAACCTCAACTCACCACACTACAAATGTGATGCCAATTGGTATGAGACAAACAAGCTGCAGTGATTTTCTTTACACTTACATAGTGCCTTGAGTATGGAAGTTCTAGAATTTTTTTCAGACCTTAAATATTCATAAACTGTGCCCCCCTTCGGCACTGCGCCCTGAGCGGATGCCCCTCTCACACAGCCCTAGTTATGGCCCTGATATTTTTTCTATATATTTTTACACTCGCTCTCCCTATGAAAGGTTATAGAAAAGAACAGCGCAGTATGCAATTACCATGACTCTGCTTCAGAGCTGGGCTGCATACTGATTATGCTTTCCTAGGTGACAGCTCCCCTGCCTTATGAGTGCACGTGGGCCACAGGGAACTGAATGAAATTGCCTTGGGTAATTAAGGTTGTTTTTTTTTTGTTTTTTTTTTAAAATACAACTTTAGGATTGATCATTATAGACTTTTTTTTCCTTATTACAGCGTATGTGAAGCAGCTTCCCCTCCAATGACGCAATACACATCCCCACTTAGTCATAAAGAAATTTAAAGAAATATGCTCATAAACACATCTGAGCATTTTCCATGCTCCTGAACATGACATAGTTATACATTAGTAATTTGTTTCGGGGTTTTCTTTTAATTGAAAGTATAAAATGTTTGTGTAGATGTACCTTAACAATTATGACAATTTGAAACTAGTGATCACCGTGAGGCGGTACTGAAGTGTGCATGGTATGACATTACGCTGGCTACTGCAGGAAGTGTAAAGTGAGAAACAGTATCTCTGGTACCAAATTCCCTCTATCTCAACTGCTCAGTGCTGCTCATGTGGATTCGAGGACAATAGGTCCAGACCTGTGTGTTCAGACAATAGGGGTCTAGATGTCTCAATTAGAAACATTAGGAGTTGAAAAGAGCAAAGAGATTTGAAGTTTTTCAATCCATTTGCATTTGACTCTGTTCATAGCCTGGGGCTGCTACAGAGACATCTTTCTGGTTGTGTCAATGTAAAGTGAGGCTAAAGGATGCTTCAGTTCCTGCTTTTGGGAATAGGACATAGGAACTATCCCAATTCACAAAACCTCACCTGTGTGTCTAGACTCTTCAATACACAAAAAGGTACACTGGTACCTGCCATACCTAGGACATTGTGCTTAAAGAAAACTATCTGTGTAAAATGATTTACAATCTCTTGTGTAGAGTACACTGCATATATTGTAACATAAAATAAAAAAACCATAATGTGCTTTAAAAAAGGACGTGCAAAATGAAGTTTGCATTATTTGTATATCAGCCAGACTGGCATTGTATATTTTTGGATGTAAAGAAGTTAGGATTACTTTATAAATATGCTGAATTCAATAGATATTAAAAAAAAAAAAAAGATTAGTAAAAATGACAAGTGTTGCTATGTTCTTTAATTCATCCATTATGCTAACAATCTAAATTTAGAGACTCTAAATCTGCTCTAATATTACTTCAAATATACTGAAGAAGAGAAAACATGTCTGTTAAAAATCATACAAGAAAAAGGTCAGGATAAAACATTTCCTGAACCCATGTTTCTGATTGGCATACCTCAATAAGCACAAAAATCCCAGACTGGCTAATATTAATCTAGGGAAGTGTTTCGCTTATCTGTTCAACAGTGGCAAGGTGTCACTTCTATCTGTATCAAACCTGTACAATAATAGAATGATCCATGTACTATACATTGTACTAGAATCCTCATAACAATATAATGTAGCAAAAATATTAGGTATTGAAGGCACAGCTTGTGTTTCATAATCTCATGTAATGGAAACATGATGAGATGGGTAAATTACACATTTGTTTACAGCAAATCACACCTATACATCATGACTCTAGTATGTGTCAAGTCCTTTGACAATATTGCAACATATGTATCTGATATCTGTTTAGATAATTTAAACTAACCGAAAACATCTTCCTCCTATCATTGTCAATCCTTTACAACCCCACTTATATGAATTACAAGCAATACCTGGCACATGCAGATGAAATCTGAGCCACTAATTTACACCTATAGTGAAACTATGGTCTGCAAGATGGGATTGGCATAACATATTAAAAGTAAGTAGTGAACTGTGTTGTCTACAGTATTATCTGGTGAGGAGTAATTTCCCCGGATATTAAGGGGCCACAGACTTGAGAACCTCCATTTCTTCTAGTCATGGGGTAAGGGCTAATGCCTAGTAGTGCCATGCATATGATCACCCATCTCCTGAGTACCAGCGGTGGGTTCCATGTTCTGTTTGCTTTGCAGTGAGTTAGCACTAAATGAAGTCGCATTTCCCCTGCAGGGTTTCCTGTGTATCAGGCTCATGCTAATCACTGGTCAGCCTACTCCTGCCCCAGTCATTAAAGAGGATCCTTCCTCTCTTTGTGTCCCGGAACATCAAAGGCCTTGAATTGGACATCAGGTTGGGGAGGAGATGGTGTCTTAGGCTCCTCCCATTACCTTTAAATATTACCCGATCCGGAGAACAGGGCAAGAGAATTGTTTAGTGAGGATTGAGTGTGGTTTACCCGAGGATCATGCACACTCTGCCTGGTAAGTGGGGACTCTATAGCTAGCCTATGCCAAGTATTTGGGAGTGCGAGTCATATAAATTGTAAGAACTTTGTCTATATTGTATAATAAATGTTATATTACATTTTTAAAAGTTGCTACTTGGGATTATGTCAATTACATTTGTCAGTCACAGTAGTATGGACAGTTTTTGTCTACATTGTATAATAAATGTTCTATTACATTTTTAAAAGTTGTTACTTGGGATTATGTCAATTACATTTGTCAGTCACAGTAGTATGGACAGTTTTTGTTGTGTTTTTTTTTTAAATTATTAGCAATCTGTGATGGCTACACAAGGTCTAAAGATGCAAATTTAATATGTGCAGTTAATTTATCAAAATCGTCTCAAGGTAACGAATACTAGCAAACTAGTCGGTGTAAATCCACCAGTATAATGGCATGCACATACCTGTACTCGTTACCATAATTGCAAGTTTGGTCACTGGTGAGAAGCCGGATGCGCTTTACATTGCGCATACGGAGAATTCCGTTAGTGTATATTTGTCTTACTAGTTACAGAATGTAACCGGACAATACAATCGCAACAACACCTGCCCTCCACAAACACTGCATGAGGATCTGTATTACAATGTAGTGTGGATGTTTTGTATGCACTGTGATAAATGCTGCCTCTTTCCCTGTTAGATGTGAAACCCGGAACAGATATGGACTGTGTCGCTAACCAAGATTCCCTGTATCTTCCCAACTCTGTCGGTGCATCCCTGGAGGAGTTGGATCTATGGAGTCAGTTCCACCATGAAGGGACAGAGATGATCATCACCAAATCTGGACGGTGAGTGTATTCCGGGGAAAGGGATACATTGAAAAATGTGTGATTGCTAAGTGACATTATAGCTCCATGTTCTTGTATGTAATTGTCATAAAACAGCACCGAACCTTAATGGAGCAATAATAAATCTTTTTTTCTTTTTAACTAAACATTTTTAACTAATGCTATTTCACCACCTGTGGGAGGGGAGTAACTTCAATCCTTCTAATACTTATTATATTTTCCTAACCATTCAGTTCTTTATAGAAAAGTTTTAGAATTGCCATGATTAGTTTTTTACCATTGTAATCCTGATGTAGATATTAAACAATTATCATCATCTTTAACCTTAAACATCTGCCATCCCTCTCCACAGGCGCATGTTCCCACAGTGCAAGATTCGATTGTTTGGGCTACATCCTTACACCAAATATGTGGTACTGGTGGATTTTGTTCCTCTTGATAACTGCAGGTACAAGGTAAATGAGAGTGATATCATTATAGTGGTATTAGATAGTAAAAGCCAATTGGGGCAGGAAATCTAAATTCAACACAAATGTACACTGGTAGTAAACCATGTGCTTAGAAATACACCTCACTCAAAGATTCTTCTGGGTAACGCCAATCACATTTTACAGCACAAAACTTTAGTTTGGTTTTGGACTTTAAAATTGGTCCAGTTTCCTGCCATAAGCTTAAAAGCTAAGATAATTCAATAATAAAATAAAAAAGATGTTTATATAAAACCAATTTCTTACTTTATTATAAATACATTCAAATGGAACAGCCATAAAAGCAGGTTATATGAATAGATTGATATACAATGTATAACAAATTGACAATAGGCTACACATGTTAAAAAAAAAAAATGCAAGCATTTAAGGTGGTTAAATAGACTACTTACAAGTAGCAAAATATTATCACACATAGAGAGACAAGGGAGGTGTCAGAGTACGTTTATGTTTAGTTAGTTAACCTGTAATCGCATTATCACTGACCCTTTTTTTCACTACAGTGGAACAAAAATCAGTGGGAGGCGGCAGGAAAAGCAGAGCCACACCTGCCATGCAGGACATATATTCACCCAGAATCCCCAGCCCCTGGCGCACACTGGATGAAGGACGTAATATGCTTTCAAAAACTAAAACTCACCAATAACACATTGGACCAACATGGACATGTGAGTATATCTGTTCTGTATACCTAAACCAGGTAGCACCATTTATATATTTGACACTCTTCTCCGATTCTAGTGTTTCCTCTCTTGTTTCAGATAATCTTGCACTCAATGCACAGGTACAAGCCCAGGTTCCATATAATTCAATCTGATGATGTGTATAACACTCGATGGGGATTACTTCAGGTATTCAGCTTCCCAGAGACAGAGTTTACAGCAGTCACAGCATACCAGAACGAGAAGGTAATATAAGAAAATACGTGTGTTCATGTTACACAATGTTTTTGCTACAAGAATACGGTTTTGAGCTTATGAAGTTAAACTATCGGTACTTTTTTTTTATTATTATTAGATTACAAAATTGAAAATTGATCACAATCCATTTGCCAAAGGATTTCGGGAACAGGAGAGAAGTCACAAGAAGTAAGAGAAACCTGTTGTATAGGTCGCCCAGTTTGCAGTGGTGTGAATTTTCCCTAAACCATTCAACACTGCCTCTTTTTAAATAGTGATTGTTTGACAGGAACCTGTAGTGAGATTTTTGAATGGAAGACGTAGGATTTAAAGCCTACAACCAATCATATTGTCATCCTCTACAGCCCCTTACTTCACCCACTCCCTTTCAAACTTTCTTTGACAAAAGAAACAATTGGCATTTAAAGCAACTGGGCAAGGGAGGATATATCCCCCCGCCTTTTTGTTTTATAAAGAACATGGCACTATCTTGAGAGAGATTTCTTTCCACCTATAGAGAAATGATACGCACTCACACACAGTTATTTTTTCGCACTCACACACACTGTTATTTCTTCGCACTCACACACACTGTTATATCTTCGCACTCACACACACTGTTATTTTTTTCAGGGATGAAATTTTGAAGCATCTACCACACAGCCCAAGCAAGTGCCAGAAGAGAAAGAAGTGGGAGGACAGTCCTGAAGAAGATGCTGAAGGTATTGATACTTAGTAAGAGGATATATTGGGCAGATAACTGATGTATTACTTAAAAGGTGGCACTTTTATATTTAGGAATTTAGTAGTAAATCATAACTGAAACCTTTTGGATTTATGGATTGTCTACTATTCCTCAGATCGCTCCAAGATTGCTCGTGTGAAGGAAGAGCCCAGTGTGGTGCCTGCTGGGGCGTATCCAACATGGGTTCCGAATCATGAGGGAAACCAAAGCCTGACCCCCAGCTCACCAGAGTTGACAGTCTCTCCTAACCAGGAGCAGCAGGTTCCCTCCTCTTCCTCAAGCTTTTTATATAGGTAAATAACCAGAACATATAAGAACACCGTTAGGTCACTGTCTGTACCTTTGGCCTATCACTGACTGCAAATTGTTGTTTTTGTAATACAGCTTGTTCATAATTTTTAAGATAATAAGTTCATAAAAATACTAGTTTAATGGTTACATGAGAACATGTATGAATATGTAAAGAATAGGTGTCTGGAAAGAATATTGGTGCAATTGTAAAATAATATCGCTTCTAGCTTTCTAAAACACTTCATTACTTTATCTCTTAGGGCTCGAAACAGAAGATATCCTCAGCCACTCTCGGGCTCCTTGGATGTGTGTGATGTACCTGGCAGGCGTCTCACACCAGATACTGCCACAGTGCCGGAGTCTGAGTCCTTCCAGCCGCCTGCATTTCCCCCATCCCAGTCTGCACAGGAGAGCTCAAGTGCAGTGGAAACACCCACAAGGCAGCCCCTGTGTGGTCCCATGTATAATCCGTATGGAGCAGAACAGTGGATGGTTCCTACCCAAGGGCAGTATCGGCCCATGGGCTACTCCTATCCAGCAACAGACTTTGGCGCACAAGGGGCGGCGAGCCACGCACACAATGGGATGTCGGACTGGAGCCAATATTCCCTATTTCCATACACATGCTGGTAAATTGGATGCAGAAAAACAGATCATGGACTGCACGAATGTCTTTGATGACAGACCTCTCCCATTTGCTGACTTTTTTGTTTTATTTTTTGGAAGAAAGTGATCCAGTTAATACTGGAAGCACCTCTCATTTTAAAAGTCTAACCAGATGTTCTCTCATGTTGAGGGGTAAAGGGAAATGTTCCAATGATGACTATTGACATAAATTGGGAGACTCCTTCTCTTAGTGAGTAGGGATTATTTCTGTCAAGATTTTACCCCATTCTATTTATTTCTCAGGACAGCTAATATTTTCTTATGCATTGTCTTAAATTAATGTAAAATGAGAATTATGGATTGGACTATTACTGGGATAAAATCCTCAGCACAACCAATGCTAGAGGTGACCAAGCTTTGCTTTCCAACTGTTAGACTAATGCTAAATGCACACATGTCCCTTAAACTGGGATTGGTTAGCTCAATATATATCTGGAGATGAATCTGTTTTGTGGTGTCTGTACCAAGTTATGGCCTCAAGATATTTACCCCTCTATATAGAGTCTTTGTAAACACCATATGAAGAGGATTAAGGCCAGAAAAAGTCTTTGCTTTAGTATTGCTTTGCACATAGGTGTAATTGTTTTTTTTATTGTTTGACTATTGTTCTGTTTATAATATATAATATTTGCTTTGCACATTTACCCGGGTTTGTTTTGCGGTGTGATAAGCACAACATAATGCACATAAGTTTTTTTACAAGAAATATACATGGGTTTTAAATTGTTGCATGTGTTACACAGGGTTGTGTGTAATGGGCATACTAGAGCTAATGGGATTGTCCACATAGTGTGGATTCTGGTGGGCTTTACGAATTATGTGCATTGCAGATACTAAACACAACCTCTCAGAGGTTGGGGGGGAAAAAAAAGCATGTGGTTTGGTACTATGGCTGACATTGTTGCTTTACTCCTGGAAACCCCCAAATATTAGTTGTCAAATCTAGAGAAGTGTTTTTTTGTACAGAATGTAAATAGATTTTATTTAAACAAACTTGGACTTGTAACTCGTGTCCTTCTAGTGAAGGATGTTTTATGTCATTTTAATTTAATGAATTTGAAAGTGAAAATGGATGGAATGGTACATGTGTGGGTCAGTGTCATTTTCCACCTTCAATAAATGTCCAATACCCAAAAAATGTGTCTTATGTCTGAATATTCACAGATTAAACATTACATTGCCCTTGGTGAAGGCACATCAATAACCTTACACCCCTAAAATTGGCCTTTTTGTATCCCGTACCAAATGGGATCACCACTATCAGTGGGGTGAATATAGGCATATGGGCCTAGCACAAAGTTTTCAATCTGCTCTGATTATGTTGCTGTATGACAGGGCAGAAAATATACCATCACAGACCAGGAGGATGAAGAAGGAAATGAAGACATTTCAAAATGATGATATTAAAGCAGATATTGTTATTGTGTGTGTGTGTGTGTGTGTGTATGCTATATTATATTTACTCAGTTACTTGCATCATAATTAAATTAAAATATTGAAAAAAGGTGAGGGTGTTTCTAAACACATAAATGCAAAAAGCCTATGCCAAAAGTCTTTTTATACTAGGTAGTGTAACTTAAATGATCTTTCAATTCAATATCAGACTGAATGACCAAGGACATTACAGGGAAATACTAATTTTATATCCTGTGACCTACTATATTGAACATATTCGATAATCTGGGAAATCCATTTTCTTGCGTTATTACAATACAAACTTCATAACGAATTCTGTACTAAACTTGGAAATTGCTTAAAGGGATTATCACATTTTATGTAGTGCTGATATCTACCTTGCACATACTGAAATGAATGCTTATATTTTGATTATATATGCATTTTAATCACTAATGCTGCTAATGTGTTTTGTTTTGTTTTTTGTTTTTTTACTGTGGTAGTAAATGAAATGGTAGGTATACTTTTGAGGGTGACTTGACAATCTTCTATTGAATAGCACAAAATATATATTGCGTAAGACCTAACTGTTCTGTATGAAGAGACAAACCTAAATTTACAAAGTAATTCCATTTCAACAAAAATGAGTGTTAACAAGAAAAGAACATAAGAGATAAATGACTAGCCACCAAATTTGCGAGTCCAGTTGAAAAAAGTGAACTATGTAAAAATGTAATTTCAAAGTCTAACCTACTGCCAGCCAGTTTAGCATCATTTGCCTTAATTCATCTCATTTCAACATTTCAGTTTTAATCTTAAAATACAGTACTGCTCGGGTGTTACCCTCTTTTATGTCCTTATTCATGAGAATGAGTGGACATCTGATCTGTCATTACTACATTTTGTTTCAATGTTCTTATTAAAGTAATTGAAATGCGCTTTCCCCATGTGAACTGCTCTTAGAAGGTGCAATACGTGTCTCATTGAAATGATAGTCCGTGGCCTGGTTTCCACCATCTCTGGGAATGCGTAAAGAAACAAGTCATTTTGCGGGGATAAAAATGCTCTGCAGTCACCCTCTAAACAGCAAGTGCCCCACTAAATGTTCACTCCTTGAATGTCATTTACATCTCGTCTTGCAAAATAAAACCTTGTTTTTGCATGAGGGTGCATTAAATAGGTTTATTCATATACCGCACTTGTATCCGCAAAAAAAACCAACTCAATCTGCTCAGCTCTCCCCAGCAGAATATACAAAATGTTGCTGATGGCTGTAAATCCATGTGCTTCCTTGTATAAACTGGTGCATTGGTGCTTCAGGCCCAGTGTTTTGAACTTTCATAAATGATCCCTAGAAACCTGACACTTGTGTTTGAAGCAATAATTACATAAAAGTGGCTTGCATTTCAAAAGGACAGCAGAAGTACCATTGTTTTCCATGATTGTGTCCATTAAAATATTAGAATACAATAGTTATCTCATGGGTGTTTATAATGACTTGTACATATAGTTTTTATATAGACTAAATATTTATCCCCCAGAGCAGTCTGAATTCTTTGTGGAGTGGAATCAAAATCATCACATCCCAAAGGTGCTGGATTAGGATCAGTTGCCTCTGGAGGTCATTAAACTTGTCATGTTCATGGAACCAGCTTGAGAAGACGTGTGCTTTGTAACATAGCACGTTATCCTGCTGGATTTAGCCATTAAAAGATGGCTAGACTGCAGCCATAAAGGGATGCACATTGGCAGCAACAATATTTAGGTATGTTGTGGCATTTAAACAATGTACACATGGTATTAAAGGGCCTGTGTGCCAAATGCAGGATGGATCCATGGATGTTTTACATTAAAACTCTCATCACACTATCTGCATGTCTCAGAAGAATAAGAGATTTGTCAGAACAGACAATGTATATTCCAATCTACAGCTATTCACTTTTGCTGAGCCTTTGTCCACCATAGCCCAAGACACCTGTACTTAGCTGATGGAGTGGAACCCATTGTGGTTATCTATTTCAAGGGTCAAAGTGCTATGCATTCAGGGGTGCTATTCCTCATGCCATTGTTGTAAGACATGACTTTTTCAGTCACTGTTATCTTCCTGTGAAGCTTAAACATTCTGGCCATTCTCCTCTGACATTTCTCGTTAAGGCGTTTTCACCCTCAGAAATGGCAAGCGCTAGATACCTGTTCTGTGCACCATTCTCTAAACGTAGAGACTTCTGTGTGAAAATACCAGGAGATCAGCAGTTTCTGAGATACTCAAATCACCCGTCTGGCACCAACAATCATTCCACGGCCAAAGTTACATAGATCACATTTCTTAACCATTCTGATGTTTGGTCTGAGCAAAAACTAAACCATGTCTGCATGTTTTTATGCCATATGGATGATTTGATATTTGCATTAACAAGCACAGGTGTACTTAATACAGTGGCCACTGAATGTATATATCCATCATTAACATTCTGAATACATGTGTTTGCAGTTACATATTCCCAAAAAGATGAGTGAGTTAACAAATAATCCCATTATATAGAAAAAATGTCAAATTTGCTGAGAATATTAATATCAAACACCATCTCTGAGTTAACACACACATGCCCAACAAAACAGCCATCTTACGGTATGCACACACAAGTTCATAATTCTAGAATAATAGGCTTTATGCCTATGTATAATAATATGTATAATGCAAACAATTGTTCAATAAACAAAACAAAACAAACAAGCATTATTTTGGTGTAGGGGTACTATTATATAATAACAAAATGTTATATACTTAAATATGTGTGGGAACAGCTATTGTTAAAAATAAAATGGAATGTTCATGTCCGTCATAATTTCTGCAATAACCTTGTAGAGATCACAGCTAAACCATCAATAAATGTACGCTAAAAGTTAAATAAAAAAATAAAGTTTTCATGCTGGTGTCCCTTTAAGATTAGGAAACTGGGATGTAGGATTGGGCAGCAAATCTGTATTATGTTTTTTATTGTTTATCAAAAGCAGAGAAAAGTGGAGGGATTTGGTTATAGGAATTACATATAATTACATACTGAGATATATGAATACATGTTGGGAATCTTTCAAATTAAAACACACCCATCAGTCAGTATAGGCCACACTTATTTTCCTTACCCATTTCGGCAAGGAATTTCGGAGATCCGAGTTCCGAGCCGAGCTGACTTGGTACTTTTGCGCGCCCTCGGAATTGAAAACGAGGCAAAACGTCATTGTTACATCCTTGGATCTCGCGAGTTTTGGATTCTATAAGTACTGTTCTCCACCGCGATCCAGCTCCATTTCACAGAGGGACACAGAAGGGATAGTCTCTTGGCAGTCTCTAGTGCAGTTGGGCAGCGTCATAGATAGAAAAGAAAGAGGAGGAATAGCAGTGTTCTTCAAAGTCTCTAGTGACATTCAGGAGAGCTCCATTGCTATTTGTTATTGCTGAAATAGAAATGATAGGGCTCGCAGTCTTGGTCTTCTAAATCTGCAGTCAAAGTGCACTGTGTTATACAGCTCACACACAAACAGGACAGCTCCATTGCTAATTGTAATTATTGAAATAATAGGGCTGGCAGTCTTGTTCTAAATCTGAAGTCAAATTGTATGTTGTTATCTAGCTAATACACCAATAGGACTGCTCCATTGCTAATTGTCATGCTGAAATAGAAATAATAGGGCTGGCAGTGTTGTTCTTAATCTGCAGTCACATTGTATTGTGTTATCAAAATGGATTCACAGAAGAACAGAAGCACAAAGCAGCTGCTGGCACCAGTCATGATGATAGTAATCCCTCTACGTCATCTGCTGAAGCCTATGTTAAAGTGCATAGTGTTTTTAAGTCAGGGAAACAAAAATGTAAAAAAACACCTTTTACCTTGGTAAAGAAAAAAAGACCTGTAATCCAGGCAAAGTTATCTGCAGAAAGAAAAAAAAATTGCCAACATGACATTCTACACACGCAGTGGCAATTAAAGAATGAGGCCTTCGCCTTTCTCTATGAGTGCTAGTTCTGCAATGGTCACTGAGGCATCTTCTTGTTAGGTCAGTTATTCTGACTCAAATAGTGTTGCCCAAATACTTTTACGTGTAAAAGCCGAGCTGGAAGAAAACAGTAAGGCATTAAAGGAAAATGTATGTTCAGATTCAAAAATTACACAAATCCCTGAGGAGAGTCTATCCACGAGTGCTTTGTGTAAGCCTGGCCTTTCTGATAGTGTATCCATAAAGAAGGTTCCTTTCAGCATTTCTGCAGATGTGTGCATGAACAGGCCAAGTGTAGCCAGTGATACAAAAATTGAGGATGCCACTTTGGAATTGCAACAGGATGAGGGGGATATTTGTGTAGCTGACAGGGGCGCTAATGAGGACGTTGATGTGGATGATGTTGTTTATGTAAGTCCTGCACCAGTGGAAGCAGTTCTTGCACGTGATAAGAAGAAGGCATTTGTCATGCCAGGACATAAGACCAAACAATCCACCTCTTATGTGTGGAATTATTTTTACCCAAATCCTGACAACAGTTGTCTAGCCATTTGTAGAGTTTGTAAAGCCACAGTCAGTAGAGGTAGGCAGCTTAACCATCTAGGAACCTCATCCATGTTACGCCATTAGGAAGTGAGTTTATGGCAACCTGTTGGGAAAATCGGAAACCTATGCTTAAAAAATAAGAACAAGCAGTCTGACATCAGCAAGGTCCCTTCTCTCAGCTAGATCCCGACACCTGCAATCTACACCCACATCACCGTCCTCATCAATATCCTCAGTAGCGATCGGAGTTAGTCCTGCATCCAAGTTGCTAAGGCTAGATGACTCCTCTACTATCCTGGATTCCTCAGAAGAATTCTTAAGCATTAGTCCAACTGCTGCTGCTGCTGCTGGGGATGGATCTTCATCCCAGAAGCAGATCAAGAAGAAGACTACTAGTAGTTTACAACAATTGACTGTTAAACAATCCTTTGCAAAAGGAAGCAAGTAGGAAAGCTGTCACCAAGTCGCAAAGCAGATCACAGACGCCATGGCGACTATGCTGGTATTAGATCTGCATCGAATATCCACTATTAATGCAGATGGTTTTAGACAATTACTTGAGATCTTGTGTTGCTGTTACCAAATTCCATCACAACAACATTTTACAGCTGGGTGACATTCCCTGTTTTGCTCACACAATAAACTTGGTGGTGCAGAACTTTATAAAAAATGACAGGGACGTGCAGGAGATGCTGTCTGTGGTCCGTAAAATATCTGGATATTTCCGGCATTCGACAACAGCATGTAGGAGATTGCAGCAGGTATAAGAGCATTTTAATTTGCCCTGCCACCAACTGAAGGAAGAGGTGGTAACATGGTGGAATTTCACCCTGTATATGCTTCTGAGGATGGATGAACAGTGAAAAGCCATCCACGCTTACTCCACAAGCCATAACATTGGGAAAGGAGGGGGGATGTATTTTACTCAAGAGCAGTGGAGAATACTTTCTGTGTTGTTCAAGGTGTTGAAGCCATTTGAAGTAGTCACCTGTGAAGGGAGTTCAGACACTGCTAGCTTGAGCCGAGTGATTCCCTTAATTACACTTTTGGAAAAGCAGCTTGAGAAACTGAAAGAGGAGATGAAACAAAGCAATTACGCCATGTATGTCGGACTTGTAGATCAAGTACTTTATTCGCTTTGCCAGGATCCAAGAGTTATCAAAATCTTGAAATCGGATCACTACATTTTGGCGACTGTGCTTGATCCTAGGTTTAAGAACTATGTCTTCTCTTTTGTTTTCAACTGACCCAGATCTCAAGAGATGCAAGGAGCTCCTGGTGAGCAAGATGGCAGCTCAAGTGTTACGTGACAGGACGGCATCTCCTCCTACAGTTTCTTAGTCAACTGCTGCTAGGAAAAAACGTAGCTTTCCCAAAAGACCCAGGGATGATGCAGATGACTCAGCTAAACATTTTGACATCTGGTCTGTTGTAAAAGAATTGACCAAAAAACTTGACACCTCTGCCGTAACTCCACCTGATCCTACTATCAACATCCAAAGGATAGTGGAGGATTATTTTAACGACAGCATAGAAATAGACACATCAGACAGTCCCTTTACATACTGGGAGGAAAAAAAGGGAATTTGGAGACCCATGTACCCACTCGCTTTGCACTGCCTAAGCTGCCCATCCTCCAGTGTGTATCGGAAAGAGTTTTCAGCACAGCCGGGAACCTTGTCAGCGATCGGCATAGGAGGCTACTTCCTCAAAATATGAAAAAGATGATGTTCATAAAAATGAACTTCAATTTCCACGAGGAAGGCCTTTCCTGCCAATTACATCAAAATACTGAGTCTTCTGTAATGGTGGATTCCAGCGGTGATGAATTAATAATGTGTGAGGATGATGTACAAACCGATGAGGGTGAGCATGAGGCTGATGACAACAACATCTTGCCACAGTAGAGTTCATTAACAGCACTGTTACCTTAGGTGCCTTAAGCCTATTGTTACCTTGTTTTGTGGGGGCCCAAACAAACCAAGCACATCAGCCTCAAAAGTGGCTCTCCTTGTCGCTGAAGTGCTTGGTTTCTTAAAGTGTGCATGTCCTTTTTAAGATCCAACATAAGGGTGGGTTAGAGGGCCCAAGGCTAATTCCATCTTGCCCCACTTTTCCTTTCAGCTACCGCTGTGTGCCAATGTTACCTACATGTGCTATATACTATTGTGTGCTTTGCAAAAATCTTAAGACACCCATTGATGATGCAGATGACTCAGCACAACATTTTGACATCTGGGGGTAAATGTATTAAGCTGAGAGTTTTCTGGCGGGTTTGAAAAACCAATCAGATTCTAGCTATTATTTATTTAGTACATTCTACAAAATGATAGATTGGTTGCTATAGGCAACATCTCCATTTTTCAAACCCGCCGGAAAACTCTCAGCTTGATACATTTACCCCCTGGTCTTGTCTACTGTAAAATAATTGACCAAAATTAGTGAAACCTCTGCTGTAACTCCACCTGATCCTACTATCAACTATCAACATCCAAAGAATGGTGGAGGATTATTTTTATTTTTTTGGAACGGTATAAAGACAACAGTTTTCTGAACAAAGAACAACGTTGCTTGCAGAAGTAATTTAAGCATGGATGTCTAAATAGACGGTTATATGTATCACTTATATCTTCCACTTTGCTGCTCTTTCATCAGTATTGCACAAAGTGTTTGTAATCTGCACTTTATGTCAAAGGTACCTAACTATATTATAATTTTTTGGGGAATTGGGGCTGATTCGAAGCTCAGTGATGAACTTGCTTTTTGCTGTGAATCTCAATGGCTCTTTTTAGTGCATTGTCTGGCACCCTGGATTGGGCTTGGTCTGATAAAAGCACGCATCCTGGGGGGGTCAGCGCTCAGCACCATGTATTAGCTGTAGAATTACCACAGTTATCCAAGGAACGGGTGGAGCAATCAAATGAACCATAACTGATTTCATGATTCATTCTCAGTTTCACTGTAACGGCCATGTGCTCAGGGTGACGACAATCTTCTCATCTTCATCTTCCAAAACTTAGTCTGCAGGGGCCAGTGACACATCCTCTTAGCTGTTCTTTAAACTGGACATATTTATCGACCTGCCTCAGGGCCTCCTTTGTATTATTCTTCTGAACCGCAGTGTATCTCTCGTGTACAAGCTCCCTTAAATCCGGGATCTCATCTGGTTAAAGTACGGTAGGCCGTACTTTAACTTAAGTACAGCCTCAACTGTGTCTATATATTGGTTTAAATCTCTGTTCAATGCAGCGTATTCCAACATGACAGATTCCATGCTGCCCACATGTTCCGTGTCACAATCTGATTCAAGCAGATCTAATGCCCCTCCAGTTGTAATATCCATTCCTGTCTACATAAGTTTGGTAGTTCTTCAGGGATGAGAGGGAGGTATCCAGAGAGGAGAAGGAGATTAAAGATGCAGCACGAGCAGTCATGGTTTAATAATGTAGAGTTCATTGACAGCACTGTTAGGCTTAAGGCAGCTAAGCTATTGGTAGCTTGTTTTGTGGGGACTTAAACAAACCAAGCACTTCAGCCACACAAGTGGCACTACTTGTCGCTGGAGTGCTTGCTTTGTTAAACTATACATGTCCTTTTCAATATCTTCCATAAGGGTGGGTGGGAGCGCCAAAGGACAATTCTATCTTGCAGCACTTTTTTTTCTGCCACTGCTGTGTGGCAATGTTTCCTAGAGGTGCTATCAACTGCCGTGTGTTTGTGTTGTTGCTCTGTCACTTAGCATCCAGCCAGGTCGCTTCAGTCTTTGTTTGAAAGTCTATGAAAATAATATTGTGACTTGTGAGGTGGTCAAAATTGACTGCAAATGACTTGAAATTAGTGCTATTGAGGTTAATAATAATGTAGGGAAAAAAAGAGCAAAATTATGTGATTTTAGCAAAAAAAATAGGGATTTTAGACAAAAATAGGGAGCCAAAACCAAAACCACTAAGTTAATCCAGATCCAAAACCAAAACTAGAACACGGGGGTCAGTGAACATCTCTAACCTAGACCCATATTCAAGGAGACGTTTCTTCAGATCAGCTTGTAGTTGAATACGTATGTGCGTATGCACGAATTACATGCTTTTCTAAAGTAACGTACAATATGTTCATTCTGCCTCTTAATGAATCCAGTCCATAATGACTATTCAATACATTGTTTTCACAGTTTAGGAAATGCCTTGCCAAAAGAGAAGAAAAGGTTCAAGATGGAACTATACTACATGCCCAAATGACCATGGAATGCAATGCATATTTGGTAACCCTGTACCATTTTTAAGGTTCATGAAGCACCAGGGACGATCAAGTTAAAAAAAAAAAAAAAGTGTTCAAAAGGTCTAGCGTAATGTACATAGGGTAGGTGGTAAGTAATCTTCCCTTTGGTATACACACTTGCAGTATGGTAAAGTTACAATGGTAATTAATGGTTTGCAATTATGTTCACTCTCAGCAGCAAATACTGAAATACTGACTGAAAGGAGTATATTAGTTGATTGTCTAGTGTCCCAAATTCCAAATGGTTTCACCATCACACCAGAGTGCATCCAGAAATGGCTTTAGTGTGACAAGAGAACAGCATATTCCACTCACTTTACTGCATACTTGTCCACTCTCCCGCAATGTCCGGGAGACTCCTGAATTCTGAGTAGATCTCTCGGACTCCCGGGAGAGCACACTCAGAGAAGTCTCACGCATTCTGCAATTCGGAAGCCAAAATTACGTGACAAGATGATGATTAACGCCCTGCCCCCTCCTGCCTTCCCACCACGACCCCTATCCGTCATCTCCCGGAGGCCTCCAACTCAAAGTAGGCAAGTATGGTTTACTGTCACACTGCACGAGTGTTCCATCACTTCAACTTCAGAACTCAGATTCACGGAAAAGAATGGCATTCTAAAATCACATTGTTCTAACCCTAAGAAAGTTGCTTATTGGTGATTCCTAACCTTTGAAATTTTGTTTGGTAATCACTGTACTAGTAAAAAGACTTAATTTTGCTATAATAAAATTAAGATAATGCAACTTAAAATCGCTTTTGCTAACATGTTATAGCCATGGTGTATACCTGTTGCATTCATACAATGGATGAAGCTTTTGTGAAATGAAGTTATCAGCCTATCAATATACTGTTTTTTAAAAGAACTTGAAAATTAAAGTATAGCCCCCTGCATATGCTGAAAATATATAAATGACAGCACTGTTTGACTAAAAAGACCCGTATATATTAAATTGAGTGTGTGAGACATCTCAGATGCACACCATTGGACATCAAGCATCAACTAGAACCAGCATACTGTTTGAAAAAGTATTATATATGGAGTTTTTGACCACATGGCTGCAGTCTGTTTGGTGTGAAGTGATTCTGCATTAAGATGAAGAGCTTGACCTCCAAGCAAATCCCTTTAAACAGCCAGTGTCCCCTGTTAAGACAAGTAGCTACTGATTTGTTTTAAATACTCACATGAACAGAGGTACATAACTAAAGGCATCTTTGGTGTAAAAGTGTTCATATTTTTATATGCCCCCAGAACTGTTGTTCATATTCTGATGTCAAGGGCGTGCAAGAACATAACTAAGTAAGACATTTACATTGTATAATCAGAAATGCTGCAATTTTAGAACATAAAACAGTATTCTTCTGGCAACAGCAGGAGAAGGCTACTATGAGATGCATTTGCAACATTTATTTACAACATTTCTTGAGACATACTATTAACATGTTTCTCTGTAACACAATTCAAAATAAGATGTGTGTGATGTCAGATGGGCACTTTGAACTCTGAAACACAAAAATACTTTTATAAATGTACCTTAGTTGTTCAAGCCTGTAGCTTGAATGGATATTCTGTATACTTTGGTTGATAACAACTGTAGCACTGCTAACAAGAGTCAATGAAAACATGCTCCAAATTCTAAGTGACCAGGTGAACATTCAGAAATAATTTGTGCTGGCTAACAGATGCCTGCATTCAAACAAATTTCTGCTTTGTCTAAGGACAGTTTAAGATCACACTATTTTGGTCAATGTAAGAGCATTTTGTACTCTTCAAAAGGTGGATCAGGCGCATTCATGTGCAAGCACAGTAAAGTAAAGGCGTGAAGAAACAAGTTAACTGTGACCATTGAGCTACACATGTATTTTGGTATATATTTACATTTGAATTTTGTGTTTCCAGGTGTATTTTTTCACCTAAACAAAGGTGCATCACAGACTGTACAGAGTTCTTTAATGATCTATTTTAGAAAGATCAAGAAACTTATAAAATCAGTGCTGACAGCTCCGTTGTGACCAAGCTTTTAACTTTAGGCAAAAAGTAGGACTCCCTTATTTGCCCCTTTGATACTATTCTTATAAGATGCTTCAATACATCAACAAGCGCCAATCAACATAATCCTTTTCTGATTTAGCTATGGTTGATTTGATAAATTTTAACCAGATCAGTCTCAGAAATAACAATGGCTTTGGGGCAACAGATGTTTTAGAATAACCCCCACAAATCTGACTTGCACATGGCCATAAAGAGTACTGATGGACATTGCTCTGTCTTGGTGTGTTTTGCATCCGTTTGTGATACTTTGTATTATATGTGTTCAAAACTGCAAAAGAATGCATATAAATGCATAGTATGCAAGACACATTTAAAATCTAAAGTGTGAATAGAATACATCCTGGCTCATATGCAAAGCTAGGCAACAGTATGAAATTAAAGTAACAGAAACTGGAAAGGATATAGACACCAAGAGGTAAATGTATCAAGCTGAGAGTTTTTCGGCGGGTTTTAAAAACCAATCAGATTCTAGCTATCATTTATTTAGTAAATTCTACAAAATGATAGCTAGAATCTGATTGGTTGCTATAGGCAACATCTTCATTTTTTAAAACTTGTCAAAAAACTCTCAGCTTGATACATTTACCGCTAAGAAAAAAGTAGAACATTGGAGCTGGGAGAGCGTCTGATCTATATAGGAATAAGGGGAAATGTATAAATTACTTACCTCCAAATCTGTGTTTATGAGCCTCTTATGAAATTAGTTATGACTGGTATGATTGGACTATGGATCTCCACAACCATATCAATCATCTTCAAGTTAAAGCCAGAATGATTAGTAGAAAGCCCAAAAATGATATCACTAGCAGCTTGAAACAAATGCAAACTAAGTGTTCCAAATTCTCTGATCATCATCCATGTACTTCACAAACCCTAACACCTCAAGAAACCACCAAAGTACAACTTACACAGGTAAATACTTTCTCTTCTGAAGGTTCAAGACTCTGGAACAAAGTTCCCACTGTCAATCTGTAACACCCAAATCCTACAAGCTTTCACTTATTCAGTGTAACATCTGTCAATTAAATCAGTAACAAGACTTAACACTGCACACAAACACTTGGGAATTTGGCATATTATAAACATATTGATTGATATGTAAATCACACATCAAAGGCAGCCATATGATTAATGATGAGGAGAGTAAATGAGAACCAGCTTCCCCCCATTTACAGTCTCCTGTTAAAATGTAGATATTGACATTTTTAAAATGGTTGTTATCCTGGCACTAAAAGGTTTACATTTGCCAATTTTCACCAATAGGGGAATGTTTGTTTAATATTTAAAACTGCCCTCCCAATATACTGAATTAATTATTATTGATCAACATTCTAAAATGGTTGCTGTGATAGGTGTGAGTGGAAGGACCAGAAAGACACAGCAATTTTGGTAGGTGCAGCCACGCAGTTCTTGCTTCCACCTGGGGCTGAGATGAACGAAGAAGTCTCGGAAAACATGGCTGCCAACACGACTATGGTGAAAGTGTAATTTTTAACAGAACCAGGAATGCAGCTTTAAAAGCATAGGCTAATAAAAAAATATACATAAGCAAATCAAGGTAAATGTAGCCATACAAAAACACAAACAACTTTTCTCACATACCTATACTTCAATGGGATCAATCATCAAAAATAGACTGAATTAAAAAAAAAAAAGAAAAATTCTTCATATATGCTATGAAACTACATTTGTGAAACATAAAAAGATGAGTGATCTGCCTTTTCAGATAAAGCAGTGTTAGGGAAGAAACCTCCCCCACATCCATGGTGTTATGTCAAAAATCTTAGTTAACAGGTTCTAAAATTTTCACATATCTATTTGTGAATTTTACCAGTAACTATTTTTTGAATGGTAATTGTTTTTTTAAGCTTACTGGTCCTTTACAGGGCAGAATAGCATAAATAAACCTGAGCTTAAAAGTATACTCTGCACAATTGTTCTTTATTCATATCCCCCCAATTTATAACATGGTTTGAAAGTCATAATTTTTATCACAAATGAATTATCTGCTATGAAATGCTGCATCGCCTGGGTTAGATTTCTTCCACCACGCTTTGTTTTATGGAGCTTTTGAAGACGTTTGCAATAATGGGAGTTGAACAAAGTGGAGGCATCCCTTGCAATGTACGGCAAAAATGAGATTTGATTTTGTGGAGTAAGATTATTTAAACGAGGGAGGTAAAGGGGTGGAGAGGGTTCATTTGTTGGTGGTGTACCTCACACTGCATATGGATGAATGGCTATTTCAACTCCACAAAATCACTTAATATTTGCACCAGGTCTTAGCTTGTTCCTTTAATGGGATACATCTTGAGCCTGTCTGTTGAATTTCAGCTGAGAAGTGACTTTCTAAGCATGCATTTTAGTTGAATTTGTATATAAGGCATAATGCTCCCAATCCTGTAAGATATTAAAATATGTAAACAAAATGAAAGACGACTTTGCAGCATTTTATATGATCAAGGAACACCTTGCTATTTTGTAATATACTTACAATTTACACTAAGTGACACCATGGGCTTGATTCATCAAGGCACGTATTCTGAGCGCTAACCACGTTTAGTATTATACGCACGTATTTAGGCTTCATGTCCGCCTGAATTAAACAAGGCACGGATCTCAAGATGTGTGCTTTTGAAATCGGGGACAGGTCTGCTGTGCTTTACTACACAGGACTCGGCAGGATGCGTCCAATACCAATGTAGATTATAAATTCACAAAAGAACGCACAGGAAAATTTTTTTTTACCTGATAATAATAAAGGTATTCATGTTAAAACAGTCTCTAACGTTGTAGATGTACCTGTTTACACCCCTAAAAACCTTTGGTTGGTTTATTTTTTTACACACATTATGAGATATGAGCGGGTCATATAACCAACCGTCTATATTTTCCAGGGACAGTACTAGGTTTAAAAGATTTATTCTAGGATATGTTTAATTTTCAGTATTGGTTATCTGTATGTTACAAGTCCTCCAATTCCATATATGAAATTTAATTCTCATAGCATGTTCTTATTTATGAGTCAGAGCCAAAATATAAAATTGTAGTGCCTGGGGCCAGAGGGAAAACTGTCAAACCCCCCCTTCCCCCACCCCTCATTTTAACAAAATGAACATAAAATATTCAGAAACTGGATCCCCCCTTCAGCATTGCACCCTAGGCGGTCCCCCATCTCCCACAGCCCTAGTTACGGCTTTGCTATGATTTTTTATTATTTATCTGTTACATCACCATGCTCAGCCAACATATGGAGACTGTGGGGCATATTCAATTGTTGGTGTTACTGCCTAAAGTAACGCGGTGCGCGCACTATTACCATCATTACGGTAATAGTGCGCGTAAATACTGTTATTACGGTACATTTCACGCTGGATTTCAGCTCGCGGCTCAGGGAGCCGCGAGCTGAAATCCGGCTTAGGGGCATATTCAATTGTTGACATTTTCCGCCACGGAAAAAATATTACCGTTATTACGGTAATACTAAGACGCATTTCAGCTCGCAGCTCCCTGAGCCGCGAGCTGAAATGTACCGTAATAAAGGTATTTACGCGCACTATTAGCATAATGACTGTAATAGTGCGCGCACCGCGTTACTTTAGGCAGCAACGCCAATAATTGAATATGCCCCTTAGTATTACCGTAATAATGGTAATACTTTTTCCGCAGCAGAAAACGCCAACAATTGAATATGCCCCTGTAAGTCACTTAGTACTGTGTGTGACATTGGCAGATTCACCTGCAATCAGCAAAGTGTCTCTGGATAAGATTATATGGTGATGACTATGTGTAGTAGGTTGTTCCCAAGACTGTACCGAGCATGCGGCTGGCTCTGTACACACTGTAATTAGATAGCTGCTGCCATATGATCTGTTTCCTCATTTGTGGCGGGAAATCCGAAACTCATGTTGTACAAATTACGGAAGTTTTTCCCGTCCATAAAGTAATAATTAGCTAAGATCTGGCTCGGTGGTTCCATATTATTCCCCAGTCTCCATATGATAACAGCTGCAATCACCTCCCGCCCATAGCTTGTATGGCTGGATGTGGATTCAGAGTCCGACACTTTCACTTTGATGTGCAAACGTCCCTTTGTCATAGTTTTACCTCAGTCTCTGGTCCTTCCTCTGTCTGCGGCCCCTTCCTCCCTCTGCCTTTCATTCCGTTTCCACCTACACACGTTTCTTTCTTTCTCTCGCATGGTTACCAGACAGAGTCACAGAATGAAATACACAAAATGAATAATTGGTCCTTGTCTGATGGCTGAAAGAGCCGACTGGAATATGAGACTTTTACAGAAAGAAATCAAATAAGGTCGCTTCATTCATTATGGCCATTTCCAGGAAGCGGCAGAGGTCCCCAAATATATAATACAGGCAGACACTGACCGCGGCCCGAGCTGTGTGTGGTGTAATGTTGTGTACTAACCCCACAGCGGCAGAGGGTAGAGAGGGAGCTATTCAACTGCTGACATAGTTTACTGGGTTTATTGACTAATCCCTTCATTCATTTTTATACACAAGCAAACGGTTTTAATGCTTGTTCTTTTCAGGACAGAGAGGACTATCTGGTAGCATGTTAAAATAGGTGTGAGTGTGAGTGTGAGTATATACATACACACATGTAAGGGCAAATACTGGGATGAATATGAGAATATACATTTTCTATTATTGCTCCCAGTTATTTCACCCAATTAGTGTAGCCTCAAATATTTACACCAAAATGTAATTGGCTAGTTCTCAAGAGTATAGCCTAGTAGTAAAGAGTATAGTTATTCCAAATAACAGTACATTGTATAAGGCATAGTTATAGGAGCAGATTGAATCAGTCACAGGGCACCACAGAGCATCACCTCATTGCGCACATTGTCAGCTAATGCAGTAAAGAAATCTGAATTGTGCAATGTGTTTCTGTGGACTGTTCTTGAGGCACATCACGCCACCTCGTCAAATTGAATCTGTCCCAGTGTCCAGGTACAAAGGTGGACATGTTCATTTTAAAAGTTGTATTTTATCCTGATAATATGTTTCGCTTGAACAAGGATACAATGTACCCATGAGCATGATTTCTAAGCTTGGAAGAAAGGGGGGGGGGGGTGTAAAGTCAGGGTTGGAAGACATTATGGAGGCTGGGGTAAATTTGGGGAGTTGTGGGATGACCATCATTTTGTGTAACATTTACGCATTCTTGTGCAGATTTATTACAGCCACACAGAATGTGTTAGTGTCAAGTAATGTAAGGGGTGGGGACCTAGATCTTTTCTTTAGTGTCTCGTCCTTCTTCTCTGTGCGGCTTCCTGCAGCCACACCATATATACATGTCCCTGTTGGCAGAGACTAGGCAGAGGATGCTGGCCGGACTCTCTGATTGTGTTTAAAACAAAATCAGAGTGACCGGGCAGGATCTCTGTCTGCCTCTCAGCCGACGGGTAAGAACATAGTGGTCACTTGTAGGGGGGAGTCCTCCTTCCCCATATCCGCCACTGCATAATACACATGACATTGTATTGTCATACCTGCAGGGCCAGTGCTACCAGTAGGAAAACCTAGGCAATCACCTAAGGTGGCATGGCTTAGGGGCACCTAAAACATTGAGTGACACAATGTCACTCATTCTGTTTTTAATGACCCTGTTCTGCCCCCACGCTGAGTGCTACATATGAAGCTACTGCTCCTGAATGCCATTAATAGGCTGAGAGTGGGGCACTGGTCCATGATGTCCCAGCCTAGCATCACACTCCCAGTCTGACAGGTGCAGAGGATACCAACCCCCTCCTGCTTAGGTAAGAAGTGTGAGTGAGGGGCAGGGGTGTAGAGTGCCAACAGAACTTCCTGCATACCTGGGAGGGGTTTATGGAGGGAAGAAGGTGCTTTTTATAGGTTTATTTTTTGCTTACAAACTTTTTAAAACTTGAATATGGGAGTGTTTTACAATTTCAAATCTTGCTAATGTTGGGGATTAGAGGCCAGGGCTGAAAATTGTTCCCTCACAGTTATAGAGCCCATAACTGACAATGATATGCAAGTCAAAATTTCACTTAAGGTCTCCGGTTTTCCTACTCATTTCTGGGGGGAAAATATAGCTCCAGAACCAGCCAATGCTCTGCTTAATTTAGGACTAGCTCATGACTAAATATTTCTATCCATGTGTCGTTAGCAGCTACAAGATCCTTGTAGAGATCCCTGCCAGTAGAAACCTACACATGTCTGATGTAGTTGCTACATTAAACAGTCAGGCAAACTACAAAAAGAGGCTTGCTTACTCTAACCAACAAATATTCCACAATAACAGGGCATCTTGTTTGGCAAAACCTAAATGTTTGGTGTGATGATTAACGTAATGACCATGGTACAAAAGATCCTTTGGGTAGATTCAGCAAACAGGGATGACTACTTCTACAGTGGTACAATAATATTAACCACATTGTAATATCTACTTTTGCTAGCAAGTTATATTTGTTTAGGACATCTATATATTATTTGGATTGTAAAATAAATGTGTTTGTATGTGTTACAGTGATACCAAGTGACAACCAGAGTTGGGAAAGCAGTAAAGTTGCCGAGAGCTTAAGTGTTTCTCCTAAAACACAGTAGCACCACCCTGTGGTTACAATTCCATATGCACCCAAAGAAAGTAACAAGTTTAGTCCTCTCAATTACTATATTGTATTTACTTCCCCCTAGCCCTGGAGGATGCAGCTATTTTTCTGAGGCTCCTCTATTTCTGTAACATATAACTGGCAAACTTTTATATTCTCCACTTTAAAATTGTTAGTGGGTGGTTGTTATTTTGGGAGGAGCAGGCAGAAGCTGCAATGTCCAACATCTATTTGCAGCTGATTTTTTCTCTTACACACTCACCCCCTCAGCTCAGTTTCTGGCTAGGGCTGCCATACAACAGAGTCCTGGGAAAAAGAAACCAGTTGCATGGAGCAGACCCCCAGGGCTTCAGGGAGGGGAAGCTGCAAGTGAATAAAATGTAGAAATTAAGTGGTAATGGAGCTTTGAATGATAATTCCACCCTCAAGTAATATCTACAATAAAACTATTTGTTTTATCCAGATGTGCATCAGTCATCTGCTCTTGGCTGTCCCAACACTTTCTTCAACTGAACATGCTTAAGACAGAAATCATTGCGCACACCCCCCTAACTCGCTGCCTGGGTGTCCTCCTCGATTCCTCCCTCTCCCAAACTGGCCACTTCCACCTTCGTAATATCTCCAGGGGCAGGCACTCTCCCACCCAGGTCTCCCTAGTTCAATCTATTCTCAATGCTGCTGGCTGACTTATTTTCCTATACCTGCCAGTTGATATATTGGCTCCTTCTCCAGAATCCAATTTAGACTCCTTACAATCACCTACAAAGCCCTCCTCCCCCCTAATATCTAACCTCATTTGCATACACACTCCTCCTGCCAATGACCTCCACCTTATCTCCTCAGATTACCTATTCCCACTTCTAACTACAGGATTTCTCTCACCCTCATGAACACACCCAAATAGACAATCCACCAGTTGTCTATTGTGCCCATACACTCATTTCATTCAAACCTACCAGCCTAACTCTCCCATCTCACTCACCTGCGCTGTGTCCACCCATCCCTTCTAAAATGTAAACTCAAGAGCTGCACCTTCTCTCCTACTGTTTTCTTTATGTAATTATGAGTGCCTTTATTTTGTAAATTTGTTGCATTTAATTTTGTTACTTTTGTAAGTATCATTTATATAACGCTACTAATTCCGCAGCGCTGTACAGAGAACTCACTAACATCAGTCCCTGCCCCATTGGAGCTTACAGTCTAAATTCCCCAACACACAAGCACCAATAAAAACAATCTCCATGACTGCAGTTTCCCATTGATCCATCTGCCACCAGCCCCACTCTTCACCTTGCCAGCTTCACATAATCCCCAGCTTTCAAAATAGCTGCATTGAGATTGTTTTTCACCCAACTGGCTTTTAGATTCCTCCTATGTTTTCAGCCAGTAATAGGATGATGTGAGTGTTCCTCATAGTGAGCATTCCCAGAATTAGACAAGAATCAGTACCGCATGCAGTAACACTGAAGTCTACAATATGAAATTGTTGAGATCTTACTTTTTACATACAACTTTGTTCTCAAACACTCACGGGATTGTATACATTTGCCACTTTGGTGTATATAACAGAAAAGCTTATAAACAATACCTTCAAAAGATAATTAACTGGAGTGTGGCAATCACGCACTAATAAGGAGGGGGGGAGGGTTGTAGCACAGGAACAGGTGTAAGAAAAAATTAAATATAATTTGTTCATTTTTGGAAGAAAAAGGGGATATATGAGCATTCAAATGGAATAGAGTGGGAACTTCTGGAAAATATGCATAGTTGTTCCAGTATTTTGGATGTACATTTTAAGTAGTCAAATAGTAATAACAATAGAACAAAAACAGAGCAGGCTGCATATACAGAAAACCAGCAAGTCTCTACAATGTCAACATGTCTGCAAACCCTCATGCAGGATTCCTAGGAATCACACTGATCAGATTTTTGCTACATTCCACTAGAATCTCAGACTGGTATATAATGCATCAAATAAATGCCAGCAGACCCTAACCTTTTGCCCGATTTAGAATAGCCTTATTTATCCCAAACAGCTTTACATGCAGCAATTCAAAATGTCTCATACATTTTGGATTATTTTCCTTTTAAAACCGATGCAAATTTACATTTTTTTTTGTTGTTTATATACACCTCAAAAAATAGTATTTAGTTGGCTTTTACCCAGGTCTCCAACACATGCCCACTTGCTTATACAAGTCAACGACTCATTCCTATATAAAATAATGGACATCCGATAGAAGCAGGGTGGGTGCAGATATATATTGCTAAAATGTGACAACTATATAAAGACTTAACCAATTCTTATAGGTAAGCTTGTGAGCAAATACATTGGCTACCCGACGTCCAGGTTGTTGTCAGCCATGACCGGACCCAAAAAGCCACCGATCCAGATGACTATCTCACGGGCAGCCATCAGAAGTCAGCCAGTAGGACAGACAGTATAATTCATTTTTAGACTGTACTAGTGGTGCTGTCATATAGAACCGAACAGCCAGATCTTTCAGAATTGTCCAGACATATGCAGGAGCTTTGACAAATTAACAGAAAGCCATCTGCCAGACAGAAAATAAAATACAGATTGGCAGGTCACTTTTTCATACCCCCAAAAAAATATGGGCTGCACAAATGCAAGAAGCTAGAAACCCAAATCACAAAAGAATATGGGGGAAAAAGAAAAAAGAAAGACTATTCGCGCCTAACTTTTAATGCCAATGAATGAGCATCCGCCCTGACAAGTGGATCCATCACCTACACACATTGGATGTATCCACTTTTGTGGACTAAGCCAGTTTGCTGCTATTTGCTGGGAACTATTAATACTTCATAATATGCATGAAGACTGTCTTCTATTCATGATTCATTGGTTCCTGGTGAATGGAGAGGCTACGTTCTCATAATTGTTAATTTAACCCACATCATAGATGTCTCCCACTGTGTTTAGAAAACCGTTTGTTTCAGATTAAAAGATCTTGCAGGCACCTAGATTCACTGACAGACTCCTCAATCTTAAATTAATTTTGCCTACCTTTGCCTTAGAGTCAAAGATTTTATTGTAAGTTGTGCCAACCTTTATTTAAATATATTTAAGGTTAGATTTCCCTTAACTAATTCATAGCCAGAAAATATGCATATTTAAAAGGGATTTCACTAAATCCCCTTTTTCCCAACCAACAGTACTTTTGGGGAGAGTCCTGACCTCTGCTGCGACGGTCTCTGAAACAGGAGGTATCCGACAGAGGCTTTAAGGCTTTCAAGCTGTGAAGGATCTGCCCTATTGTGAAATCCGAGCAGCCCCAAAAGGTGAATGGAAGAGGTCCTGGGAGAAGTACCAAAGTATTACTGGGAACAGATTCAGTAAAATCCCTTTAAGTTGTGTTTAACCTACTTATGCGAGTTCGAGATTCTGGAATCTATTCTTTCTGACCTCTCTCACCCCTTCCCCCTTCACTACTATATAACCTGGCAGAGACAGCCATACATACTTTTACTTTTTGTGTAAATCTCAACAAAAAAGTTCATGGATTTAACACATGCTTGGGATAAGCACAAATCTGTTCTTAGACAATACCTTTAACTAAAATGAGTAGATATGATTGACCAATTGGTCATTATCTGCCAACATTGTTCATGGTAAACACTAAGCAAAAAAATAAAAAATAAATAAATAATAACCTGCAGCAGCAAGACTGCACTTACTTCCCCCGAATGCAGAGCATGTGACCACAGGGTGCTATAATAAGCTACGTATCTCCTCTTTCTGCAACTGCTAGTTCTTGGTAGGACCAGCAGCAACATTGTGTGACAGTTGTAGACAGAGAGACAGTACTTAAAGGACCCGGAGACAAGTAGTGTAGCCCAGCTGTAAATATTTTAAACTACAAGACTGCAAAAAAACCATGTACAGTTCTAACAGTCTGAAAACATTAAAATATGTGATGTTACAAATAGTTTTCACCATTTACATTTCAGCTGTGGTTTTCTTTAATCAAATTAACCATTTAGTTGATGGATTCACCTACTGCTCTCACACAATTTAAATGTAAAACATTTTAATTTAAAAAACAAAACAAAAAGACACATGGTGTATTCTAAGAATATAAGTAATTTAATACTGTTAATTTTACAGCACAAAAAAATAAAACTCAAAGCTATGATTTCTCCCCCCTTCAAAAACAAAATTAAAAAAATTGGGTTAAAAGCATACACCCACGATATTGTGTATTCTATGTAACCTAATGAGACATGTCCTTTCCGTAGGAGAAAGCACTATTTCAATGTGGGCTGGCCCTCCGAAAAGTTAGAGAAAACATTGAGCAGGAACAAAAACACGGTTTATGAAGTGAGCATCAATGGTTTGAAAACAGTTAAAAATGTTAATTACACTGAATCTCAAAACATAAATCCGTCCCCAAGGTAAATACAATATAAAATTACAATTTACAAGCAAAACAAATGGCACAAATGCATTTTTTTTTCATCCCTTTACAAAAATAAAATGAAACATTGCCCTCCATTAGCAAAAGTGTTCCAAACGACAGATTCCCTTTCAACATTTGTCACTCGTAAACATCCAAGTGGATCAGAAATTGAAATGCAAAGCATGGCTAAAACGGCTATTCACACACTTAGCTGGAGAGATTCCAGATCCAACAAAAACTTATTGAGCAGCGAAAAAAGGGAGCACCTGTTAGAAACTGATCTGGGCTAAAATGGCAGAATATTCAAATTGAGCAGTAAACAGATGATCTGTTCCGTTTTTCAGAAGCTGTAGAACATACCAACCGCATGAGAAGTCTGAAAATTAGTTTCAGACATCCTAATATCTAGAGTCAAGGCAATTATACTTTGCATAGTCAGTTGCACCATTTCAAGAAAAGGGGCAAAACAAATCTGTGATGGAAATAAGGAACAGGTTCATGGTGTGAGAATTGGTTTCCACCACTTGTGCTATTTTACTGTAGTAAATAAATAAAAATTCTTGGGTTGAGGCGCTGGACCACATGCAAAGAACAATGTTGAGTCTTCATGGATTTTTAAATGATACCGACATTCTGCAACACGTATGGAGGGCTTTGATTTAGAGTATTTTAACAGCAACCAAAAGTTTAGAAAAGACACATTCACTAATTGTTTTCTTCAGATCTATATGCTGATAATTCGATAATGGCACCATGAAGATCAAAATCACAATTCAGCATAGTTGAATATTAATTTTCAATCCATTTATCGCTTTGAAGGACAGCAAGATGACATCTTTTGCCAATTACAGAACTCGGCATTTGAAAGAAGCAGACAGATTCCTGCGTAGAATATATATGGACTGCTGTATAAATAAAGGCCTCAGTTTAACAAACTACCACACAATTCTTCCCATGAGTAATAGGGATTTGATACTTTTCAACAGCAAGGTGAACAGATAATCTCTCCATATCCAGAAATGAATTTGGGACCCTTTCTTACAATAGAACCTTGCAACCATCTTTTAACTCAACAAACCAATGTCCGCATTAATCCTTTAGGCATGATTTAAATTTGTTCAAGAGGGAAACACCGCAAGATACACCCCTCACCCCCCCCCCCCCAAAAAAAAAAACAAAAAAAAATATCAAAAGCCTCAGAACTCCACCACGCATTGTTCTCCACAGTAACACAGGATTAGCGGCTGGCAGTACAGCATGTACAAGTAAGCATGTTCAGACCCTTGAACACATGGTAAGCAGCAGCTTTGCATCATGGACAAACACAGCTATGTTACATGCTTCAGTAGGTGAACATTGCAGTGTGTTATTTTCAGAAGTGTCAAATAACCAGGCGGCTGAAAGATTGAGTTGAAGTATATGCCAAGCTTCAGAGGATCTGGAAGGAGGGAGAGTGAATTAAGCCGAGCCACACGGAGAAGGAAGAGTCACTCATTATCATCTGGATTCTGGGGGTCAATTATTTTCACATGCGTGAAGGGGAAAAGCCCCTTTCGCCCATTCACTTCTCCTTCCCATTGGCCGTTAATATTCATCCGAGTCACTTTCACCAGGTCACCCACCTACAAATAAAGAAGAAACAGGATTGTAAAAGCCATCAGTCTGTGGCACATCAGGAATAAAATCACAGCAGGGTAGAGGTTAGTTAGTAAAGTCTGATTAGGAGACCCACCACTTGTGAAGAATACCAGAGGTCACATATAAACCCATTGCCGTTCACAGATAGTGAACCAAAATGAACCAGCTGTAAGTAGTTCTTTAGAAAATTTGGCCATAGCGGTGTGTGTGTGTAAAAATGTATAATTATATATATATATATATATATATATATATATATGACATTTTATATTTAAAAACGTACGTCTTGCAGAAACTAATGGTGGAGTTATTTTATTACCCGCCCATGAACGTAATTTGCATTGATCAGCAAATGTCCAGGATATTGCACAAAACTCTATAGTAACAAACCTACAGAACACACCAGACCGGCTCCCAAAATAAAACAAATGGTTGCATGCCATTAATGCACCCCAGAAAAACAAACCAACATAGCACCAATATGTACCCACACAAAAAGGACAGCATGTATAACTACTGAATATGACCCCATCTCAAGTGCACTTTTCTGGAACTATAAGAATGTGCTCCTGACATTTGGTGCTTACAGACTTAATGTTCAGCACTGTGCATCACCATAATTACTACTGCAGGCAGAGCCACACTTGTTCCTATAGGGCGTCCTAGTGATTTCTTCACTGGAGTGTGCAGTAGAAGACAGAAGAAATTTATTTTCACCAGAAATATTTTAGTTGGATCTCTTATTTAACACTCAGTGAAGTAGCATATAGTATCTCTATGTGTATTATAAGTCCAAATTCCTTGTACGGCACTACGGACACTTTGTGGCGCCCTATAAATAAAAATAGTAATAATAAGACTATGGATACGGCGATGTACATCATTAAATGGGGCAGAATTAAATAAATGAAATTTAGGTCAACAGACCCACAGCACTAATTTTCCTATTGTGTCCATCTATGGTTAAATGCAGTTTTACAGTAACGATCAGTGTATCAAGAACTACTTGCAAAATGACCCATGTTACATAAAAAAAGTGAGATTTTTAAGTGGAAAATTAGACAAAATAAAGCAAGTGAAGAAACCAACCCAGACATGCATGCACTCAAGACTTAACAGAAACTAAACTTATATATTGATACTATAAGCTCAGACAGAAAAAAAACATTGCATTAAAAGCAGTTTGGTTATGGATAGATCAACGACATACTGTATACAGGCTTTCAAAACAAAATTTTAAAATTGCGCTCTAAAGTGTATTATAAGTCCAAATACTTGGCTCATAAGTCATTTTCCACACATTTACAAGATGTACTGACTTCTACAAGCAACACTGATAAGCCTGTATATATACATGTGTAACGATTTACAGTAGGGGATACATTATCTTGTATAATACCCAAGTCTCCCAACACTGAAGTGACATCAGAGCTCACTGTATATACAGATAGGTACATGAATGTATACATTAACACTTATGTGTTTGCACATTTTTATATATCCATCTATATATACACACACCCCTACATAAACAATCTAAATTACTCAAATATGTTTTAATGAAAGCTTAAAAACAACCTCTTGGATTTGTTTAGTACTACAGTTGAGATATAAAGCTAAACACAAAGCAGACGCTCTTTATTAGGTGAATGTGTATCTTGAATAAATGGTGCACATACAGGTCCTAACAAGTTTGCCGCTGCATAACTGGATATATTTGCTATTGTCAGACACATGAATCGAACCCCACCCATTGGAAACCTGCAAGTTGCTTGCTGTGATCTGTTGTCCATTGGTTATCACTGGAATCCATGCCCTCGGGGAGGGAAAAGTGACTCAGAGGAACAGCGTGTGCGCTCAGGTGGGACTGAGGTATGTGTGGATTTTCTGAGTCAATGGCACACTATTCTGCCATGTGTCATTTCCTCCTCTTACAATTTACTGATAAATCCAGGACTTCTGTACACTAACTCACTGCCAAGCTGCTCTGTCTGATAACCTCCTGGCTGTATACTTCTAGAGCACATTTACTACTGTCAAGAGGGTGGTGAAAGGAAATGAACACGACAAAGATCATAGCATTTTAACAGCTTAGATGTCCGCTATAAATTCATGTACAAACCTTATTTATTTAATGCCAAAACATATGAATTAACTGGACAAAAAAATTAAAAGCACAAAAACCTTCAGCTTTTTGTATGCAGCATATACTATTTCACTAGTGCCAAGAATGACCTTTCTATTGCAAAAAAATTAAATAAAAAAAGGTGCTAGTGTATGTTATGTCTACATCTAAATCTGATCCAGTAGTGGACACAGGCAAATACAGTAATGGAACATACCACTGATGGTTCTTTAACGCTAGAAAAAACACAAAGTATTTGACTCATGTTTATTATGCACTTTTGCATCCTTCTGTATGCTGTACAAATTATGGAAACAGGACAATGATTTCTAGTGTCAGAGTGTGTGTATGTTTTAAAAGTGTATAAACTCATGTAAAATACACCATTGAGTATGTAGCCCAAGAAGTGTGCTTAAGACTGGTGCAACAAATAGGAGGAACAAACAAATGTCCATTTCTATGAACTAGAAGATTGCAGTGTTTATTTCATCATCAACCATATATGGTTTTAAAGACCCAGATATATACAGCACATTCACATAATTACCCATCAGTAAATACTTCCGAACACAAGACTCCAGCTCCAGTCTTACTGGCTTAGAAAACACAATGTTGCCATAAGCCTTGGGAACCCATTTAATATTGGGAAGAAAAACCCAAGCTCAAATGGTTTCTTTAAAAAATACTGGGACTGTCAAACAGGCTAAATGTGATTTCATATAGAACAACCCGACCTACTTGTTAACCTTCCAAGTATTTTTTCAGGAAGCAACCTAATTAGAATAATAACCCTGGGAGGATTGTGCGATTATGTTTTACTAATTGACACACTTGATAAAATAAGACTGTATAGACCTACTTAAAGAGATGTGAATAATTGGGTATAAAGTATCTGCAAAAATAAAGCAGTAAGCAACCAAGCTCAGTAAGGGAATAGAAAATAAAATATACAAATATATAAAGTAATCCAAGTAATTATTCTATAGTCTATGCATATTCTGGTCAAGCAACTCAGAATAAAAAAAAAAAAAAACAGCTATGAATGTGCACAAGCAGAGGGCGCCACAAAATAACTTCACTACTGTTACGAGTTCACACAGTTGCATGGGGCAGCACGGAGGCTTAGTGGTTAGCACTTCTGCCTCACAGCACTGGGGTCATGAGTTCAACCCCCAACCATATTAGCCTTATCTGTTTTCCATGGATTTCCTCCGGGCACTCCACAGTTTCCTCCCACAATCCAGAAACTTTCAAGTAGGTTAATTGGCTGCTATCAAATTGACCTTAGGTCTCTCTCAGTCTGTCTGTGTCAGGGAAATTAGACTAAGCTCGATTGGGGCAGGGACTGATGTGAGCGAGTTCTTTTGTACAGCGCTGCGTAATTAGTGGCGCTATATAAATAAATCATGATAAAAGGCACTAAAGTGACTGATTTGCCAACAACCAAATCTGAAAACAAAGTAGCAAAGAGAAAAGGAGTGTGAAAGTAACATAACCCATGTGCACAAGCTAGTCACAACATTGGACACAAATGTTTTACTGAAAGCATGCTGTGCAACTTACCTCTAATGCAAGAGCGGTTTTATCGTAAGCACATGGAACTCGTTTCTGAATAGCCTTAGCATAGACAGGTCCATTCTGTGTAGAAGGTAAGGGAGTGATGACTGCACCAGGAGGGGTAGAAGAGACAGGCAGAGGGCTGGGAGTCTGAGGCTGAGCATAGGCATGTGCAGGTTCAGGTATACCATAGCTGTTTGAATTCCTGTTTCCCATTTTTCCATGAAGAGATAGACGAGAAAGCTTCTCCACATAGGGCACAGGGATCATACCAGCACGACCGTCTTTGTTACGAGCGCTCCACCATTGTTCCTCTGGCTTTTCAACAATTACTAAAATTTCGCCTTTTTTAAAAGGAAGGTCCTCAGCATCATTCCCAGGGAAGTCATACAGAGTCCGCACATACTCCAAGTTTTCCTCTGGTGCAAGTACATTCGGGGCAGAACCTGTTCCAACAGGTGGACTTGGATACCTATTAAAATAAGGGGGGGATTAACTTTAATTATTAAATACAGACTAAATAACAATGACTGACGGGTGGCATTGTTTTAATGCCCCGTTTCAGATTCTTATGACTTTGACTGTGCCCCCAAATTAAACTAAATGGAATTAGGCAGGAACATTAAAACTATGATTTTAAGTTTTATTATGGAAACTAGTAAAGAAATGCATTCCATATTTCTTTACTAAAATCAGAGAGACAACTGTTTTGTGAATTCCATATCAAGCAAGACTTAAATCAGTCGAGTGCCTGTATTATGAGCCAGAGCTAAAGCCAAAGTAATCGCATTCAGTGAATGAGTTTAGCATCTAAGTACAGCATTTCTAAGGGTCAACTAATTAGATTATTAGATTAACAACTAATCATATCAGCAATATATACTAACTGTCCTCGTCATTCCATTTGCTGCTAAAAACCATGTATACATTAACACTTTGCCTAGCTGCCAAATGTGATGCAATGCAGAAGTCACAGTGGTACAGACTAAAATACACTGCAGTCTGGAGAACTGCTCCAATAGCAACAGATTGACTAAATAGCTACAAGATTCACTATACACCCTAGCACAGACTAGTGTAACCACCTTAATACACTTGATAAATGTGTCCCGGGCACCTAAATTTGATTGCAAGATCCACAATTGCAGTAAAAGTGTTGGGGGGAAAAAAATAATATGTACAGTGCTGTAAAGTTATATACACTGATGTGTTATAAAGCTATTCAACACAGTAAAGAAAACACATACAGTAGCTGTCAGATTTACCTTACAACAAATCGATACTTGCAAAATAATGCAATATTTAGGAGAGAACAATTAACTTAAAATGTCTCCCTAACAAAACATTTTGTCCTAGCTTATAAAATATTCCAGACACTATTGATTTGAACTGATGCACAAGCTACACACAAGTTAACAGTAGTGGATAATCAGCATTATTAGCACCATGGCTAGCCAGGAATCTGAAACCAGCAAAGTCTGAATCAGCAACTTGTTTTGTACCACTAAACAAAGCAGGGAATTAATATGACACCCAGAACAGCATTGCACTAGCTGAAAACATACCAATGTCAAGTAGAGCTGTGGCTAGGACAGTTAAAGCACAGAAAGTGCATATGGCTCAAGAATTGCAAATACTGTAAACTTGACTGCTGCTTAAGCAATAGAAGCATTAGAATATACAAGTCAGTGTGGGCTACAGCATGCCTCCCCTCTCCAAGTTTGTAACACTAAAATATTAAGAGGCAAAGAAGTGGTGCACTTAGTTCATTTATCAGTCATTGGTTATTTTATTACAATGATGACAGCTAGGGGTAGGAAACGTTAAAAGGCTGGCATATGGTTGTCAGCAGCTCGATAGAAAAGCCCTTGGGGTGGTTCAGCCATCTCTGGCCTTAGTGCACTTGGGATATATCCAAATGCACAGCAAGCCCCGAATTATAATGGGAACTTTTCACGTGCACAAAACTGTAGCCTTGTACTAACGCCCAACAGATCCTAAAGGTACATATGAATAAGTCAGAGAACTGCATGGATTACAGCCCAAGACATAACACAGATGACCTGATTATCTGTACATCCCCCCTAACAGACCCCACTGATAGGATCCATAGAGCTATGTACACCCGGCAGTGACAGGACGGCTCACCTGGGCGCCGGCTCTATGAGGGTGGTGGTGTCCAGGTAGTGGATCTTATAGAAGTCCAGCAGGGCCGGCAGGTTATCGAACTCCTGGTCCCCGATCTTGAAGCGGCGGCCGGGCAGCGAGTTGATGATGTAGTGGGAGACCCGGGAGTTCTCGGAGACGGACAGCACGTGATCACCGGGGCAGGTGGACGAGTCCCGGACGAGGAAGACGCCGTGCCGCTGTCCCTGCAGCCGTGACTGGGCCTCATGCCGGGACACGGGGCCGAAGTACCAGCTGGAGCGATCCGACGAGTCGAAGCGAGCAGACGACATGGTGCGTGCAGCTGCCGGGGAGGATTGGAGATAACGGTTATGAGCAGGATGGGGGGCAGGAGAGGCGGCTTACTGGCAGGAGGCTCCGTGGACGGCTCTAGGTTTCATGGTCACAGCGGAAGCTGCAGGTCCCGTCAGACCCGCGCGGCCTGTGTGCGACCCAACTCGGTTCCCCTCCCTACTCTACTCCCGGAGACTACTGGGGAGACAGCAAAGATGGCGGGGAGACTGCGGGCTTTCACATACAGCCTACCGGATGCGCGTCACAGCCAATGAGAGGCCGGCGCGTGATAGCCACGCCCACCTTCCCTGGTCGAAGCGGGGAGTTCCTCTAAATTCCATTCGCTATTGCTCCTGTCACTTCACATTGAACAGACATGAACCGCGTTTTCAGATGGTCGTACAATCAGTCTCCCTGCTAATTTAACCAATCAGATGGGATTTCTGTTTGACGTCAGTAAACGTGCTTGGGCCTCTACCTCTTTATTGGTTGCGAGTCCCTGCAGGGTGTTCTAAGCGTGTGACGTCAGTAACACTCATCGATTACATCACTCTTTAAATTTAGATTGTCAGAACTAAGTCTATAAAGAGATTATAGTATGAACTGTTCAAATGAGTTAGTTTGTCCAATTGCCGTGCCCCTAGAAGTTTAAAATAATATTTGCCATTATACATGTTAATGTTAACTACATTTTCATTGCAAATTGTATAATTTAGCTGACATTCAATTCTGTTTATAAATATACTAGCCATATTTAATAATAATTATGGTTTTATTACAATACTTTAAAAGTGTACTGACATTAAGCTCCCCCTGCCCTCTAGAGTGACCCACTAATTAGTTTGGTTAGAGTCTTTCATAAGCAAGTTTTCAAGTTCCACAAATGCTAAATGAGTGGTGGCCCAGGGTACAATTCACAGTTATTAACACTGATTTGATTGTCTCGCTACACTCACAATTTTAAAATGTGTGTGCGTGTCATTGATGCCTATTCTCCCAGAATGTTTGGAAGGTCCCCTTATTTGGGTGAGACCTCCCAGACTACAGAGAGAATAGGTAATTCTCCATGACAGGGCTGTTACCTGTATGCAAGGTGGGCTGGAAGGTGTCACAATGACACCAGTGGCTTCAAGTGGATGGGGACATATTGTTAAGAACCAAATTGGGACATCAATCTCCACCCACCTCAGCGAACACATAGCAGGCAGGAGTGCAATGACAAAATTAGTGTGATGATACAGAATGCCTTGCCCCAACCTCGTGATGACGCCCGACTGAAGCTTGCCAAAACATACTTGAAGAAACCAAATTTCATCTGGGAGAATGCCCTGTGGAAATAAGAAAATTATTTATCGTTAATTTCTTTTCCTTGTAGGACTCCATGGCAACACTCACAGGCAGGTTAACGCCTTGCTCAGCTGAACAGAGACAGGAAAAAGGAAACACCTCACCAGGTATATAACGTGGCTCCTCATTCCCTCTTGCATCTTGCATCTTTGAGTAACTTTTCAAGCTGTTTATGAAAAATATAACATACAAAATTGGTAGGAATATATTAGGGCTGCCATGGAGTCCTCAGATGGAAAAGAAATTAACAATACCTAATTTGTTTATTTCCTCCTTGGCCAGCGTGGCAGCACTCACAAATTAATTTATTTATTTAAGTATTGATGCAATATAAAAGATCTTTATTGATCTGGGGCCTGATTCATTAAGGATCTTAACTTGAGAAACTTCTTATTTCAGTCTCCTGGACAAAACCATGTTACAATGCAAGGGGTGCAAATTAGGATTTTGTTTTGCACATAAGTTAAATACTGACTGTTTTTTCATGTAGCACACAAATACTTGATAGCTTATTTGTACACTGAAATTTAAAGTTGATATTAGGGGGCGATTTAGTCCTTTTTGACATCTAAGGCTGCCTGCGGCTGCACACTATGTGCAGGTCTTGCACGTAATGTGCAGCCGCTGGCAGCAGCAAGTCCCTACTAGGGGGGGGGGGGGGCGATCCCCTGGATCTGCCACTGATCATACCTGAGATCTGTGACGCTATAGTTCAAGTTCCGCGTGAACAATATTTGAAGGTTGGTAAAACAAATATTCTGTTTTGTTTTTTAAAATATATTATTTTATTACAATAGAAACTGTATATTATATAAAAAAAATGTACAATACAATAAAATCAAGGCAGGGGTTAACAGCTGTTAATAATGCAATAGTTCACTATTATCCATTGGGGATTGACTCCCTATTTACTGTTGCATACTTGTGCTGGGCATTGGTGTGGACGTCATGCAGGGTTTCAGGCTAACACATTGTACTTCCTTAATGGAATTTTGCATTTGGCTAGGCCGAAATGTATATGATGGTGCCAGCCTGAAATGTCCTTGCTCTTGTGTGTGATTGGATGGTGCCAAAACTGTGTCTGGCCACAGATCCTCCACGTTCGACCTACAAACAGGGCCGGATTAAGGGAATGGAGGCCCCTGGGCTAAGGGGGCCTCCATTCCCCCGTGAGCCCCCCCCCCCCCCGTGATCGGAGCTGCCCGAGCTGCCCGCGCGCACCCCCCCCCCCTCCCCCGACACTTACCTCCTTCTCATGCTCGCTGTGCTCTCTTTACTGAGGAGATCTCGTGAGAGTGAGACTCACGAGATCTTCTCAGTAAGGAGACTACAGCGCGCCGGAGAAGGACTGCAGGTAAAGTGCTCAGCAGCACTGATTGCGCCAGGGGCGCCCCCGCCCCCGACCGATCAGTACTGCTGCTGAGCACTTTCAAGGGCCCCCTGGATGCCATAGGCCCCTGGGCTGTAGCCCAGTTAGCCCTATGGTTAATCCGGCCTTGCCTACAAATGAGGTCGCGGACCAACCGTTCCATTTCTATTTGTATTGGTCTGCTTTTTAGACATCAAATGGTTTGCGCATTCTACCATCTTTTCTGAAGGCTCATCACTTTGATTAAGATCACAGAGCCTTTTTCTTTTGTACACTTTGTTGCTGTGTTGGTACTTCTGTGATGTCCTATCTACATAATGTTAGCTGGTTGTCATTTGTAGTTGTAATTGTTTCTTGTTGGTCATAGTAGTATAACAACACATAACTGTACCAATTTAACAATTTCAAACATCTTTGTCTTTCAGTTTCCTGCAATGGTAGAGTAATGGCAACTTATTGCTGGAGATTTTGAAAGTCAGTGGAATAATCCAAACTGTGGTGGTGCCATTGCTGGGAAACATTATGCCACCGTCTCAAAGTGGATCTTATTTTTAAAATTATAAACAATTTTTTCAGCATAATTCTAATGGTCATAGTGAATGCCAACAATAATGTACTGATGTAATGAAGCCTACCCCGCAACGCAATCTGTCATAGAAAGGCGGATATTTAGTTATAGGTGTAATGAGCTAGGCGTGTTGTGGAAAATACATTTGGTATTCGCAGTGACAGATTTAGAATCTTTCATTCAGCCATGAATCTACTTTAGACAAGGTTGACAAAGTGGTGATGGTTTGTTGTATCCTACACAACTTTCCTAGACGCAAAAGCCCCTGTGTTCACAGTATGCATACCAATATGGGCAACAATGTAGAACTAACGGAAGGGCCAAAGTAAACAGGGAGGCCTACCTACAATATTTTAATGGTATGGGTGCTGTGCCATGGCAGAACAACATTGTTTAATGTATGTACAGAAGTATGTTATTTGTGTAAGCTATATTGTGATGTATATTTCATACAGTAAACCTTTTATGCATCAACAACGTTACATTTATCACTTACTCTTCCACTTGGCGGTATTTCATCACTCTGCACCACTTCAGATAGGGAACTACTGTCCGTGTCCATGTTGCAGGTGGACTGTCTAGTAATTTCATCTTCATGTTTGAAGCTCAGGAGACCAAAGTACCACAACTTTGGCACATACACATCCTCTGCTGCTGGCCAAAATTTTTTGGAATCCTCAATCTTAAATTCTTTGTTGAACACAGTCCTAAAGATCTATATCTTCCCCTTGGCCCACTCATTATTTGCTCCAGGGTAATGTGGATGGTATGCTTTCACTAGTTCTTGCAAAGCCACACTCCTCTTCTGCCTGTTTCTTTAGATTTTGTTTTCCACAAGTTTATATTTGCATACACCAAATAGAACAGAAAGTTTTTAAAAAGAATCAAATTTTATTAATAAACTACCAGATAAAATAATTTAAATATAAGGAAAAAACAAAAGTAGACCGTATCATTTAAAAATAAAAATTAATGGCATGGTTGAGATAAGCACAAGCCTACAAAACAAAATACATAATCATTCCATAAAGTACATACCTTGAAGTTAAAGCAATGAAACTTTGCAAAACACTCGGTGTATCCCTTCGTATTCCACAGAATTTTTGGGGTATATTATTCTGACATATCAGAAAACACGAGGTTATTATACAGAAATGAACGTTCACCCACAATGCTCCGTTCTGTTCCTGTACCTGCTCTGATTGGTCCATATCAAAAGTGAACTCCCATGTCAGTGTATATAAAATTAGAGAGGAGCCAGGTTGGCGTCATTGGGGCGAGGGAAGATTGTAGAAGAGAAGCAGGTGTCGGTACAGGTGAAGGAGAATAGTGAGAGAATTGATGGAGGAGTGGAGAGGGATGGAGAATAGAAAATGCAATTAATGGATATTAAAAGAGCAAAACTAATAAGCCCTAGAGCGATTGAGATGATGGTAAAAGTGCTGGACCAGTATGACTAAGACTGTCAAAAGCCACAATACAGAAGAGTTAATCACAGAAAAGAAGTGATTATGCAAAAACTATTAAACCAAGTCAGGGAGAAACTGGGGAAGAAAAGGACAAAATTTCAAGTCAGAAAAGGTGGTCCGACAAGCAATAAAAAACAAAGGCTTGTGAGAATTTTTTTTTAAAAAAGTGAGTATTAAAAGTGCTAAGTTAAAATGTTGTTAAAAGGCCGTGTTAGAGATTTCTTTCTTTATAATTATTATAAAGACTAAAAAACATTTACAGAAAGAATAATGTACGAATAAATGTTCTGCTTAGCTACAGCAAAAATTAAAGTGGAAGAAGGTGTAGTGATTATAAAACAAGAAAGAAGTGAGATACCAATTCATCATCATCATCATTTATTTATATAGCGCCACTAATTCCGCAGCGCTGTACAGAGAACTCATTCACATCAGTCCCTGTCCCATTGGAGCTTACAGTCTAAATTCCCTAATATAGACACACACTCACACGCAGAAAGGGAGGCAGACAGACAAAGAGGGAGAGACTAGGATCAATTTTTTTTTTTTTTTATAGCAGCCAATTAACCTACCAGTATGTTTTTGGAGTGTGGGAGGAAACCAGAGCACCTGGAGGCAACCCACGCAAACACAGGGAGAACATACAAACTCCACACAGATAAGGCCATGGATGGGAATTGAACTCATGACCCCAGTGCTGTGAGGCAGAAGTGCTAAGCTTCAATAAAAGAAGGTAATTGTAAAGACATGTAAAAGTTTTATGAAATGTTAGGAGCGCCCTTTTCTGTTATAATAACCAAAATGGTGCCTGTCTTACAGATGCTGTGGACCAACAGGACAGCCTGATTGAAAAACAACCCATGAGGGATCACAATATAAAGTAATTTCCAGCAGTGTCCAAGGTGAGGAAATTGGGCAGAGGATGCCAAGCCCCCCCTGCTTAGGTAAGAAGTGTGGGTGAGTGTAGGGCAGCACGGTGGCTAAGTGGTCAGCACTTCTGCCTCACAGCACTGGGGTCATGAGTTCAATTACCGTTAATTGGCCGCTACCAAATTGACCCTAGTCTCTCTCTCTCTGTCTGTGTGTGTTAGAGAATTTAGACTATAAGCTCCAATAGGTCAAGGACTGATGTGAGTGATTTCTCTGTACAGCGCTGCGGAATTAGTGGCGCTATATAAATAAATGGTGATGATGATGATGATGATGAATTGTACTTTGCACTGTGCTAGAAACGAACTTGTGTTCCATTTCTTCGTTCAACATAATTAAAATGTTTTTCCGTTCCTCATATAGATACCATTGTCATATCTGATGAAAGTTCAGAAGGAGAGGAGGATGCAACACGCAGTGATATTTGTAGTCCTTCCGGTGATGGGAAAGGTGTGTTCGTTAAGATGGAAAGTGGATTTATAAGTGATGCAATTTTTTTTTTTCCGTACATCCATTTCTATATTGTCTACTAGTAAATGTGTTGGATTAAAAAGAGTGATTTCTTTGGTACACTTGCAATAAATATATATATTTACTTACAATAAAGTCATAAGTATGACACATGTTGAATGCACATGTATGGTTTTTATCCAAAACACATCTATAGAATACATAGGTACATGCTTTTGTAGTAGACTAGATGTACACATGTGTATAATTATGCAAGCAGACATATCCAATACACATCTATAGAATACATAGCTATGCGCTTTTCTTGTAGACTAGAGGTACACAGGTGTTTAATTATGCAAGCAGACATATCCAATACACATCTATAGAATACATAGCTATGCGCTTTTCTTGTAGACTAGATGTACACAGGTGTTTAATTATGGAAGCAGACAAATCCAATAAACATTATTGTATTTTGTATTACTATTCAAATGTATGTGCTTTTCTTGAAGACTGTACTGACAAAGGTGAATAATTAGGCAGGTAGACATATGCGTTACACATAAATGCAATACACAGCTACTATTGCTTTTCCATTAGAAACACCTAATTGGCATTTGACTGACCTGTGGACACTGCACCACCTGTAAGAGGTAAAGACATCAGAAATTTAAATACACACGCCCCGAAAGGAGTCACAGTTTGAGGAACTATGAGCAGTTGGTCGTGGAATCAGTTGTGAATTTATACACACTACATGATTGTAAGGTGATTGGAACGAGATTATCAAACAGTGAAAACCAAATGAGACGACAATTGGCACTTTGGAACGGCTGTCGCTCATCGTGTAAGTACATACACACATGATATCTGACTGTATATTGAGTGATTGGTCCAATGATTGGTTAAAAAACCTCCATTGTGTACCTATCCTTAAGCTGGGTACACACTACATGAAATGCTACCGATTAGCGATTTATGAACGACAGAAAAAAAAAAAAAAGTCAGGATCAGCATGCCGATTCATGTGTACACACTACACACGATTTACCTTCAGATTTACAGCCTGTCACCGTCAGCCTGGAAGATGTTATGGGGAGGAACTGAAGCATGCAAATGTCCTGCAGTGTCCGCTCTGCCCTTAAAGACCACTCTTCGTTTATTTAGCTAACCTAGTGAAGAGTACATCAAAGACTTGTGCTGCATCAGAATGAATGAATGAAACGGCTGGCATTTCTCACCATCTGTAACGCTGACCATGTGCCTGCTCGCTGTCTCTGTTCTCCTTCACTCAGGATGCAGATACTGCAGAATTACATTGAACTGTCAGCAGCTTCTGACAGTTAACTAGCTGCTAAACGACAAAAATCTAACCAGTACGACCAACCAGATGAAGTGACGAGCGGCACTTTGGGACGACTTTGGACCATCGGGTAAGTATACTCACTCACAGATATCTGGCCAATCAGTCGTATATCGTCTGATTGGCCCGATAATCAGTGTAGTGTGTACCCAGCTTTAGATGGAGCATAACTTTTCTGAGCTCTTGTTGGAAGGATGAATAGCTGGTTAGTATTTCTCTAGTACCTTAGGCTAGGTACACACTGGAACGTTTTCATCCAATAATCGGGCAAATCTGCCGACATATGACTGTTCGGTCGGAAGGTTAGTGTGTATAGTGACACAATGGTTGAAAGTCATTCCAAAGTGTCGATTGTCGGCTTATTTGGTTGGTCATACTGTTTAATGTTTTCCGACCAATCCATCTAACAATCATGTGTATATAAGTTTCCAATCGATCCACAAGCAACTGCGATAGTTCCTCGAGCTCCAACTCCTTTGGGGGCGTGTCTATGTTATTTTCTGATGCCTGTACCAGTCCCATGTGGTTTGATGTCCACACGTCACTCATTTGGTAATTAGGTGCTTCTAGCTTTAAAGCAATGGCAGGTGTCTATTACATTAATGCGTATAGCATATGTCTGCCAGTTTAATTATAAACCTTTTTCAGTGTAGTATTATAAAAAAACTACGTTTCGTTTATATGTGTATTGCTTACGTCTGCCTTCTTAAGTATAGCTATGTGTCACTTTATTGTACACTCAATACACATTAATAAAAAGGCAAAATATGTGTATTACATTTGTCTGCCTGTATAATTATATACATTTTTGAAAAAAATTGTTTATGTGCGATTGCGAATGAACGTACACTGTACACGTGCTAACGAATGTGTCACTCACCGGACCGTGAGTGCCTCTGCGCTGGTGCGTGGCTCCCTAGCCTTCCTGCCGGCACCTGTCCTAAACCGCGGCCGTCCGCCATCCTAATGGACTGCGCATGCGCAGCTCCCAAGAACTCTTGTGACTGTTGCTTTTAATCCAAATTGGTTGATCAGGCAACTCCCTATTTAAGGCACCTGTGTGCATTACCTCATTGCCTGATCTTGGAGTCTCATTCCCTGTGAGTCTCTGAAGGTGTTTCCTGTGTTCTACTAGTGTCTTCAGTTTCCTGCTGATTCCTGATCTACTCATCGCTGGTTTCCATACCCGCTACTATCTCCTGTGTACTACTAGTGTCTTCAGTTCCTGTGGATTCCCTGTGCTACTCATCGCTGGTTTCCATACCTGCTACAGTCTCCTGTTTCCTGCCTGTGTCCTCAGCTGGACTCTGATTACCGGATCTACTCACCTGTGGTTCCTACACTTGTCTCTGCCGTCCAGCGTCTCTGCAGTTCCTGCATCTCCCTGTGGACAGACTGTTCTACTGAATAGCGTTATGCCTATCTATTATTGACTTTCTACGTTTACTCTGCATATCCGCTAGGACAAGTTTCCACGCTCAGCAGCGGTATCCATACCCGCTATAGACTGTTATTGTTACGCTGCATACCTGTTTGGAATTAACCGTACTACTCAGTCATTATATGCATAACTGTGATTGACTATCCATTATTGGCCTGCATATCTGTGCTGAGCAAGTCTCTACCAAGCAGCGCCACACATACCGTTATATAGACTTTGTTGGATACGCTGCATACCTATTGGGATCAAGTTCCTTTGTGCTCTCAGTGTCTGCATCCTATTATCTTTGTATGCTTCCACTCATCAACACTTGTACACATCCTCACCTATTAAGCAGTGGTACAACTTGCTATACGCAGACCACTGACTTCCCCGTTACCTACCTGCACCTGGACAAGTCTTCTCACCATAAGCAGTGGTACAACTTGCTATACACAGACCACTGACTTCCCTGCTACCTACCTGCACCTGGACAAGTCTTCTCACCATAAGCAGTGGTACAACTTGCTATACGCAGACCACTGACTTCCCCGCTACCTACCTGCACCTGGACAAGTCTCTTCACCATAAGCAGTGGTACAACTTCCTGTACGCAGACCACTGACTTCCCTGCTACCCCCCTGCATCTACTCACGTCCATCCTGATCTCCGTGTTCAAATCTGCCTTTTCACTATATCAGCTAGTCGCTGATTCCTTGACCAAAGATTGCTGCAAGTCACTGACTTTCCTATTATTTATTGGCATTCTCTCTCCATCTGCTGTGATATATGTTACCCTGCTACCAGAGGACCGTTGTGTGAACTTCACTACCCTGGTAAGCCCAGTCATCTGGTGAAATCCTGGGTAAGACTCCTAGTGCCCGTGACAGAATGTATGAAGAGAACATGTTACCCTCGCTTTTTTATGAGGTTTGGGTTGGTTATTATTGAACATGCTCTGCCCCTCATTTAAATTTATTGGGGATATTGTTACATGGATCTCATAAGTCGTTGCAGTGTGTACAAAATTCTCATGATTGCTCTCAACAATGTGGCTGTGAAAAGTCGCTACACGGACGGTTGGTCTTTCATTAATCGTCTAAAATGTGACTAGTGTGTACGCATTATTCGCACAAACTCAAAGTCTCATTAGGGTGACTATCAGGGGCAGGGGGCATATGCCCCCCTAGCCCGATCCCAATGTGGGCTACCTTGGGCTGGGTCACTGGGCCACTTACATCGTTTTTTCCTTTAAAATGTTCCTATTATGCTTCTGAGTCGAGTCTTGCCTGCTGGGCTAAAATTTGCCAGCCCTCCCCTGGTGACTATACCTTGTGCTTTGGGATCTCTGTGATAGGAAAATAACAGCTTTAGCTTGGTATTTTGATATGTTGCAATCAGATCTATTTGTGGGTAGTGAAACTTCTCTTTAAACACGTGGAACATATCTTTGTGCAATGCTCATTCTATAGTGCTGAGAAGGACAATAAGTTGTTATCTGCCCAGACATCATGGCTCTGCTTCTGGTGTGTCCTTTATTGTGTCTGTTTATAAAGACCACCAGTGTCCGATTTCCCCAAAATATTTTCAGATGTTTGTGCCACAGAAGGTATTGAAAGTGTAACATTGCAATTACTGATGTCAGTCTACATTTTGTTGTATTTTATGCTGTCCCTATTCCCAACTATGTACCCCCCCCATTCCTCTAATTTTTTCTGTATCCTTTCCAGGGCCATCTTTTCCATTGGGCACGATGGGCAGCTGCCCGGGGGCCCCACGGGCAAGGGGGCCCCATAGGCACGGCTCTTAATGAGAATAAATAATCCTGCAAAAGAAAAAAAACCTGCAAAAAAAAACCTTCAAGGGTCACTTAGCAAGTACATCTATCTATCTCTATATATCTATATCTGTATCTGTATACATCTATATCTATATCTAGGGGCCCCAGTGCACTGCTTTGCCCGGGGGCCCATAATGTTGTTAAGATGGCCCTGATCCTTACCCCCTTACTACATAAATACCCTAATAAAATAATTCTGTTATAAAAAGAAAGTTTAACATTTTCTTTCAGAAGGGAAGGATTTTTATATGGAGATTCATTATGTCTTGTCGCCATAAACCTTGACCCATGTAGGTGTGAATGTGTGCACCCCCAACCCATAGAGCTAGAATTTGTTATCGGTACCTCGTACTCAGGTTCGGTGAGAGCCAGTCCCTGCAGGGGCAAGTGCAAGATTTTTAGAGAGGGGTTTCCAATGTTTGCCGCAATACTTTTTGTGTTAGATTATTATAATTTTAAAAAATGCTTTATTCCTTTATTATTTTTGTAAATACATTTAAAATATATTTTTTGAAATAACTTTTTTTTTTCACCACACACACAAACACAGTGGGGTCAGAGTGATCATGGGGAGCCAGAGGGGGAGTGTGAGAGAGAGGTACACATACAACATTGGCGAAAGAAACACAAATGGGGAACAGAGATAGGGAGAGATGATAGAGACAGACATACAAGGTTAAGGGGGGGGGGGGGGCAAGAGACACAGATGAGATACACAAACATGAGGAGAGGAAGGATATAGGGGTGGGCTGAAGAAAAACTGTAAGTAACAGTGCTACTAACCAGGGTAGAGGTGAAGGCAGGATAGAAGCGGTTTAAACTAAATGGTCACATGCTGCCTTCTTTATGGTAATAGACAGCGCGTGGTGCAGGGAGGTCACTTTTAGGAGGTGGAACCAACGTGCAGCAGCAATAGGCTGCACGGCTCCTGCATTCTTCTGGCAGCCCTATGGCATCACTGGAGCTGCCGGACTATAAAGGAAAACTCTGGCTTCTGAGAGGAGGTAATGACAAGAGCATATGAGGGTTTTCTGGGCAACTGGAAACCTCCCTTAAGTGTGCAACTGCCCTGATCTCTAAATGTTGGGTTCTGTAAACAGTGAAGTGATTTTCTTACCCCCTTGGTGATTTTGACCTTGATTTAAATCCTCTTGACTGTGATTCCACCTTGCCAACAATTCTAGAAGATCTCCCATGTACCATCTTGCCTACAGTATAGTTCCTATTGTGGAAGAAAACATTGCTAGAAGCATTCTTTATAGCCAATTGAAAAGTGAAAAGGTCAAGTCAATCAGGTCAATTCATCTCACCTGCTTGTAGCCTTTATAAGTTCCCCAGTTCTACCAGACCTTGACAAATCAAAGTTACAGTATATTTTGTATCTCTCTGCTCGTGCTTTCAAATAGACTTTGTTGGACTGTACATTACGATTCTACTTTCTCCAGTCTTTTGACCTTGGCTTTGCCCCCCTCTATTCTACCTTATCAAATCCTTTGACTTTGTCCATCACAACCACTCCTCTCAGGACTAAGTGGCTTGCTCAGACATGTTGTGTCTCAGATAGATACCCTAGCCAAGTGGTTCTTTCTTGAAAGCTGCCAGCACTGAGACATCATTGCATTGTTTTGTTTTAATTGTTGTCCCTGGAGAAATATGTAATTTCTTGAAACATTTCTCAACCTTTTTATTACCCATTAAAGGTTCTCCATCCTCCAATGGTATAGTAGCTTTTGTAGATACAGTGGTATCTACTTTAGAAATGACAACCCACTTAGAGGCTTCCTCATTTTGAAATGGATACATATGCTTCAACTTTCTAGGACTAACCTGCTGTCTGTCCATTTGCTTCCATTCTTTATAGATGAAATCCTTAATCACTTTATGCACTAGGAAGACCCTGCATTTTCTTGTAAGGATTTTGTGGGTGGTATATCTTGTATGCCCATAGCTTTGTAAATATGTTTAAGCTCTACTGTTTCTATATTAAAAGGTCCTGAATTCTTCTATAACCCACCTTCATCATTTTCTGTGGATCCATTATATTTAAGTAACGATTCTTCCACCTCATAATTAGAGGGTCTTGATATATCATCAAGTTCCAAACATATTTTGGACCTTTCTCTTTTAATTCATTGGCAAGCATAGAGATTAACCTTAGTTATAAATGGTTTCATCATCCAATTTATAAGTTTATTAATTGCTAAGGAGGCTGGTATATATAGTCTCTGTCTTGTGGTATACGATCCCTGCCCAGACTGGCCTCATAATCCGCTACTAGATACTTATCACTTGCACTACATACACTATTTTGGGATTTCCTAGCTTTCTTTCCTCCTGTAGAGGGAAAATTACTAACGGCTCTAGATACAGAACTAAATGCACCTTACCAGGGGCTTAACTTGGGCAAGTGATTTTCAGCTTCATTGGGATGGGCTCGGGGTCCATTATGCAGAAGAAAGTTGTTTGCAATACTGTTAGCAATTACTGGATGCGCAATGCTAAAGCCACCCCTGTGCAAGAGACCAGAGCCGTAACTTAGAATGTTAGCGCCTGGGGTGAGAAAGACAAATGCCGGCCCCCAGCCCTCAATTTTAACCAAATGAACCTAAAATGTTTCTAAATTGCGCTCCCCCCCCCCCCCTTCAGCATTGCGCCTTGGGCGGTCGCCCCTGTAGCACAGCCCTAGTTATGGCACTGCAAGAGACTTATCTGCCCCTCGCTCCTGTTCTCGATCGCAGCCACTGCTCTGTTCTTCCGGGCGGGCGGGACGCGGCTGAGGTCATGTGACACAGAGGCAGGGAATTTGAATTCCTTTCACCTATATCACACTGCCTGTGTCAGAGCATCAAGTTACAGCTTGGCGTCTGGCTCTCTGTGTGTGTATCCTGTGCTACTTCCTGGTGTTCCTCCGTGTATGACCTCTTGCTTGTTAGACCACTGCTTATGGATTACTCTACTGCCTGTGCTCATGTGTGTTCGACCCAGCTATTTTTACTGACTACTCTGCCCCCTGTTCTCCTGTGTATCCGACCCGGCTATTCATACTGACTACTCTGCTGCCTGTGCCTCCGTGTATCCGACCCGGTTATTATTATTGTCCATTCTGCTGTCTGAGTATCAGTGTATCTAACTCTGTGACTCTCCTGAATGTGGTATCTCTTCAGTGTATCCGACCCGGTGTTCCACTGAGACGTGACAGGATTCTTCGGTGTGTGTGCTGATCTATCTCAGCTAAATTATCCTGCCATGTTTTACCGCTTCAGAGTCTGCTCTCCGAATCTCTCATCTACAGCCTCTCACCTATAACGTCAGGGGGCTAACCTAAGGGCCGCGACCTGCGGGCCACCGGAAGCAAAACCCACCCCGTGGTTCTTGGGGAAAACCGGGTCCGTTAGACTCCGCGCCTTAGGAAGGCCTGTAATAACTCTGACTAATAGGAGTCACCCGTGAGATGTAACACTCTGCTAGCATTGCAGGAGTGGCTCTACACTGAGACCTTCTAGGATCCATCCTAGGAAATACTAGTGTCACAGAATTTCAGAGATGGCTGCTAACCGGTATTTGTGCAATTGAACAGGTAGACGCAGAGTCTAACATACCCCCGGTATTCACCAGGAACCCCCGCAAGTTAGTTTGGGCTTAGCTGCAGAGAGTACGCAGGTTGCGGTTCTCCAAGACAGTCACCGGTGTAGCGACAGTAGTAGACAGGCGTAATCAGGCAGTCCAGGTCAAAGCCAAACGAGCGGTGCGGTACACAGGAAGGTTCCAGAGAGAAGTCAGGTCAAGCCAAATAGTCAAACCAGCCCGGCAGCGAGGTACCAAAACGAAACACAGGAGAATAGTAACAGGAAGCCAAGTCAGAACCGAAGAACACTGGATCAGAAGTTCAGGAAGCGCAGGAGCAGGAGTGAACCAATACTCTGGCACCCAAAATGTGTCAGAGGGTGCTCTATAAACCATAAGGTGCATCCTGATTGGGTGATGGAGATTGGCGGTCAGACACGCTGACCGTCGACAGATGAGTGGAGATAGCGTCCCGCTGCCTAGCAATCGGACGTGACTGAACAGCGCAAGCGCAAGCATTGCGTGCAAGGAACAAGGAGCGTCCCGCTGCTAGGCAACGGGACGTGGTTGCCGAGAAGGTGCAGGCATCCTTCTCCTGCACCAAGTATCAGTGCGGAAACCGTGCCCGACAACTTGTAACTCTATTAGGAAGTAAACAATCCTCTCTACATTAATATCTGCTTTGTTAAGCTGGAGAAATAGGAACAAGACACACGAGGGAAGGAGGAGCCACGTTATATACCTGGTGAGGCGTTCCCATTTCCTGTCTCTGTTCAGCTAAGGAATGCTAGGGAGTCCAAGGGGAAATTAGAGGTTCTTGGTAAAGCGCATCATCTAAATGTTTACAGAAAGCAAAATTAAGCTATTAAAGAAAACCTTCCCTACAGTCAAATATGGAGGAAATTCAGTGATATTTTGGGATTGCTGTGCTGCATCTTGCACTGGGCGCCCTGAAAGAATGTATGATATCATGAGATCAGGAGATTATTAGGTATTTTAGATCTGAAAACAGCAGTTTGGAGAAGGCACCCTGCAAATCTGGGAGAACTGGAGCAGTATGCACAAGAAGAGTGGACCAGCCAGCAGAGGTGCAGGAAGCTCACCCATGTCTATAGGATGCAGTAGTTTTTACTAAAAGCTGTGCTACCAAATATTAAGTATATGGTGTCGATAATATTTTCAAAGCCATTTATTTTAATTTTCTGATTTGAAAAGATGTACAACATTAAAATCAGAATCAGTAGCAAATGTTTCCATCACATATGGTGGTCTTGCCCTAAGATGGTGGTATTCTGGAGAAAAGTACATAATCTGGTACACAGAGTAACCACGCTACAACTACCCCCCTGTCCTTCCTATACACTTTTACATAGATTTGACCCCAACATTGGCAAACAAACAGCAGCGCTTGTGGGCCATATTCTGAACGCTGCTAAAACTGCAGTGGCAGCAAACTGGAAAAAAACAGAACCCCCCACTTTAGCTGAAATCATAAACAGAATGTGGCAGACTTATCGTTGTGAACACATTACAAGTATAATAAATGATAAACCCATTAAAGTTTCAAAATACCTGGCAAGCTTGGCTAGCCGCCTACGGAGCAGATCAACCAAGGACCGATCAAAATCAGAGTTTAAGTTAAATGAAAAGTAAAATATTGTGACCTCGATTGCAAAAGGTTTACTGAACATTTTGCTGGAATCAGGATGCCGGGCTGGGTCTCCTTCCCCCTTTCTCCCTCCCCATTCCCCCCTTTTCTTTTCATTCTCTTTCTGTCTTCTTCTTTTCACCTTCAATTCATTTGATATGTACCATTATAACAATGTTCTTTTTAGTCTACTTCTATTAACAAATTGTTTGATTTGCAGTCTAACCTGTATGCTGTTGATACTGTAAAACTCAATAAAAGATACTTTAAAAAAAAAAGAAAAGAATCAGTAGCAAATGTTCAGTTATGTTAACAGTGAAAGAATTGTGGAGACCAAATAATGTTTGCAATTTCAACTTATGTTTAGCGGAAAGTTCGAATTATTTGAAAAAAGTGGAGAATTAGCATAGGGTGTTAGATCTTCTGCCAGTAGGACAATTGGCTTGTTTCACAAGTGTTTCCTTCTGAGATTAAGCCAGTTTGCTAGTGTGTGATTGGTGCAGACAGGCCTCTGGCTCCAAGCCACATGATACCAGCAGTAAATTAACTATCAAGACAGAAATAGATTTTAAAAGAACTATCAAAAGATGGGAACAAAAATACTTAAAAAAATAATATTAATTTAACTTTAGCACTACTATAATTCATTTTGAATCTGTATCCGAGTCTTTTGGATAACATGCCACTTGTATTTTGGTTCAGAGGGCACATCAGTTTTTGCAGATCTGTTCCGACTCTTGCATGAATAAAACAGTCAAGTCATTGCAGTCCATTTTTTGTTTCCATAGTTACAGATGTTAAAGTGTCAGATATTCATTACGTTTGCCAAATTGAAGCAACAGATACGTCTGATGTCTTCCAATTGCTGAGGTTTTTTCATATACAAGCCCTATTGTAAGTATCAGAAGTGTTTGGAGTAAGTTTTGGTATAGATCAAAGTATGTTTAATTAGGGAAAATATGTTTTTTAAATAATTTTCTAGCTCTGGAACTTATATTTTTCCATTCAAAGTAGGAATGGTTGAAATTTACTCTTGCTTGTGATACGTAAAAAAAAGCCAAAGTGAAGAGCCTGTTAGCTGTGGTTGTAGCAAAATCTGAAAACTGTAATCAATGTGGAAAGACAATAGATGGTGTGCAAATAAAGAAAATATCCTTCCTGTTCGTACAGCTATTAAACTTGATGAATTAGCTGGATAAAACTCATAGGCAGGGTTGGTAACTCAAATACTACATACCGTAATATAATATCCCTCCTTACACAAGTGATATAGGGAACACCTTTTTTATTTAGTTTCCAAAAAGATTCATGACTCCACCTACCCTCTCTATATCCTATTAAAGTGGCCTGATATATATTGAGTTGAAAGGCATCAAAAAGTCAAGATATCTTCACTATCTCTGCTTTCAATCCCTACTGCTTTGCAACAAACTATCATATAATTCTCTCTTAACGGTCTTAACCCTGCAAGGTCATTGTTCCTTAAAACTTTTAATTCTCAGTAACTTTCCAAATGTATTTTCTTTGTCTGCACTCACCATTCTGAGCATTTAAGGAAGAGATCACATGCAGTAGCAGATTTCATCCATTGTAAATGCATTATGTTCTGCGAACTTGATTAGCCTTTACCAATTCACCCACTTTACCCCTTTAGTGTTTAACTCTGTGATGAAACCTTCTACCAACACTTTGCATCATCCATCTCTTCACAAGTTTTTGCAGATTTCAAAGATAAGGTGGATTCCATTAGAAGAAATAGCCTCTATGTACCTTCAGTTATACCTCAACAAATGAACCAGCTGCCATTGACACTTTTCCCCTAGTAACTAACATGTCTCCACATTTCTTCAATCTGTCCCCTAATAGCTCATTGTTCCCATTCCCCATCAACTTTTATGGCTACTCTCCACATCAGTAATAACATTAACACAATTCAAACTCCCCATTCCCACATGAAACTTTCCATCTCCCATTTTAAACATGCAATAATTAAGCGAATCCAGGGGTTCAGGGGTTCCCTGAACATGGCCATTCATTTGTACAAAGAATGTTTTTCCTTTCCGAACTGCTCTCCAAAAAACTGATATCCTCTATGTTTAATGTCCTCACCCCTAATTTTTTTTTTACCACCATTTAATGAAGATTATCATCTAAATTATACAGGGGGTACTACCACTAGCATACAATTAATTTCCCAAACACCAAAAAGGTGGCTATTTTGTGCTGCCCTTAAGAGATTTCATTATTTTTAAATATTATACTTTATTGATTCTTGCTTAAAACTTTATCTGAGTGAAAATGTATTCATAAAATGCTGAATATTAAAAATAAAGAACAAGAATTGTGAAAAAAGGAAAATAAAGATGTGTATTAAAAGAAGGGTTAATTACCTGTCTCTGATTTATTCTTATTATACATATATACTTTTGCTTAATCCTGTCACTCGATTTCCTAGTGGTATATTTACTTTTTCAAACCCGCAGTTTAGTAGAGATGTTGCCTATAGCAACCAATCAGATTTCATATGTCATTTTGTAGAATGTACTAAACAAAGCACAACAAATAACTCAAATCTGATTGGCTGCTATAGGCAACATGTCTACTTTTTCAAACCCACAGTTTAGTAAATATACCCCTTAGAGTGATGAGGCAAGTAGTATATTCACATACCATCTATAATAATGTGAACTATTTATTTAATTATGTCTGTATATGTATGGCCCCACAATCTCTTTTAATTTAGAGAGTGAAAGAATAGTGGGTGAATTTGTTCCCATTTATTTGTCATTCACATTTATGACCATGTATAAAGGAGTATCTATCAGAGTGAGATTATATATATATATATATATATATATATATATATATATATATATATATGATCCTTCAATTAGTACTGTGTGCCTTATTTTGTTGTGGTACTCACATATATTCCAAATTGAGCCAGTTCACATACATCTCATACTAGATTTGTGGGTTTTTGAGGAGGATCGCATCCAATCGGGTTTCCTGACATCAATTCCATCGTCGGTTTCCCGTGTTACTTCGTCTATCAGCTTTAATGTACATATCTCGGCATATCATATGCCAACTTGTATTACTTTGTTCCTTTCGTTCTCCTATTGGTTAAAACTGCCGACTGACAGCTCCCAAATCTGATCACTATCATATCAGGCCTGGTCAACCTGTGGTTCTCCAAGTGTTGTGAAACTACAAGCCCCAGCATACTATGCCAGTAGATAGCCAGCTAACAAAGGTCTGGGACTTGTAGCCTTCACAACAGCCAGAGAGCCACAGGTTGACCAGGCCTTATATATACACACAATACCATGTAAAAAGGAAGTACTGCATATATAAATATATATATATATATATATATATATATATATATATATATATATATATATATATATATATATATATATATATATACACACACACATATATATATATATATATACACACATATATACACATATACACACATATATATATATATATATATATATATATATATATATATATATATATATATATATATATATATATATACACATACACACACACACACAAGTTAACCCGTGCATGATACTCATGCATTCTAGTCAAATCAAGCTACTTAAGGTGTTAAAAAGGTTCTTGTCATGCATTTGGGCCATAGCCCAGGCCTCCTCAGGGGAAGAGCGTTACTTCCCGACGCAAGCGCCCTTTTTTAACGTCGTTTTGTCCACATGTCACCACCTCATCATTTTTCTCCATCACCTCATCCTTCATCGCCACTCCCCACTGTCACCCCCGGCAACCGGCAACCACCAACCACTCCCAACTGTCACTCCTCCTTCAAGAAATATATAGGTCAGCGTATAACTCTGCCCAGCAGGTGGCGCTGCAGCTTGGGTTTTTTTTTTCACACACGCCACAAGGCATTTATATAGTAGATATATATATATATATATATATATATATATATATATATATATATATATATATATATATATATATTGTATTTATTTAATTATTTGTGACTCCCTTGATTATGTAATAGACTGCAATGAACTAAGGATGTATTCATTGGAGTATTTAATTGGAGATTAATTCCTTTGCAAATTAATTTATATGTCTTTTGTCTTTTTATTTTAGTCAGTGACACCGATTTCTGATTAATATGAAATATTGTTTCTTGATTTTAATAATTGTATTTATTGATTTAATGATTACAATAAATTAGTATATTTTGTGTGATTTTAATAACTAAGATTATTTATTTTCTATACTTATATTTCTATGATTCTTGGTGAGATAAAGTAATGATAAAAAATAAACCTATTTTAATAATATTTACATAAAGAGATATCTTTAGTGAATAACATATGTTGTGATGAACTATAATCATAGACTTATTGAATTTTACAGATGAAAAACTACTAAACACGCATGTCCAAATATTGTGATCATCCCTTATTCAATAAAAATATAGTTATTTATTCTTCTTCATCTATATTAATTATATATTCATGCACCATAAAAATTTCTCATATTATATACCATTATAGTCAAATTGATTGGTCCCTTTTGTAGAGAATAATATTTCAAAACGCAAAACCCATTATAGGTGCTTTCAGTGGTGGGTCCGTTTTTGCAGATCTATTATAGAACACAACATTCTGAAAGACATTTTACCTCTGCCATGTGCACTACAATGTGCAATAAAGGGGTCACTTTTGTCAGTCACTCAAGAAAGTTAAAGCAATGAACACTACATATCCTTGTTTGCATTTGGCACATTTTTTTGTTAAAGATTGTACAAGAAATTTATGTTGTCAAGGTCAGAGTGCAAGGTGTAAGAATCAGTCTGCAGACCGTTGCTTTCCGGGAAACCATGAATAAACAGCTAAACTCCAGGCAGGAAAAACAGAAAACATGTCTGTGTGGAAAACGTCACTGTACTTCATAAGTAAAAACATTATTTGCTTTGCTCAATTGTCTGTATAGTAAAATAGAACAATTCAAATCCTTCACAAACCGTGATTTGCATAATCAACAAAATGTATGAAATGAGGCAACAAAGTGGGGTCAGAAAAAGCTTTTAAAAGGCAGGCATGAAGATTGCACTTGTTTTGGACATAGTGGCATGATGCACTGATCACATGCTGACAAATTAGTGTTATCAGATGTCAGTCTTCCCCGGAATTGTCCAAGTCCTCCCAGTCTGACACACTGATGCCTTCAGATACACTGTCAGGCGGATGTTGTACTCTTTCCATGTAATGCATGTACATCTCCTGTGTCCACACATCAGAATCAATGAGTACAGATCTGGGGAGAGTCAGGACACAGGCTGCCATGCCAGAAATATCATCCTCCAGCTGAGGTCCTTCCTCCCATAAGTCCTTTTCTGCATTGTATATATGTACATAATCCATGCGATCTCCTTGGTTATGTGATCTACCTCCTAGGACATACATTTTGTCATCTAGAACAGCAATGCCTGGTTCGCCATGTCCTGCAGGAACAGGACTCATTAGTGACCACTGGTCTGTCTTTGGGCTGTAACAAGCCACCTAGAGGATAGACACAAAGGACACAATCATGTCCAAAGACAGACACTATATAATTGATGTTCAATTGAAATATGGGATCTGTAGTATGTCTGGTATCTCCATGTTTCACATTACAGGAAAAAAGGTTTCAAGATGAAATTATATCACTGTTTGCTGCAAGATGTATCCATGTCTTATGTATAGCTTGCTATATAAAGCAAACATCCAATAGAACTTTTTGACCTTTACTGGTTTAAAAAAAAACTACATTGTACACACTATAATAAATGTATCTTTTAAAAAAAAACAAAAAACAAAACTATTTAGCTCTACTTATTTCACTCCTTCCTGCTGCTATAACAATTAAGTTGTTAGTGGGCTGAGCAGACCCTTGTTAGACTAAACCTACACATGCTGGTGGCATGGGAGAACAGAGAGAAGTCTCCTATAGCTTAAATAAAGTACAAAAATTAAAATGTCCTTTTTTTTTAAGGGACATACATCTGCATCATAGTTTACATAAAGTACACATTTAAAAGAGCTAGAAGACTAATATTTTGTAGCAATTACTGAATAAAACAAATAAAAAAATAATTTATTTTTTGCAATATATTCCTGTTTTTCTCTGAAAAATACACTTACAATAATAATAAAAATATCTCAAGATGCTGTCAAAAGAACACTGTATCTGTACTGAAAACCGTGAAGTTGGGTTTAATTATAAAATGTGGTATGGTTGCAAAGGTGAAGAAAATGCTAAATCTAAGGTCCACGTAATAACTGAACATAAAGATTATGCATTATGATTACTCAGCTTCTATACAAAGTCATTTGCATCCAACATACACATGGGTGTTTATCTTGCATTTTTGCAATGCCAGTACAAACACCAATCAAAATGCATGTCAAATGCTAGTATTTACAACTGATAAAAACATTTTTGCAGTATACCTGCTGTAAATGCAAAAATATAGGTGCTTTCCATAACGTAAACACAGGTAACAAAGGTCAGTGGTCATGGTAACACTATAAACAATGTTTTTAGGCATCAGATCTGTTTACATGCATTCAAAACACATGAAAGAAGTGGCCATGGGAACGAGTCCTAAGCCTTTCTAGTTTAAAATCAGCAGCAGTAAATGTTAGAAATACATAAATCACCCTCCTGTTTTTACCTCCAAAATATCTTGTCGAAAGCCCTCATCATCATTGCTTCCTCCTATGACATAAAGTTTTCCCAGAAGTGCCACCATGCCATGCCAAGCTCTTCTCACTGGCCCAAAGGCTACATGTGTCCACTGATCCTTCTCTGGGTCATAACAGCAAGTTTCTTTCAGATATGTATTTCCCCTTCTTCCACATGAAATGTACACCTTGCCATCCAAAGCTGAACCGGCATGTGCATGGACCTGCAGATATAGAACAGTTGTTCATTTATTTTTATATCTAAAATACAAAAATATAATTTTGATCTTTTCCGCAAAACCATGTTTGGATACCCCTGTCTGCCCCCAGCTAAGGAGCTAGAACAATGCTTTAGCAGCACCATAATTCTTATGAATGAAAGTTTTCCCAGCAGTGCTAATTGAACGTCTCCACTACAGTCTAAAAGTCAAAGTCCGTCATTTGAACATTAAACGGCAAGTATTGGTGACATAAGGAGAATAACAAATAGATAACATAACACAATATGTGGATAAGAACAAGTCACACAGTCATTGACATTAAAGGGTTTATTTAATTGTTGTTAGGTGTAAACATGTATCATGATGATTTCTGGAAGAAAATATCTGTATTCTGGATGTATAAAACAATGCAATATAAAGAATGTGGCGCTCATTGTCCTCTAAGGATTAGGTTTTGTTAGGCTTAACAACAGCAAATCTGCTCCTATAATCAGTAATAAATAAAAAATAAATAAAATAAGAGTTTAAACTTGAGTCAAAAAAAGTGAGAGAAGAGATAAAAGACTGCTGTCTTGTGTTCTAATGAAACACAGGGCACTATGAATTCAATAGCAACTACCCGACTTCCACTTAGGAGATCACTGAGTGAAAAGGCTGACTGCAGTCTATAAAACAAAATGGATAGAAAACTGGCTGAGCCTTCGATAGGGTCACAGTCCTCCAAATGAACAATCCAAAGTTGTAAACCTCCCCAGAACTCATGGTTGCCCGGCAACTGGTGACTAGAACACAGTGGTCCAACAGAGTGCCCCTTAGCTTGGAAAGGAAGGTGTACCACTAATAGCAGAATATAGGGAATTCCACCATCTCTTGCGTATGTATGAAGAAAATAATATATAAAAATAATAAGAAGTTAAAACCGATAGCACGCCTGTCAGTGAATAATAGCACATTAAACTATGTTCAGCAACAAGCAGGTAGATTGTTGCAGACATTCCCTTTTTTTTTTTTTGCTGTTACAAAGTTGGCATCCACCCCTAGAAAGAAGGCAACCATGTTCCCATTGAGCCCCAGGAGCACCATGGTCTGTCTTGGAAAGCAAGGGTTACAGTACTCTGGGTGCAAAGGCTTCATCTATATAGTCTGTGAGTGTTTCTAGCAAGCAAGGTTATTAACACAAATTTTCTTGCCTGTTTCTGAAGTGGTGCCACATATTCCCAGGAGTTGGTGTACGGGTCATACCTCTCCACCTCCCTAAGCTCATCATGGTAATCCCTGCCTGCCACTGCATAGAGGAAATCCCCCAGAACACAGACAGACAGATCAGCACGGGGCTGCTGCATGGACTGGATCTGGAACCAGCGGTTGTGCCGAGGGTCATATCTTACAAAGAAGGAGAAATAATTAACAATTTCTTGCACAAGCACACAAAATCACATACAGCAATTAAGGAGGACAACCACTATCTTGTGGCTTAAAATATTCAAGGAAATATATAAACTGTATTTCTGTAAATGATAAATATAACATAAAACTTTGATTTCTCTCTACACTGAGCACTATTGAAAAAAAATCAACTCTCAGATATTGAAGTACAATTGCTTTGTTCAGCTGTACAGATTTATTTTAGTGGTAATGTTTTACTATATTACAGAAAACAGCCAATTTCAGAATAATGTTACACTGCACAGTATATCGAGTGCAATGTCTCTGGTGTCTTACAACAGTTCATACTACAGTTCAGACCTAAAAATGATGCCCGTGATTGTGTATATGTGCTGTAAACCTGTCAGCTCGAAAACATATCTGCTGCTAAGTGGTCATAGATCATATTTATTATCTTATAGGCGCTGTTAAAGTGTTAAAATTAAGGTTTGCTTGAAAAGTGCACAGCTAGAATAAGCTAATAATTTTGAGGGGGAGATCTGTGATATTAATTTGTGGGCGGTATGTGTTGCATTTACATAAGATACTGTAGCATACATACACACATGGTTTAGGAGCTTGTCACAATCCTGTCCGGGTGTCTTTGAAGGACACAGAAGGCAGTATGCAGCATGAAAAATTACATGGGTGAAATGCTTGCACTCATCTTACATATTACATGAAGGTATAGGTACTTTTACATTGTTAAAAAATATATCTTCAAATTGAATCACCTTGGTTTCAGCTGCAAGATTCAAACAAATACAAGTTCCTATCTACTGGTCACAAAAAGTGTATTTATTTTATTGTCATTGATGTTCATCTATAATACAGCAGAATACAGGGGCTGAGATAAATAATAGAAAAAGCCCCCTACCTCCAGCATCGCGCTTCTGCACGGTACCCCCTCACGTTGTTGTCTCCCCCAATCAAGTAGACAAAGTTACTGAGCACTGCAATGCCTTGATTAGACATGCGAGGCGTTTGTGGTGCTGTTAGCGGCCTCCACTCCCCAGACAGAGGATTCAAATATTTGGCCTGATCACTGAGAACTGTATAAGGGGCAGAATACATCCCGCCAAAGCCCACCACGCAGTTGAATTCGGAGCGCAGTTGCGTGTGGGGCCCCTGTAGCACTGGTTGCATGATTTCATTCTTGTGATATTCCAGAGCGTTGGATACTGTTACTTGGAGGGGACATGGCCCCAGCTTGTCATGTAGTCTCTGTAGCACGGACAACTCCATCAGGGGAAAGCGCACAGTTTCTAGTAGCTTGGGAGACTCCGACAGGCTCACCTGATCCGTTTCCACCTGCTCTGAGGTGTAGTGGTACAGTAATGCTCCCTCATAAACCTCATTTTCAGATCCCACCTGAAAGACAGATTTTGTGTAATATGTAGAGTCACATATGTTGCGCGTCAAAGTCACTTAGCCTATTCTTTTCAGTGAAATCCCCAAATCCTTGTAACTCCCCCACTCTCCGTGCTCCAGCTGTCCTCTTCTCTCTGCTGTGACCATAATGCACTGACTATCAATGATGGCACCCAACCCTAAAGCATAACTCCCACCTAACTTTCTTATCTCATCCCTTCCTTGTCCAAATTAATAATTATACACAAGTATCCGGCTTCTTACCTACAAAATGTGTATTGATAAAGCGGTAAGATCTTTGTTACCTTACCTCCAGGCGGTTGCTGCTAAGCAGGGAGTACACTTTCTCCAGTGGAAGTTGCCTGTATATTTGGGTGCGTGAGAATGTGATGAAATTTTTAAGCACAAATGTGTCCAGCTGTTCACTAAGATGACTCAGGTGGAATAGCTCAGCCAGCTTGTATACCTCCACCACATTGTCCTCATCCACCCAGGAAATGAGAAAGTCACAGCAGAAATTAATGACTTCAGTAATCTGAAACAAAAGGCAGTTCATTTAAAAGGGGGATTTAAAAGTATATTCTAAAACCATCATTGAGAGAAGTCCGAATTATTAGTATTTTGCAAATGTATTGTTATCAACAGAAATACAGAATGATGTTTAATCTGATTTAGGTACAGATGAAATGTAGCTGTCCAGTTGCTATTGAGCTATATTCTGCATTCTTTGCCACTCAGGAAATGTTGATACGCTTTGTACTAGTTAAATCTGTCAACAATCACTCAGAAGTGGAAATCAATTTTAGACAAGAAAGGAAAGCGCATCATAATGCAATTAAATATTTTTATCTCAAAACCACAAACCAAGTGAAAACATTCATAGCAGGTTAAAACAAATAAAAGCATGCAGGGAAGATGCAGTATAGACATTTCAGGTTACACCACCAGGGATATGGAGCAAACAGTATACTCCCACTTCATCCAGTTTCTGCTGTTGACAAGTTGAAGTGCAGAATGAATGCTGGGCCATGTCTAATTACTTTTTCTCACAAAATGCTTCATCAGTAGGATGCACTGGCACCAAGTATGCAGGGTTTATATAGTCGTTTTATGACAAGACCAAACCGTAAGATGCAAAACAGGTTTGTGACAATCAACCAATGGCAAGATTATCCCAAAGGTTGAAATATTATATATCAAATAAACAGTTGTAAACCAAAGATTCTTAATAGCAAAATATCAACTAATCACTTTGTGTACAATATAAGACATTTGCCACTTGAGCTGAAGGCAGTTTCACAGAGGTCTGTTAGTATGGCTGGCATAATATTACACACACGGGACAAAAGTGGTCATCTTCCAACATGCTAGATAATCTAATATCTAATATATATAAGCCTAGTGGTGTGTGTGAAAAAACCCCCCAAAAAAACCAAGCTGCAGCGCCACCTGCTGGGCAGAGTTATACACTGACCTATATATTTCTTGAAGGAGAAGTGACAGTTGGGAGTGGTTGGTGGTTGCCGAGGGTGACAGTGGGGAGTTTTTAACACCTTAAGTAGCTTGATGAAGGATGTGGCGATGAAGGATGAGGTGATGGAGAAAAATGATGAGGTGGTGACATGTGGACAAAACCACGTTAAAAAAGAGCGCTTGCATCGGGAAGTAACGCTCTTCCCCTGAGGAGGCCTGGGCTAGGCCCAAATGCATGACAAGAACCTTTTTAACACCTTAAGTAGCTTGATTTGACTAGAATGCATGAGTATCATGCACGAGTTAACTTGTAATACAATCAGTTTCAATCAAGGCATTTTTGGGGGCACACATACTATGATTTAGGTCAACTGCCGACCAGATTTATACACTGGACATTACCTTAAGGTTATAGAAACAGAAATAGTTTTTTCATATACAGTGGAAACAACCCTGAAATTGGGGTTTATGCAATATACTAGGTTGCATACTTTTAATTCCTATTTTGTAAATAAGGTTAGTCCATTTTGTCATTATTTTATATAGAGCACTTCTGTGACATTCTATAACAGGTCCTGTAACAGCATGCTGCACCTTTGTTGGATCAAATTCAGTAGTAATAAATGTAACCCATCAACTTTATAGGGAGATTTGATTTGTTGCACATCCCATACAATACAACACAGGAAATTAAATAAGTAAACATAAAAAGATAAAAGTCACATCCTGTTGCAGAACACAGATTCAATTTGTATTTACAAGAACACAAAAAAACACTCCCACTCAGTAAGATTTTAACAGATAACTCCATTTTTATTACGTGGTGGAATTGGAGTTTTATATGTAAAATAGACAATAAAATAACTTTCCTATATGCAACTATTTTCCATCTACACTGTGTAATAGACTGTACACTTAAATGTTCTAAAGCTTCTGTCATCATTGGGAATACAGACGTAGGGTGCACTCTGTCACTGCTGGTCCTTTTAGGCTCTCCATGTATAGCACTACTCAGTTCAAACTAGAGATGGGCGGGTCCGGTTCTCCGAGAACCGAACCCACCCGAACTTTGGGTATCCGAGTACCGAGCTGAGCAGCTCGGTACTCTCCCGCCCATTCCGAATCCAAATCGAGGCCGAACGTCATTGTGACGTCGTCGGATCTCGGGACTCGGTTCTCGCGATACTTCAACTTTATAAATACACGCCTCCACAGCAATCCATCGCCATTTGACAGAGGGAGAGAGCAGGGTGTAGTCATAGGCTAATTAGAGCAGGGACAGAGAATACCATATTGTTCTTGCAATTGCTCTAACCAAAATCGCTAGTGCAGAGAGGAGGATAGAGGTTTATTATTTTTTCTTCATATTTGGCACTCCCCAGCGCTTTTGGGGTGTCCCCCATAATTGTGCATTAATATTTCTGGCTGTCAAAAGTCATATCTGTCAGCAGTATCTACTCAATAATTTTTAGCACTCCTCAGTGTTTTTGGGGTGTCCTCCCTAATTGTGCATTAATATTTCTGGCTGTCAAAAGTCATATCTGTCAGCAGTATCTACTCAATAATTTTTAGCACTCCTCAGTGTTTTTGGGGTGTCCTCCCTAATTGTGCATTAATATTTCTGGCTGTCAAAAGTCATATCTGTCAGCAGTATCTACTCAATAATTTTTAGCACTCCTCAGTGTTTTTGGGGTGTCCTCCCTAATTGTGCATTAATATTTCTGGCTGTCAAAAGTCATATCTGTCAGCAGTATCTACTCAATAATTTTTAGCACTCCTCAGTGTTTTTGGGGTGTCCTCCCTAATTGTGCATTAATATTTCTGGCTGTCAAAAGTCATATCTGTCAGCAGTATCTACTCAATAATTTGTAGCACTCCTCAGTGTTTTTGGGGTGTCCTCCCTAATTGTGCATTAATATTTCTGGCTGTCAAAAGTCATATCTGTCAGCAGTATCTACTCAATAATTTTTAGCACTCCTCAGTGTTTTTGGGGTGTCCTCCCTAATTGTGCATTAATATTTCTGGCTGTCAAAAGTCATATCTGTCAGCAGTATCTACTCAATAATTTTTAGCACTCCTCAGTGTTTTTGGGGTGTCCTCCCTAATTGTGCATTAATATTTCTGGCTGTCAAAAGTCATATCTGTCAGCAGTATCTACTCAATAATTTGTAGCACTCCTCAGTGTTTTTGGGGTGTCCTCCCTAATTGTGCATTAATATTTCTGGCTGTCAAAAGTCATATCTGTCAGCAGTATCTACTCAATAATTTTTAGCACTCCTCAGTGTTTTTGGGGTGTCCTCCCTAATTGTGCATTAATATTTCTGGCTGTCAAAAGTCATATCTGTCAGCAGTATCTACTCAATAATTTTTAGCACTCCTCAGTGTTTTTGGGGTGTCCTCCCTAATTGTGCATTAATATTTCTGGCTGTCAAAAGTCATATCTGTCAGCAGTATCTACTCAATAATTTGTAGCACTCCTCAGTGTTTTTGGGGTGTCCTCCCTAATTGTGCATTAATATTTCTGGCTGTCAAAAGTCATATCTGTCAGCAGTATCTACTCAATAATTTTTAGCACTCCTCAGTGTTTTTGGGGTGTCCTCCCTAATTGTGCATTAATATTTCTGGCTGTCAAAAGTCATATCTGTCAGCAGTATCTACTCAATAATTTGTAGCACTCCTCAGTGTTTTTGGGGTGTCCTCCCTAATTGTGCATTAATATTTCTGGCTGTCAAAAGTCATATCTGTCAGCAGTATCTACTCAATAATTTTTAGCACTCCTCAGTGTTTTTGGGGTGTCCTCCCTAATTGTGCATTAATATTTCTGGCTGTCAAAAGTCATATCTGTCAGCAGTATCTACTCAATAATTTGTAGCACTCCTCAGTGTTTTTGGGGTGTCCTCCCTAATTGTGCATTAATATTTCTGGCTGTCAAAAGTCATATCTGTCAGCAGTATCTACTCAATAATTTTTAGCACTCCTCAGTGTTTTTGGGGTGTCCTCCCTAATTGTGCATTAATATTTCTGGCTGTCAAAAGTCATATCTGTCAGCAGTATCTACTCAATAATTTGTAGCACTCCTCAGTGTTTTTGGGGTGTCCTCCCTAATTGTGCATTAATATTTCTGGCTGTCAAAAGTCATATCTGTCAGCAGTATCTACTCAATAATTTGTAGCACTCCTCAGTGTTTTTGGGGTGTCCTCCCTAATTGTGCATTAATATTTCTGGCTGTCAAAAGTCATATCTGTCAGCAGTATCTACTCAATAATTTTTAGCACTCCTCAGTGTTTTTGGGGTGTCCTCCCTAATTGTGCATTAATATTTCTGGCTGTCAAAAGTCATATCTGTCAGCAGTATCTACTCAATAATTTTTAGCACTCCTCAGTGTTTTTGGGGTGTCCTCCCTAATTGTGCATTAATATTTCTGGCTGTCAAAAGTCATATCTGTCAGCAGTATCTACTCAATAATTTTTAGCACTCCTCAGTGTTTTTGGGGTGTCCTCCCTAATTGTGCATTAATATTTCTGGCTGTCAAAAGTCATATCTGTCAGCAGTATCTACTCAATAATTTGTAGCACTCCTCAGTGTTTTTGGGGTGTCCTCCCTAATTGTGCATTAATATTTCTGGCTGTCAAAAGTCATATCTGTCAGCAGTATCTACTCAATAATTTTTAGCACTCCTCAGTGTTTTTGGGGTGTCCTCCCTAATTGTGCATTAATATTTCTGGCTGTCAAAAGTCATATCTGTCAGCAGTATCTACTCAATAATTTTTAGCACTCCTCAGTGTTTTTGGGGTGTCCTCCCTAATTGTGCATTAATATTTCTGGCTGTCAAAAGTCATATCTGTCAGCAGTATCTACTCAATAATTTTTAGCACTCCTCAGTGTTTTTGGGGTGTCCTCCCTAATTGTGCATTAATATTTCTGGCTGTCAAAAGTCATATCTGTCAGCAGTATCTACTCAATAATTTGTAGCACTCCTCAGTGTTTTTGGGGTGTCCTCCCTAATTGTGCATTAATATTTCTGGCTGTCAAAAGTCATATCTGTCAGCAGTATCTACTCAATAATTTGTAGCACTCCTCAGTGTTTTTGGGGTGTCCTCCCTAATTGTGCATTAATATTTCTGGCTGTCAAAAGTCATATCTGTCAGCAGTATCTACTCAATAATTTGTAGCACTCCTCAGTGTTTTTGGGGTGTCCTCCCTAATTGTGCATTAATATTTCTGGCTGTCAAAAGTCATATCTGTCAGCAGTATCTACTCAATAATTTTTAGCACTCCTCAGTGTTTTTGGGGTGTCCTCCCTAATTGTGCATTAATATTTCTGGCTGTCAAAAGTCATATCTGTCAGCAGTATCTACTCAATAATTTTTAGCACTCCTCAGTGTTTTTGGGGTGTCCTCCCTAATTGTGCATTAATATTTCTGGCTGTCAAAAGTCATATCTGTCAGCAGTATCTACTCAATAATTTTTAGCACTCCTCAGTGTTTTTGGGGTGTCCTCCCTAATTGTGCATTAATATTTCTGGCTGTCAAAAGTCATATCTGTCAGCAGTATCTACTCAATAATTTGTAGCACTCCTCAGTGTTTTAGGGGGGGCCTCCCTAATTGTGCATTAATATTTCTGGCTGTCAAAAGTCATATCTGTCAGCAGTATCTACTCAATAATTTTTAGCACTCCTCAGTGTTTTTGGGGTGTCCTCCCTAATTGTGCATTAATATTTCTGGCTGTCAAAAGTCATATCTGTCAGCAGTATCTACTCAATAATTTTTAGCACTCCTCAGTGGTTTGCGCTCAGAATGGATTCAAAGCAGTCCACATATGATCTAAATGAGCAACCAGGTTCTGTCACCAGTCCTGATGTTAGTGTTCCCAGTACGTCATCTGGCCAAGGCGATGTCAAACAACAGAGTGTTTTCAAATTAGTGCAAAAAACAAAAACCAAAAAAAAATTTACTGTATTGAAGCGAAAAAGAAGTGTAACTGAGCAAAAGTTAAGTGACGATAAAAAAAAAATTGCAAGCATGCCATTCTACACACGCAGTGGCAAAGAGAGAATGAGGCCTTCACCTTTGGCTATTAGTGGCAGATCCCAAAAAGTTACCCAGGCTACAATTGGTGCACAACTACTGTTACGCGTCAAAGCTGAGCTGCAAGATACCAGTGAGGCATTACAGGAGAATATTTGCTCTGATTCACAAATGACAACAATCCCTGTGGAGAGTCCATCCAACAGTGGGATGTCTAATCGTGAGCATTCTGCTGATGTGTGCCTTAATAGCCCGAGTGTAGCCGGTGATACCCAAATTGAGGATGCCACTTTGGAATTAGAAGAGGATGAGGGGGAGATTTGTGTAGGCGACGAGGGCGCTAATGAGGATGTTGATGAGGATGAGGTTGTTTGTGTAAGTCCTGCACCAGTGGCAGCAGTTCTGGCACGTGACAAGAAAAAGGCCATTGTCATGCCTGGGCATAAAACAAAAAAATCCACTTCTTATGTGTGGAATTATTTCTACCCAAATCCAGACAACAATTGTATAGCCATTTGTAGTGTATGTGAAGCCACAGTCAGTCGAGGGAGGGACCTTAACCATCTTGGAACCTCGTCTATGTTACGCCATTTAACGAGAGTTCATGGCAAAGTGTTGGGAAAAGCTGAAAGTTCTTCCCAAAAGAATACAAGCACTCCCTCATCAGCTAAGACCCTCCGCTCACCGACATACCGACGGCTACAAAATACACCCACCACACCATCCTCATCAATATCCTCAGTAGCGCTCGGAGTTAGCCCGGCATCCCACTTAAGGCTGGATGACTCCGGCACTATTATTGATTCCTCTGAAGAAAGCGTTAGTCCTGCTGCTGCTGTTGCTGCTGCTGGGGGTGAATCGTCATCCCAGAGGCAGGTGAATAAAATGAGCAGTCCTACATTTCAGCAATTAACTGTGAAACAATCATTTGCGAGGGGAAGCAAATATGACAGCAGTCACCCAGTCGCCAAGCGAATCACAGACGCCATGGCTGCAATGTTAGTGTTAGATCTGCGTCCAATCTCCACAATAAACGCAGCTGGTTTTTCACAGTTAATTGAGGTTTTGTGTCCGCGTTACAGAATTCCATCGCGACACCATTTCTCCCGTAAAGCTATTCCACAACTATACCAAAAAGTGTGTAAAAATGTAGAGATTGCGCTGAAAAATGCCATTCTGCCCACTGTTCACTTAACCACAGATATGTGGACAAGTGGAAGTGGCCAAACCAAAGACTATATGACTGTGACAGCCCACTGGGTTGGTCATTCACCTTCACCAGCAGGAACAGCAGCAGCATGTACACCACTACGTAACATTTGTCACAGGCAGGCCACTCTTTGTATCACCGGCTTCACTAACAGGCATACGGCTGACAATTTGTTACGCAAACTGAGAGATGTGATTGATGCATGGCTTATACCACTCGGACTCTCCCCAGGGTATGTCATTTCAGATAACGCCAACAATATAGTGCGAGCATTACAGCTGGGTGATTTCCAACATATTCCCTGTTTTGCTCACACCATCAACTTGGTGGTGCAGAGCTTCCTACGAAATAACCGTGAGGTGCAGGAGATGCTTTCGGTGGCCCGTAAAATTTCAGGCCATTTCAGGCATTCAGCCACAGCATGTAGGAGATTACAGCAGCTCCAAGAGCAGTTTAACTTGCCCTGCCACCAACTTAAGCAAGAGGTGGTAACTCGGTGGAATTCCACCCTGTACATGCTTCAGAGGATGGAGGAACAGCGCAAAGCCATCCAAGCATATTGCACAAGTCATGACATTGGGAAAGGAGGGGGGATGTATTTCACTCTTGCACAGTGGGGAATCCTTTCAGTGCTGTGCAAGGTGCTGAAACCATTTGAAGTTGTGACATGTGAGGTCAGTGCAGACTCTGCTAGTTTGAGCCAAGTCATTCCTTTAATTAGACTATTGGAAAAGCAGCTTGAGAAAATGAAGGAGGAGCTGAAAGCAAGCAATTCAGCAAAGTATGTTGGCCTTGTCGATCAAGTACTTAATTCGCTTCACAATGATCCTCGAGTTATTAAGATCTTGAACTCGGATCAGTACGTTTTGGCCACTGTGCTTGATCCAAGGTTTAAAACCTACATTGAGTCTTTACTTGTAAATGAGCGAGATGTGAACTTTTGCAAGGAGCTATTGCTCAGCAAGTTGGCCGCTGAACTGGGCCTCGGCTTGACGACGTGTCCTCCTTCACTTTCTCAAGCTGTTGCTCGTAAAAAATTAAATTTCCAAAAAAGAAGCAGGGAAGACACAGGGGGCAGACGAGAACAATTTAACATCTGGGCTGGTTTGAAGGATTTTTCAAAAAAAAGTGTCACTTTGCCCATAAGTCCATCCAATATGAGTATAAACATGCAAAGGATGGTGGAGGATTACTTTCAAGAGGTAGTTGATATGGAAATGTCAGACAGTCCCTTTCCTTACTGGGAAGAAAAGCAAGCCATTTGGAAACCCATGTACAAACTTGCTTTGCAATACCTAAGCTGCCCACCCTCCAGTGTGTACTCTGAACGAGTGTTCAGCACAGCAGGGAACTTAGTCAGTGATCGCCGTAGAAGGTTACTTCCCAAAAATGTGGAGAAAATGATGTTTATAAAAATGAACTACATCTTCCACGAGGAAGGCCTTCACCATCCAAGACATCCAAGCACTGACTGTTCTCTAATGGCGGATTCAAGCGGCGATGAATTGATAGTCTGTGATGATGACGTACACACTGATGAGGGTGAGGATGAAGCTGAAGATGATGCCGATAACATCTTTTTAAAACTTTCTATGTAAGTGTAGGGTGCAATCTACCCCCAAAGAGGAAAGGGACTTGTGGCATTTCCATATCACATACCATCTTGAAAGGCTGCTGTTAGGGCAATTTATCCTTAAGGGTAGGGTGTCATAGACAGAGTGACCCTAAACTGGCTTTGTCCATTTTTCATAATATTGTACAGTCTATAATGGCTGAATTTTTTAGTATTTTATACAAGTGGAGGGGGGCCTAGAGAGACAGAAACCAAACTGGCTTTCTCCATGTCAATTAATATTGTACAGTCTATAATGGCTGAATTTTTTGGTATTTTATACAAGTGGAGGGGGGCCTAGAGAGACAGAGTGACCCCAAACTGTCTTTCTCCATGTCAATTAATATTGTACAGTCTATAATGGCTGAATTTTTTAGTATTTTATACAAGTGGAGGGGGGCCTAGAGAGACAGAAACCAAACTGGCTTTCTCCATGTCAATTAATATTGTACAGTCTATAATGGCTGAATTTTTTGGTATTTTATACAAGTGGAGGGGGGCCTAGAGAGACAGAGTGACCCCAAACTGTCTTTCTCCATGTCAATTAATATTGTACAGTCTATAATGGCTGAATTTTTTAGTATTTTATACAAGTGGAGGGGGGCCTAGAGAGACAGAGTGACCCCAAACTGTCTTTCTCCATGTCAATTAATATTGTACAGTCTATAATGGCTGAATTTTTTAGTATTTTATACAAGTGGAGGGGGGCCTAGAGAGACAGAAACCAAACTGGCTTTCTCCATGTCAATTAATATTGTACAGTCTATAATGGCTGAATTTTTTGGTATTTTATACAAGTGGAGGGGGGCCTAGAGAGACAGAGTGACCCCAAACTGTCTTTCTCCATGTCAATTAATATTGTACAGTCTATAATGGCTGAATTTTTTAGTATTTTATACAAGTGGAGGGGGGGCTAGAGAGACAGAAACCAAACTGGCTTTCTCCATGTCAATTAATATTGTACAGTCTATAATGGCTGAATTTTTTGGTATTTTATACAAGTGGAGGGGGGCCTAGAGAGACAGAGTGACCCCAAACTGTCTTTCTCCATGTCAATTAATATTGTACAGTCTATAATGGCTGAATTTTTTAGTATTTTATACAAGTGGAGGGGGGCCTAGAGAGACAGAAACCAAACTGGCTTTCTCCATGTCAATTAATATTGTACAGTCTATAATGGCTGAATTTTTTGCTATTTTATACAAGTGGAGGGGGGCCTTGAGAGACAGAAAGCAAACTGGCTTTTTCCATTTCTTTACATATTTAACTATAAGTGTAGGGTGTAATATACATTCAAAGACGATGGCTGCATTGCCAATATGCATAGATGGAGAGGAAGACAATCTGTTTTGTGTGTAGAATAGGCCTACCAACGAAGAATTAAACTGTTTTTTTGGATGATTTATTACCTCAACAATTAGATTACTTGTCTCTAAAACAGTTGGAGCACTAAATTGGGTTAATTTAGGCCCAAAAACATGGATTTTCCCAAAAAATAGCAAAACAAAACCAAACAAAACCAAAACCAAAACCAAAACACGCAATGGCGGTTTTGCAAAACCAAAACCAAAACCAAAACACGACGGTAATCCAGATCCAAAACCGAATCCAAAACCAAAACACGGGGGTCAGTGACCATCTCTAGTTCAAACACAAAAACGTTGGCTCTGTGACATAGTATAGGGGCAGCTATAAACAGAGGATTCACTACAGCTGGCCCCCAGAAGATGGCAGTGCTGTGTACTTCTAGAGAGTGTATATATAGAAAATGGTTATTGATAGCACAAAGCAGTGGATCCCAAACTTTCTCAGTTTGAGGCGCCCTTAGGGTCTCCATAGTTTTTTCAAGGCACCCCTAAGACAAAATGCGGAGGACCATGTTTAAAATATTGATACATTTCTGTTTCACTCTGCTCAATATTTATTTTCTCATTAAATTTTTTAGCAGTATTCTTGAGTTTCTTAAGAACAGACTCTAGATGAAAATGGTTGTGTGTAGGATATCATTACAGAACAGCAGCAATTATTTTTTTGTCTGTATTAGTGTGCATATCAATACAAAACTTATGACAGAAAGTATGCAATTTACGAAAAAAAATGTTTCATTAATATCTATCAATTCTATGTGACACCTGGGGGTTTACTTACTAAACTGCGGGTTTGAAAAAGTGGAGATGTTGCCTATAGCAACCAGATTCTAGCTGTCATTTTGTAGAATGTACTGAATGTGAACTAGAATCTGATTGGTTGCTATAGGCAACATATCTACTTTTTAAAACCCACAGTTTAGTAAATATACCCCCTGGATTATGCTTTTAGCACACTATTGACTCAGTAAACAAAATAACTACTGCTCTTAGAAATAACATAGTTAGCTATGCGTTTCACAGTGGTAAAAACCTCTTGTCCATTGGCGGCAAGCTATTACATAAACTGCCATGGGACAAAAATGGCTCACATGCAAAGAGATATTCATTTATAATTTGACCAGATTTGAAATCCGTGGCTGAACAGTTCCTAAGTGCACCCTTGAGGAACTAACCTTCTAGAGTTATTATGCTTTGCTGTAATATTTATTATTACATTTATTATTATGGCAAATGTGTCAATACTATAAACTCAATCTGCGAATAGCTCACTTTTAAAAATGCTTGTACCCAGTTTATTTTTGGGATAACAATTAAAAAGAGAAGTGTTTGTGTAAGCATACATTATGCATTTAATGTGCCACTGCACAATTCTTGTCCCTATGACTTTGCTCTTTGTACCCACCTGAAGCTGGCAAGCTGCAGCTAGCGTCTCCTGCACATTGTGGACACCAAGTTCCAGCTCAGATGTGTATATGAAATCCAGGATCTTGCACATGGCATTGTAAGTGATGCCATGGATCTGAACTTCCCGCTGATCCATTTCTCGCAACCCTCCTGCAAACATACCCCTAATAAAACATACATAGCATTAAAAATAACAAACAAAAAACCCCCACAACTTTAAAACAGTAAACTTGCCTAATCATGTGTCCTCTGATGCTATTTATTTACGGTCACATATTGGTACTTTTGTATCTCTGAGGTCATATCAGCAGCTTAAACATTCCCTTGTCATTATTCCAAAGCAGCATTATTTTCAGCACTTTTCCCTGTCAGTCAATCCCCACGTTCAACCATTTTCCTCACACATCTAGGGTGCATTTTCATATGTGCAGAGTATTTGCCCACAAACAAGTGGAATTAACGAAAAAACAAAATTTGCCATTTGCACTCATAACCAGCACATATATTAATTGCCTTTACGGCTTCTGAGTCTCAGGTGGCATAGGCCACAGCCTGGACCTCTCCTAGTACCATGCCCGGATCAGGTTTTACCCAGCTCCAAGCTGTCCTGCTCTTATACATCATCTCTAAAAAGAGTAGGGCCAGTGCAGAGTGGTTCATCCTGGTATCATCTTGCTAACCATTTCTGCTGTTTCTTTGCTTTATATAGTGCTTCAAGTGTCAGCACTTAAATGTGAAAAAACACTGCATCATAATGAATTATTTTGGAAAGAGTCGCTGGTGTGTCATGCTTGGAAAAGATGGGGAACCTGTTGCTTTATATTGCTATAGTTTTTAGAATTTTTATTTTAGCAGGAATAGTATTAAATGTATTAATTTTATTTATTTAATGCTATTTAAAAAACACATGTTGCTAGCTATGTGTAACAGTCTTACTCCTGTACATAAACAGGAAAAAGACCTTCAGTAAGATTTTTTAGTAATGAAGCTTCAGCAAGTTGAATTAAAAAACATTATTGGGCAAGTTTAAATAAATTATTTTACACATTATGGACAGTGTGGACACCAGTTATAATATATATCATTTATATATGTTAATCAACTTTACCGATTCCTGAAATGAACAGATTCAGATATAGGGATATTTTTTAGTTGTATTGGTTGCAATGTTATCCAATGTCATGTTTTTCAATATGACAAAGCATGGCCAAGTGAATGGGTTGGGGCTTATACCCTGTGACACTGGAGCTGCTGGAAGAAGATGAATAGCATGCTCTGTCACCCAGCATGACTGTATGACCATACGTTGAGGTTTCACTAGCCACGCCAGGATAACGGCATTACGGTAGTAACATTACGGTCTTCAGTAGAAGAGCCTCAGCCTGTTCTTGCAGCAGAACTGGAGGACTAGAATGCACAGAGGAGGGGCTTAAAAGATAAAACTTACCTTCACTTTTGTTATACTCTAAATATATTAAACTATTGTGGGGAGGGGTGCAGATAATGAGCATAATATAGTCTACAAATGTATAATTTCAGTGCTTCAATAATTATCTACAAACGTTTTGTTTTTTTTGTAGAAGAAGACAATCTGTATGTATGACACCACAAGCCTCCTGTAACACTGGCAGTAGTCTCATATCACTATTCTGCGCTGTAGTAGGATTTGCACCCTAGATAAATTCTCAGCCTGGTTCTTCCCACTTGCCTCTCTTACCCTCCCAGCGTCACAGTACTGCATCTGTCATATGCAGACCTGACCTCACACATTCACTTAAGTGGACAGGTCATTACCTTTCACAACACCAGCACACATTATGTGCTGCAGTGAACATTCTGATGATCTGATTGGCTACAGGTCACTCTATCCCTATCCATTTTAAAACGGAGGATATTTATAAAAATTTTCACACAGAAAACCAGTGCAAAAATAGAGCAACAGGAAACATTTTTTTTTTTTTTTTTTTTTAAATTCCCTACTTCTATAAGAATTGCATTGACAATTTTTATGAGGGTCACCTGAGCAACACCTTGCAAATTCTCTACGCCAGCCTCTAACCTGGTCGCAGTTGCTACTTCGTAAAATGATATGACATGGCCTGGCAAACCAGGCCTTGCCAACATGTAGGTCCAGGTGTTGTGAAACTACAAGCCCCAGCATGCTCTGCCAGAGGTAAGAGGGCCCTGCTCACAAGCTTACAATCTATGGGACAATGGGAGTTTGAAACACAAGGGCACATGCTACATCATATTGCACACTGGACCAGCTAGAATGCAAAGGTAAAAAGTATTGAGTGGGCTGTGAGATCATGAGATCAATCACACAGCAATGAGGGTTGTTGTCTTGTGTTAGCTGTGTAGAGGGTGGTAATAGAGTAAACTAGGGAGATTAAGATGCTGGTTGAGGAATATCGTAAGCTTGCCTGAAGAGGTGTGTTTTCTGAGAACGCTTGAAGGTTTCAAGACTAGAGGAAAGTCTTACTGTGCCAGGGAGCTGCGAGCTGAAATCCAGGTTAGAATTACCGTAATAACGGTAATACATTTAACGCTGCGTTACTTTTGCGAGTAACGTGGCTAATTGAATATGCACCTTAACATTTTGTAACTAATTCTTACATTTTATGCACTGCATCTGCCTCTGGGAACAAAATCGTTGACTAACTTATATCAAGGGAAATTATAAACAAAAGGATTATAAATAATTTAATTATTGTTCTGCAAATTAGTACAAAAATCCAAGAAATTAGCAACTTAACATATCACACATCTCACTAAGCAAAACAACAGGAGAAAAAAATATTTTGGCAACATAAAAAAAAAGATGTAAAAAAATGACTGCAAATGCATTTATTAGTAATAACTTTGAAGAAATGAAACATACTGCACCTGAAATAATCACAAGACGCAGCCAGGAGAATCCGATGAGCTTCTAGAGACTTCCCCTCCAACTTGAGGACCACATCGAACAATATACCTCCATCACGGAGGCCCACAAGACCACTCAAGAGAGCTTGCGAGTGCTCTGCACTCCTATATGTTTTCCAGGTGTTTTGTGTAAGTGGCTGCTCCTTCGGTACATGATCTGGCTTCAAAACCTCATTGTCTTCTGCCATCTTTTGCAGAAATGTTCTGAACCCAAAACAGACACCTGGGCCAGTAAATCATCCATACGAAAACAATGAAACCTGTTCTGTGACCACAGATCCCAGGTATATCTGTCAATTTGTAAGAAATTTTTTTACTGTGACATTAATTAAAAGGCCTTTCTGTATTATATTTCTTGACGACACACTAACGTATAATGAAATATCTGTAAAAGTAATGATACAAGCTGATTTTTTTAAATGTCTACATGAGTCTGCAAGGATGTTCACACCAGACTGACCCTGCCGCTTGACCCAAGAGCCAAGCAATAGGATCTTTATTCAAATTGGACAGTCACAATGTGGGTGACAAAACTGGATGAGATCTGGAAGTTCTACTATTGGGCCGAGTGGCCAGAAAACAGACAAATAACTTAAAACTGCATTTTCCACCATAAATAAATAGGACCAGTGTGTGTATATGTTAGGGAATTTAGACTGTAAGCTTCAATGGGGCAGGGACTGATGTGAATGAGTTCTCTGTACAGCGCTGCGGAATCAGTGGCGCTATATAAATAAATGGTGATGATGATGATAACCATTATCTAGATTGCAGTGGTTTTGGGCCAATTGCCCAGTATTGGATATGATCATGCAAACCGTGTAAGCCACCTTAAGGGGCCACTAAACCCTAAAAATTAATGTTCAGATAAGACCCATGATGGTAACATAAACTGTATATTCGGACAATCCATTGCATTCAGTTAGGTAAAGTTAACTAAAGTTTTACCTCCCCACTCTATCACATACAACTAAAACACCTCAATCATCTTTAGGTCAGTGTTCTGGTGGGATTTATTACACATCAAAAAGTGGAGCATGAATTATTACGACATCACTGGCCCTGTCCCTCTGTATGAATTAACCAACTCACATACTGCATTTCTGCAAACAAGTTTATCTAGCTGTCAGTCACTGTCTCAGTTTAGAGAACAGACTCCTCTCTAATATGGTAACCTGCTACAGAGGTGTGAACAAGCATGGTGGAGATGCGTGTGTGTATAAAAATACACTCAAGGTACACCTGCTTGTTAATGCAAATATCTAATTAGCCTATTATGTAGCTGCAGCTCAATACATAAAAGCATGCACACACTGCCAGGAGGTTCAGTTGTTGTTCTGACCAAACATCAGAATGGGGAAGAAATGTGATCTAAGTGACTTTCACCATGGAATAACAGTTGGGGCCTGACTGGGTCATTTGAGGATCTCAGAAACTACTGATCTCCTGGGATGTTCACACACAACACTCTCTAGGGTTTACAGAAAACACTGCACAAAATTAAAAACATTCAGTGAGCAGTTCTGCAAGAAAAAATGCCTTGCTATTGAGCGAGGTCGGCTAATGGCCAGACTGGTTAAAGCTGACCGGAAGGTGAGAGTAACTCAAATACCCATGTGTAACAGTGGTATGAGGAAGAGCATCTCTGAATGCACAGCACATCAAACCTCGAAGTGAATGGACTAAAGCAGCCGAAGACCACACCGGGTTCCACTCCTGTCAGATAAGAACAAGAAACTGCAGCTACAGTGGGCACAGACCCACCAAAACCAAACAGTTAAAGATTGGGAAAAACATTGCCTGGTCTAACAAATCTCGAGAGTCAGAATGTGGCATAAACTACATAAATTCATTGTGCAAACGGTGCAATCTGCTGCTGGTGGTATAATGGTGTAGGGAACGTTTTCTTGGCACACATTATGCCCAGGGCCGGATTAAGGGAATGGAGGTCCCTGGGCTATGGGGCCCTCCATTCCCCCGTGAGGCCCCCAATGTGAGCCGCCAGCCCCCCCCCTTCCCCTCAAGCACTTACTTGTCAGTGCAGTCCTCCTTCCGCGGCGCGCTGTAAGGTCCTTACTGAGGAGATCTTGCGAGAGTTCACGAACTCTCGCGAGATCTCCTCAGTAAGCAGATTACTGAGTGGTGTGGGGGACGGATGACTGCACTTGACAGTGCTCAGCGGCATTGATCGCGCCCCCGCCCCCGGACCGATTAATAATTCTGCTGAGGACTTTGAAGGGCCTCCTGAATGCCCGAGGCCCCTGGGCTATAGCCCAGTTAGACCTCGGGTTAATCCGGCCTTGATTATGCCCCTTAATAGCAACTGAGCATTGTTTATATACCACAGACTGAGTATTGTTGCTGACCATGTACATCCTTTTATGACCACTCTCTACCCATCTTATAATGGCTACACAGGATTAAACACCCATGTGACATCATCTTAAACTGGTTACATTAGCATGACAATGAGTTCAGTGTACTCCAATGGTCTTCACAGTTACCAGATCTCCATTTAGAAGAGTATCATTGGAATGTGGTTGAACAGAAGACTTGCAGCATGAATGTCCAGCCAACAAATATGCAGCAACTGCGTGATGCTATTATGTCAATGTAGACCAGAATATCTAAGGAATGTTTCCAGTAGCTGGTTTAATCCATGCTGTTCTTGGGGCAAAAGGGGGTTCCACCCTGTAGTACAGGGTGGGCCAGAGTGTATGTAAATGTATATATACACTTCAATTTTTCATGTACATTATACAGCTCAGTAATACACAGTTTTTGGTTTATATTATTATGTTAAATAATGTCTTTACTTCACCTTCAAGTGGGGAGGATTTAGGATCCTTTAGCACTTTCACTTTTTAGTATAATTGCATTAATAAAATAAAAACAATGCTTCACAGCGATGTAACAAATCCTGTGAATCACTTAAACTACACCTATAGTCCGGACATAACGTGGCCACTGAAGTCTGTATGAAAGCATATAACACTAAAAGAGAAAGGAAATAACGACTTTATCGCAAAGAAGGGATCTAAAAAAGAATGAAAGTGAAAGAAGACTGGATGTTTTTTGAAACACCACTATGGACGTGTTAAAAAGTTACTTTTGCTTATGACTAACCTTTCATTATTCCAACCAAAATGAATAATAGTATAAAATATCACCAGGAATTACTACCACCATAAGGCATTGCTATTCGATAGATAATAATAATAATGCTAGGTATAACCTGTGATTATCCCCAGCAAGATATATCCCCTGGTATCATTATCACTGTAAGGTAGCACCAGGCCATACCATTCCACCATGAGTTACAACCTAGTGTAGCTGCCACCTTGCTTTATCACAGCAATATATTGTATTATCACAGTGGAAGGCTGAATGTTTACAGAGGAACCCCCCTTGCTTCTCACACGGGCTACTCGAGCTTCCACCTGGTCTTGTCATATGACCAAAACCCATCTCTCTCTCTCTCTCTCCCCCCCTGTGACGTTATTACCTGCAGCCCAAAATTCGGTCTTTTCACCTGACGCCCCTTTGCCAGCACCTGAGCTTTAGCGTCACTTCCGCAAACATGGCGACCCCCAGTATAGAGACATAAAGGCAATGAGAGCGTTACACTCACACTGTAGTAGTACACACTGTGCTGGGACAACGAGCCGAGATTACACTACGGGTCTCCCTCACAGACGACTAACAAGCTCTGGCAAGCCCATTGCACTGGCTGAGAACTCTGACCAATCGGCGAGAGGGGGCGTGGCGGCGGCGGCTCCCTGGCTGTTTTATGCCTATAAGGAGTGTGGCCGTCCGCACGCCGCTCGTTGTCTCTGCCCAATCTGCCTGAACAGCCAGGTCCCACGCTGCCTTGCGTCACTTCCGGTTGGGTTGTGGAGCTCTGATCCAGAGACACAATTCCAGCACCGAGAATGGACGTCACGGGCCCTGAAAGTGACTGGCGGAGCGCAGGCTTCAGGCAGAAGTTGGTCAGCCAGATGTAAGTGTACGATCGTAAGCAAAAAGTAATCTCCAGGTTGTGTAGGCCGCAGCCTGGATCTGTCGTAACACCGTGCCCGACACAGGATTCACCCACCCTCGGCCCCCTATACTATCTCTATGAGTAGGACCACTACGTGGGGGTTATTCCTGGCATCAGATCTCTGACCGGTGTTTGTAGATGTGCAGTTTCCGTATTGTAGGGGCACTTACATGTGAAAACCCCGTATCTGCATCGGCTGAAGGTGCTGGTGTGTCAGGGTTAGAGTTAGGACCCATTGGTTATGTATTACTATATGTGTAATGCTTTATTTTATCATGAATAGTATTACACGTATTTATTTAATCCTACATAAAAACACATCTTGCAATACATTTGTAAAAATAATGCTGTTTGTTAGTCATCCTCATGGAGCTAAAGGATAGAGATATTCAGGAAGCCTTTTCGTTTCATACAATAGTACTAATGTAGGTTTGCAGAGTTTAATAAAAAGATATAAATTATGTTCACACCACAGATAGTGGGCACCTGTTATATGATAAAACTTCCACGCTGTTGGTATAACTATCAACTTTATGATTATAGGGGTCTTTTCCCAAAAAAGAAGCTAAGTATCCGCTTTATTGCCAAGTATGTCCCTTAATGCTAGCCTCTGAAGTGGTGTACGTTAAATTATGCTATTAACAAACTATGCTTTCTTTTTAAAGTTTGTCTCTATATTTTAAGCAACACAATAAAACAAAATAGTAGCAAACTAAAATCATAAAACAAAAGACATTTTTGCAGTGGTGAGAAGGGCAGCGTGGAGTAGACTGTTGTTTGCTTTAGTGGACACTATTCTACAGTAATATGTAAATGTGTGTGTGTGTGTGTATATATATATATATATATATATATATATATATATATATATATAGTACAGTGACTGTTTTTTTTATAGCTTTAGGTATACCCATAAGAATGGCCAGTGTGCGGGGCTTTGGAATAATTTTAAGTTATTCAGGTTGCTCAAGTTGAAGAACAGACAGTCTTTGTATTTGGACTGCCGTAGAACATTCTTTCTTGTGCTATTGCATGAATACCCGTGTACATATGAACCTTTAAATTGCTTAAAATACGTTAGTAACTTAATTCTTTTGAGATTTCTCATGATATTTCATGATGTTGACACCATGCTGATTAAAACATTTTGCAGAATAGTGCATGGCCACCAGAGCCTAAAATCAACACCTGTAGTTTTGGCATATGCTGACAGTGGGATCAGTACACACACTTACTTGCGAATCATATCTATTCATCATTAGCTGTTTATATAGTGCCACTAAATCCTGTAGTGCTGCCCATAGAATCACTCGCATCACTCCCTGTCCCATTGGAGCTTAGTCTAAATTCACTAACATACATAAACTGAGAGAGACAAAGGTCAATTTGATAGCAGCCAATTAACCTACTAGCACGTTTTTGGAGTGTGGGAGGAAATCGGAGCATCCGGAGGATGCTTGTCCTAGCTTAGAAAGGTGTGTGTGTGTATATGTATATAAATATGTGTGTGTGTGTGTGTATATATATATATATTATATGTAATGTCGTATCCCATATATATCAGCTACTTGCTTTCATTAGTCATGCTAAACTGCTAAAAGGTGATAGCTGATTGCTTGCTATGGATTACATTCAGATCATTATTCTTTGCTCTAGGTTAATAAATATGCTCCTTAGTTTTTGAACATGTCTCTTCTCCATATCCAAAATGTCACTCTCACCGTTCAGTGGATTTCCAGTGTATATGAATGTGCTTATGTGCCTCCCACTTTCTAGACTTACTGCTATCTTGGCACTTTAAAGCTGAATGTTTGGTAATATCTATCTAGTTCTGTACACATATGAAGTAGATATCAGACTGGGAATAGATCTGGTTTGTAGGTGCTTGAGAAGTTCTCCTGTCAGCCGTAATAACATTTTTATGCTGAAAAAGTGGATTACACAGGCTGACTATATTTTCTGTGAGTTCTTTCAACTAAAAAAAAATATTTTAGCTATCATTTTTCTTTAGCTCATTTTTTCCCAATCACCAGTATAATCTCCTTTCCTGTTTTCTGTACATTTTTAAAGGGTCAGTGCATCTTTTGAATACCCTCTGAAGATTACCTGAGTTGCCCACCCTTGTAGTGTCTGTGGTAGTTTTTTCCTTTTAAAACGGACAAGATTTATATTTCATACAGTTGGTTTTTTTTCTCTCTTTTTACTCAACTTCCTCATTACTGGACAGCTCTTATAATAGTTTGATGTGTTTTCTATTTACATACAGTATGAACTTGTAGTTTTGTTCCACTAGCAAACACTGTCTTTCTGTATTCCAGTGATGAAGCAATGCGCAAAGCAGGGGTCGCTCACAACAAGTCTAGCAAGGAGATGGAAAGTCATGTTTTCCTGAAAGCTAAAACACGCGTAAGTGTCTTGTGCATCTCTGGAATCCTAAATTGTCTTCTCAGGTTTACTGGTGACCTAAGTCTTACCATTATTGTATTTTTATTAAACCTGGGGGTATACTTAGTAAACTGGGGGCCTATAGCAACCAATTAGATTCTTGCTTTCATTTTGTAGAATGAACTAAATAAATGACTAGAATCTGATTGGTTGCTATAGACAACGTTTCCACTTTTTCAAACCTGCAGTTTAGTAAATAGACCTCCTAGAGTTTTGTTGACGTTTTTGAGTATTGCACAAATGTAAAGCAACAGTGCCTCTTAACCAAAGTCGTTTATATTGATATTCATCTATAATCTAAGTAACCACTTCCTACAGACAATGATACATTTTTGGTACGACTGTAACACACAAGGGCTATGTCTTGATCTTACCAGGTAGTTTAGCCGTATGTAAGTTGTTTTTTTTTAAGTTTTAAAAAAATATTTTTGGTCTGATGAGTTAGTTATTCACCAAAGGCCCCAAATCGTACTCTGGTGTTTTTTATGCTAGTAAATGCATATAAAGGTGTGTAAGGATTGAATCTATTCATTTCAATGATCCATAATTACTTATGCTTGCGATTTATAAAATGTTAGGACTTGATGAAGACCATATGATGTTAATTCATAATGTGTGAAAATACAGATATGAAAGATGGTGTACTGTCTTTTAAGAATTTAATCTTGTCTCCTTTCTTGGTGGCATTTAAGGCTATAAGCCAGTAGCTGTAGTATTCAAATACGGTTAATGAACCCAATTCAGCAGCATTATAATAGGAGATGAATGTAATAATAATGCTTTTTCAGGTAAATTTCTGACCGTATACTTAGAGCTGCTGTTTTTGTATTTAGCCCATACTCCCCTTATGAGTCTCAGTCTGGGACAGTTCTCCAGCAAGAGTCCTTGGGTTGTGTTGTTTGTCATCACTAGAAGCATTGTTGTATTGGAAGTATCAATGACAGAGCTGTTTAAGCAAGAAGTGCCAGCCCACACATTACTACATTTTTTTCCTTTTGAATTCAACTTTTTTCACATTATTCTTCAAGCTAATAAGGTGCAAAACAAAATAAACAATAAACAAAACAAAAACAAAAAATTAAAAAAACAGGGTAAATGCTCCATGCAGTCATTTAACTAGGTTGTGCTGCTGTTCTTAATTTCATAAAAAACAAATACTAAAAATAACCTTCACAGGTATAGTGCAGGTAAAAAAAAATACCTTGCATTCCTTCTTATATTTACAGTAGAAGCTGTACAACACCTTATATATGGGAGGCTTTGGGATTTTATAGCTTGTATTTGAATATTGAGAATAAATGAAATGAAAAATGCTGAGTTGACAAACTAGTTCTGCCACCTTGTTATTCCTTGTAGAGTACAAGTATGTAGCAATGCATTTCTCTTGTTGATTGCTGACTTATTTATTTCTCATTGCAGGAAGAATACCTGTCTTTAGTGGCCAGGCTCATTATTCACTTTCGAGATATCCGTAAGTCTCTTACTAAGTGCCATACTACAGATGTTTTATGTATTTAAACCATCTTAATATGGATGGATGCCGGTATGTACAACCATCCCATCTCCCAATTAATGGCTGTCAGTGACAACATGGAATGCCGTTTGTACAATAAAATAACGTCATAATGCTTCAGGTTGTAACAGAAAAGCCCAGCAACGTTACCATTAGGGATTCCCTCAAGGTCGGCAAGCCTGGGTTTTTACTGGGGATTGCTGAAGTGTACTAATGTTACCTGCTGTAGTAACTAAATGGTCCTATTTGCGTTGAATCTATTGGTAATGAGTTGTGGGGCACCTTTAGGTGTCTGAATCCTAAATGTCATGGTTGTGGAAAAAAAAGGGATTGCTGTATGCTGATTTAAATTCCAAAAGTGGTATTTATTATTTGAAGAGTTCAAATTGACCTTTTGTCAACCTTTTTGCCTGTCGCGAAGGCATTATCACTTTAATAGGACATTTGAGTCAATGTCATTTACACGATTGCATTCTAAAATTTGAATTGTTATTTTTTGCAGTACATGCATAAATGTGAGTTAATTGTACAATAGATTGTATTAATAAAAAGGCAATATATGAAAGCATGTAAACGTGTTCACATGTGACAAAATATCTAAATTGCACTCTTTTTTTTTTTTTTTTTTTTTTTCCTTTTCGTTCTATTACTTTTAATTAGTTTTCCCAGCAAATGTATATTATGGGAAAACAAGAAAAATACATTTCATGGTAATTTTCTGTGATTTCTGAGAACATGTTTTTGAACATGAATTTGGCATGGGATAAATTATGGTGAAAAATCTATAATATATTTGGTGATCTGATTTTCAATGTACAAATTATTATCATCGTTTATTTGTATGGAGCCACTAGAGTAAAACAAAGCATAATATACAATGATTTAATGTAACATTATGTAATGTAACGTAAATGGCAAGAGACAATATAATATTACACGTACCACATACAACAATACATGGATAACAGGTTACATGGTAGAGTGCTGTCATGGAGGAGGTTAAGCTAGTGACGTGGCAGTGAGAGAGCAAGAAAAAGCTGGCTAACACGATAGACAGACAAGAAGCATATGTAATGTGGCAATATACTGTGTGCGGGACGTAAGTAAGATCTTGACTATATGGGATACTCGTATAGGACATGCAGAGTGAGGGCCCTGCTCATGAGTTACCACTGGGGGGACAGGGTTGAAATGAGACAGGAAGAGGGGATGAAAAATAGGTTAGTTCCTGGGGTTGATAGGCATTAATGAAAAGGTGAGTTTTTTGGAAATATTTGAAGCTTTGTGAGCAGGGTAGTGAGTCCGAGAGGTGGAGAGCAAGTTGTCTTGGAGACAGGAGTGGGATATGTTAGAGGGGAGGCAGCAATCGTTGGTCAACCAGAGAGTACAGGAGGGAATGGGGGATGAGGTGGGAGATGTATGGACTGGAAGAGTGAGTGAATGCTTTTATAGGTGAGGGTAAGACATTTCAATTTGACTCTAAATGGTAAAGGAATAAAGTATAAACTGGGGGGGGGGGGGGCGGGTGGGTGTCCCAAGGGTTCTCTGTTTATTTCATCGCCTACCTGTCAAAATCCAAAAACTATTTGTTCTCTCCATACAAGGCCAAATGACCGGATTTATATGGTGGGGTGAGGGGATGGAGCCCTTGGTTATGGACAAAGCCTTGTCTTCCGTAAGGTGCTAGGAGGTGTAGGAAATCTAAACTAACACTAACTTGACAATCCCTTTTAAGACTGCGGCATACAAATGGTTTCCCCCAGATACTTAAATACAGCTGTCATACGTCTCTTTTGGAAACAACAATGTACCCCTAGAGTAAAAGTCTGAGTGCTTAAGTGAATGAGACAAAACTGATGAAGGATTTGACTCTTGCCTCCCAGGGCAGGCAATCTATGTTCTGTTTATATTCTATAAATTAGTTTGGCTATATTCATTTCAGCAAATATCAGTATACAAAGATACACTACCTTCTTGATACACTTTACAAATTACAGATATAGTATGGTTTGTTTTGGTTTTTATTTTTTTGGGGTGGGGGGTTTAATATACCTGATTTTGTATTATTATTTTTTTTTTATTTTTTTTTTAAAAAAAAGTAGTTACCATACCCACATAACGATTCCTTATTTACTACACTATCCTGAAAGTTGCACCTTACACACTGCTCAAAATTAAAATGTGTTAACTTTTCTTTCCTTTACAGATAATAAGAAATCCCAGGCATCTGTAAGTGGTAAGAGCTTTAACATGTTGCAGACTTTTTTTTGTTACCCCATTAATCCTTGGTTATTTTGTAATGTATTTTTTTTTTTCACAGATCCCATGAATGCTCTACAGACCTTGACGGGTGCAGCACCTGTTGGCGCACAGGGAATGCCTATGGGGGTCCGTCCTCCTGGAGCCCAAATGGGTGCCATCAATGGAATGGCACAAATGGCACAACAGATGAGCCTCCCTGGTCAGCCACAGCCTGGTGCCTCTGGTATGCCGCCACATGGGATATCTGGTGTATCAACGGGAAACCAGCCTAGTAAGTCTTCTCTTTATACAGAGAACTACAGAACTGTGGAATTCCCCCTTTACTCTTGAATGTTATTACCAATGTTTTTTGTTTAGTTTATTATTTGTTATGATTTGTAAAGTGGCAACCTTTTATCAGAGCACAGTCTGCAGCCGGATATAGGTTGGGTACACTAGTCGCATACTTGGAGGACAGAAAGGGCAGTTCCTTTTTTTTTTTTTTTTAAAGAAGGGCTTACAGTAAAAATGTATATAAAATATGAAGCTTGATAAGTGATTGCGTTAGGCATTTTCTTTTTTAATATTATTTGTCGGGGCACTCAACGTTAAAAACGCATCATCGTGAACAGTTTAATGCATTCTTTAAATTTAATTTTAGTGGGAAGTATCACAAAGTCCAATCACGTGATATCATTTCAGTGGGCATTTCTATTCTGCTTAAAGTATCACAGGGTTTGGGGCTTATGTTATGCATACACAGACTGACAGGCATGGAAATATCCTATACACCTAGGAAGAAAGCTTTTCACTTTGTGACTGTGCTTTCACTTTGTGACTGTCTATGCTGTGCTGACAAAGCCTGCCAAAGATCACACAAATCAGGGCATAATTAAGTTTATTATTAAGGGATGTTGTGTTTCTCAATGTAGGTTACTTGAATAATTCTACATATAGATTGCCTATCTGTAGGACTCCAATGTTTGTATTTTTTGGTCTCTATAGTTTTAACATTTCAAGTAGATTTAAAGGACTTCCAAAAAACATTCACCTTGATCTCCTCTCAACTTGCCTAAATTTCCTGCCAAATACTAGTACTACTAGCAACGGGAGACAATCTGACGCTGCATTTTTATTTTAGTTAAGGACTTAAAATGTAACATACATGGCCTTTTGTCTTTCTCATCCCGGAATTTAATCTCTTTACAATTAATTAGTATATAAATCAGTTATTTCCAATACTCATGTATCCACGTAGGTAGACAAAAATTTGTGAGCAGAATCTCTTTCATTAAAACATTAATATTCTGAGATAGGATGGAATTGCTGTGACACCCTTTCTGGGGTTTACTGGTTTGTTTGGGGTTTCCCTTACCCTATGCAACCTGCAGTTACTGACCACTCCTACTAGAGCTGCTTGCCCAAACTGACACTAAGGGGGGTATTCAATTGTCCGCAGGTTCGAGCGCGGAAAAACTATTACCGTTAATACAGTAATCTCTCGCTGGATTTCAGCTCGCAGCTCAGGGAAATCCAGCGAGTAAATAACCTTATTAACGTTTTTTTCCGCGCAGGATTACCGTTATTACGGTAATCTTGCGCGGAACGCAGGATTTTCGGCAATTCCGCGGGCAATTGAATATGCCCCTAAGTGTCAACTGCGCACCAGCACAGCGCGCCCCAATTTGTAGGACAATAGTCACTGCCACCACAAGGCATCTTCTCTGGTAACTGGAACTGCTTTCTTCTGGGTGTTTTATGTAACTGTTGCAAGCACTGCTTTGCTGGATTCTCTGGCTGTATCCCCTAGGCTACTTATTTTGGGTTAGGCTAGCTAGCTGGCAGGAAGTAGAGCTAAACACAGGGCTGCCAGGGTCTGGTTTTAATGTATTGGCTCCTGTCTGCAGTTCACAGTAACACAGCTGATATAGGGCTGTGTCACAAGAGCACATCAGGGTCTTTAGTAGTACTGTTTATTCAGAAGTAGCCCTTAAAAGAGCGATTATACACATTAGTTGAGGTGTTATATATAACCTGTAAGCTCCTTTTTTTTTTTACATTTTGCACACAACATACTGGCAGGGGCTAAACCAGCCTCATGTCCCTTTAACCAGTCTGCTGATATGTCTGGAACATTTTCTTATTTTTAACATTATGGTGTTTGGAGGGGGGCGTACCCCCTGTCCTTCCAGGGCTTTATTCCCTCTCCATCCTTTCTCTACTAAGTCTGGGCGATTTAATCTTTGTTTCTCCCATCCAAGTTGCGTCCATGACTTTTCTGCCCAGGATCTAGATCAGGGGTCGGCAACCCCCGGCACGCGTGCCGGGAGTGGCACGCAGTCTTCTGAGTCCTGGCACGCCGTCCGCTGTCTAAATGACAATGGCTGTCATTTCTTCCCCACACTGAACTGCTGCGCAAGCGCAACAGTTCAGCACTTCTCCGGCTGTCATTTATGACAGTCGGAGAAGAGCGCAGCAGTTCAGTGCCGGCTAACAGTTCCTCCCAAGCACCTTTGCGGACCACTTCACGCCTGGAAGAGGTAAGTATAAAATTATATCATTTTTTATTCATTTATTAGTGTCCTAAAAAAAATTTTGATGCAATTCTGAGGCCATAAGAGTCATTGGGGGCATTACTGTGGCATAAAAGATATTGGGGGCAACTGTGGCATATTATGTGTTTCTGGGGGCAACTGTGGCATATTATGTGTTTCTGGGGGCAACTGTGGCATATTATGTGTTTCTGGGGGCAACTGTGGCATAAGATGAATTGGGGGCACAACTATGTGGCATAAGATGAATTGGGGGCACAACTATGTGGCATAAGATGAATTGGGGGCACAACTATGTGGCATAAGATGAATTGGGGGCACAACTATGTGGCATAAGATGAATTGGGGGCACAATTATGAGGTATGATGTGAACTGGGGCACTATTGTGCTGCATAACTTTTTTTTTTTTTTGCTGGTTCCTTACTGTTAATATGATATTAGCCTCATAAAATGAGAAATATATATATTTATATATATATATATATATATATATATATATATATATATATATATATATATATATATATATATATATATATATATATTTATAGCCGCAGAGAGGGGAGGGAGCGGCTACAAATTGCCTTTGGCCTTCTTGGTGGCCCGAGTCCCCTCTGGAGACCTAATTTTGAAAAAAAAAAAAAATATTTTAAAAGTACTTTTTTTAAAAAAAATGTATTGAGTGCAGGGGCATCGGTAGTGGCTAAATCCCCTTCAGCTCAGGTACCTTCAGACGCCAGGTCATGTGACATGGTACTCGGCGGGCTGCTGGATATCTTCCCATGCTGTGCAGTGGAGAATAAGGTAAGAAGATGGTGTGCTGGAGAGGGGGCATGTGTGACAAAAGGTGATGGAGAGGGGCATGTGTGACTAAAGGTGCTGGGCAGAGGGAGGCACGTGTGATTAAAGCATGTGGGCAGACGGGACATATGTGAGCAAAGCTGCTGAGCAAGGGGGCATGTGTGAGTAATGCATTTTTCTGTAAGAGGGTGGCCTGGTGCTTTTCACCTGCTAGACATGCCCCCAATGATGTATTGCCACGCCCCCAATTGTATGACCACTTGCATGGTTTGCGGCGGCACAACATTTTTTTAACCATGCTTAACTATAAGGGAGGACCCATGGAGTTGCTGTACTCGGGCCATGAATTTCTCTAGGCAGATCTGTATGTATGTGTGTTTTATACACACACACACACACACACACACACACACACACACACACACACACACACACACACACACACACACCGCACTCCGATAGAAAAAGGTTGCCAACCCCTGATCTAGATCTTCGCTTCTTGAGACTCGCAGGAAGTCATGTGTCTCCTGGATTCATTAGATTTACATAGGCCAATGTGCATCATAATTCAGTGGGCATGTTCATTTCCTATTGTAATGAACGCCATACAAATGTTGAGGTACAATACAGTAAATGTTCTTTCAGTCCATTTGAAATGATGTATCTGGAATTGCTGAGCCTGAATCATGTTGGACCCATGTGCTGTAGGGATGGTGGGCCATATTGGAGGCTGTTTTATATCTATCTTGATACCATATAGCCTTCATTTCAGTCTATTGTAGTTAGTGGCTGTCAGATGTATAAACAGATGCACATGACTATGACTGTTTGCTGTGCAATGTAAAATCTAGTTGTAGCAGTCTAGTAGTTTCGAAGGGTAAACTTGGCCTTATTTAATGTTTTATATGAATATATATTTCTGATATATTTCCCTTTGTTGCTGTCAGATTATGGGGGTAAACTGCTCTTCCATTCAATGTTGTATTCCTTTACAGTGGTAAAGTGGGTTTGTCACCTAGACATTGTGGCGGCATCCATTTCGTGGCCTAAATGTGTGACCTCATTAGGACATTATCTGACTATTACTCTGGGTGAATGTACTGATTATTATTACATTATGCCTTGTATATCTTTTAGCTCAGCTGCAGCTCCAACAAATGGCGCAGCAACAGCAGCAGCAGTTTCAGCAGCAGCAAGCAGCCCTACAACAACATCAACAGCAACAACAGCAGCAATTTCAGGTTGCTCAGCAGAATGTTATGCAACCACAGCAGCAGCAACAGTTTCAATTGGCAGCAGTTGCTGCAGCTCAGCAGCAACAGCAGCAGCAGCAACAAGCACAGCAACAGCAGCAGGCACAGCAGCTTCAGGCTGCAGCCCAGCAGCAGCATATACTGAAGCTACAGATGCAGAACCAGCAGCAGGTGAGTAATATCTGGACTGGGGGAGGGTATATACCAGTGATGGCTAACCTGTGACACTCCAGGTGTTGTGAAACTACAAGCCCCAGCTTGCTTTGCCAGCTATCGGCTAGTTATCTACTGGCAAAGCATGCTGGGGCTTGTAGTTTCACAACACCTGGAGTGTCACAGGTTAGCCATCACTGCTATATACACTACACTCAAAATTACATTACTTAACTTTGTCTTTCTACTTGTTTTGGTGGATGCACAATTGTTTTCACTGAATAGGCACAGAAAATGTTCTTTAAGGCTTCAATGTACCCATCTAAAATAGCCATTACAAGACATGTCAAATAAGTACTCAAAATTGTTTTGTTTTGGCCTTGCTCGTGTTTTTTTTGTTTCATATTACAACCTGCTCTTTTTGTTTCTTTGAAGTATTCTTTTCCATTTCAAGGAGTGCTAATCATTTGAACAGTCTACAAAACCCAAAGCCTTCATTTATATATAGATACAGATAGATATATAGATACAGATAAATATAGATATATTGTTGCCAAGAGTCAATACGTGATTGCAGACTTAAATGCCATAAAAAGTTAAAGGATCCCAAGTTTCTCTTTCATTCCATCTGGGGCACACTGCTACCGTGGGTTGTGAGTGGAGGTGGAGTTGGCACTTAACAGGTTAACTTTGTTAATGTATCAAAGCTGACAAACCCCTGTAGCCTCCTTAGTCTTAGTTAAGTGCCCAAGGGAGTTGGGCTTACTTTAGTAACAGGAAGAAATTCTTTTCTTTTTTCTACTTATTTTAACCTTCTTTATGCAGCAGTGTGCTCTGTTAGCTATACAGAGTACACTTATTCAGACAGTGAGAGCCGGACGGCTCTCTAGCATCAGAAGTTTTATTTTTTTATTTTTACTTTTTAACACTCAGCGCTGACAAGGGACTTATAGCCGCTGTCGCCCTGATTCAGGACCGATATATCGGCACTGCCAAAAAAGGCAAAGAGCGCCAGTAATAAGAATGCCAGGGGCCGCCATATTGGAATGTACCAATAGCCCTTCTCAGCAAAATTAGGGGGCCACTTGTTCCAACAGAAAAACGGCCACCAGGTGATCTGCTGCATATTATAGATGCAGCAGATCGCCTTTTGCTGGCACAAAAGTCAAGGAGGAGCAGGAAAAGGGTGCAGCTCGGAGGGTACTTAGAAGACAGTCCTTCCCTGCAGTCTGAAGCAAGTGATCTATTCCAAAGGCGCCGAACAACTGCCTGGGAAAAAGAGCAGCAGCCATTTATTAGGGACATGTAGTTGCTGACAGACCTCTCCTGCTACAAAAACACATCTTAACCTGATTGGAAGGCTAAGTACCACTTTTCTTACATCTCTAGAACATAGATAGGGGTATGTTGAAACTAAATTGTTCTTGCAATATCATTTTTATTCATATATAGATTACTAATTGCAGAACACATAATCTTAGCAGGGAAACTAATTTTTGACTCTGTTATAGACTAGTTAGTATCTCTGTTTGCTTGTGATTGATTGCCTGTATTTCATTCTTTTATTGTTATACTGTTCCCTTAAAAAATGTCTTATAAGGGAACGGCACCTCGGATAAAATATTATTCATGTTCCAAGTGTAAAGATAAGTTACCAATTGGACTACAGGACCCGGGACTGCGGCGGGAGTACCCTGGCTGTGCAGGCTCAGGTTAGTGCACAGCCTCAGAATTTATGCGTACCACTAGTGGCGATCGGTGAGACCGGGTCTGAAGTTACCTCTTCGAGAAGACCTCCTTCAACAAGGACCATTCACACATCAGGACTTGCCTTGGCTCAATTTAACGGCATGGCTGTTGAAGCTAACCTATGGAAGTCCAGAGGTTTCTCTCCATGAGTAGTGAACACCCTTCTTCGGGCTAGAAAACCAGTTTCGGCTTGTATTTGCCACTGCATCTGCCGAACCTACATTAGATGTGTGAAAGCTGACCATGCCACGAGGCTGCCTTTCATCTTTCACGGTTTCTGGCTTTTCTCCAAGATGGCTTGGACGCAGGCCTTCTTCTAGGTTCATTGAAAGAACAGATATCGGCCCTTTTGGCGTATTTTCACCTGCGCTTGGCAGGTATTCCGGATGTCAGGACCTTCTTGCAAGGAGTCCTGCATATCCAACCTCCATATGTTCCTCCAATGCCCCCCTGGGATCTTAACCTGGTGCTTAATATGCTTCAAGGACCTCCTTTTGAACCATTACACACTGCAGAATTACGATTCTTGACTATTAAAGTTGTATTTCTACTAGCTATTGCATCAGCCCGTAGAGTTTCCAAATTGGCGCTCTCATGTCGTGAGCCACATCTTGTCTTTCATGATGATGGGGCAGTTCTCAGAACAGTTCCTGCTTTCCTTCCAAAGGTGGTTTCCAGCTTTCATATGAACCAAGAAATAGTGGTTCCAGTATTCACAGGTGGGCCACAGTTTTCAGGGACAGGTTCCATGGAGTTTCTGGATGTGGTCAGGGCTCTAAGAATTTATGTCAAGAGGACCTCAAAGATTCGCTGCACAGATTCATTATTTATTTTGTTTGACTGCTCTAAACGAGGATGGTCGGCCTCTAAGCAATCGATTGCTAGATGGCTTACTTCTACTATTAAGCAGACTTATGTCGGTGCTCACAGACCTGTGCCAGATCGTATTGTAGCCCATTCTACCTGCTAGCAGGGGCTTGCTGCCGGCGGCTGCACAGTATGTGCAGGTCCGCTCGGCAGTGATAGTGTGCTGCCCGGCTGCTCTGATTGTGTCACAATCAGAGCAGCCGGGCAGCACATTGTCACTGCCGAGCGGACCTGCACATACTGTGCAGCTGCCGACAGCCTTAGAAGTCAGAAAGGGGGTGGGGCCTAAATTTTTTCTAGATCCGCCCCTGCTGCTCAGTGGGGGCGTCCTGGGCTGCACGAAATGGGGCCTTCAGCTGACCAGTTAGGCAGGACAGACACTTGATCCTCGCTCCTTACTTTTACCAAATTTTATCAATTCAATGTATTTGCAGCAGCATACGCTGCTTTTGGCAGTAGTGCTCTACGTGCCAGGCTGTCAGAGCGGTCCCTCCCTGAAGTGGGCTGCTTTAGAACGTCCCCATGGTAGCCGTGTCCCCCAGATGGGATGAAAGTGAAAAGAGGGTTGAACCATATTTCCAGTGCAGGTTGAGCTGCAGCTGTGTTCACCAAGGGAATGTATTTCTGTATACGAACCCTACAGGCTGTATAACGCCAGCTTTTGTAACATTTGAGTTCTGCATCACCCCCTTTTCACCTCAATCCCTCAGTTATAATGTATAGAGTCTGACTTCCTGTCACATGAGCAATTGGACAGATATTGCTGAGCAACTTGCAGCTCTACATAAATAGCAAGAGGGAAAGGCAGAAATTAAAATTGTTTGCAAAATGCTATATTTGTAGCCAAGTATGACGATGCACTTTAGTTAATTAGTTTTCATTCGAGCAGTACATTTCTGCTTTTATATTTTGCTGTGTCGAGTCAGTGTACTCTACATGGCCGTAGGTATATGGACACCAGAATATCACACTCATATTTGTATGTTGAACATCTTATTCCAAAACCATGGGTTTTAATATAGAGTTGTTTCCTCTTTTGCTGCTATGACAGCGTCCACTGGACGGTAGCCTGGATCATAACTGTGGGGAACTGCATCCATTTAGCCATAAGAGCATAAGTGAGGTTGGGCACTGATGCTGGGTGATGAGGCCTGACTTGCACTTGGGGTTCCACTTAAAGGTGTTTGATGGGGTTGAGGTGAGGACTCTGTGCAGGCTAGTCAACTTCTTCTGCACCAAACTCCGTAAACCATTTTACGCATTCATCCTTGTGGGGGGACACAGGAGCACTGGGGTATAGAGTGTGATGACTAGGGCTTGGGCACCTTTAAAGTTAGTCAGAACTGAATCTCCTTCCCCTCTGTATCTTGTTAGCTGCCTCCGAATGCTTTTTTTCCCCTGGTGCCATTTCTGTGGCTAGCTCAGATAGCCTCTTTTTCTTGTGGCCATTTCCTCAGCCCGTGGGATCACATTAGAGGCATATCCAGCCACCACTACTGCAAATTTCTGTGTGGGGATCCCAAGCGCTAACTCCCTCAAGCTGGCATCAGCATCGGACTACGCACCAGAGGAGTGGCATCTCTGGAAGAGTCCAAGCTTCTGATAAATATGCTGAGCAGTATTCAAAGTTCTAGCCTCAGGTCAGCAGTTGTGAGGAAGGGCCATAAAGGTTCAATCGGGCAATGATGACTTATCTAAATTACCAGTGGGGCACCAAGATTGCCCTGATAATGAGACCATCAGAATTTTATATTGGGCAGAACAGAACATTCTCATTATTCTAGCAGTCTGCATCCCAGGTGTAGAAAACCGTGAATCCAACTTACTCAGCAGGCAAGCTTTTCATCCTGGGCTATGGTCCTTTCACCTGCAGATATTCCAACAGCTGGTGGTTAGGTTGGGTCAAACAGACCTCTGCAAGATGGTATCTCGGTTGAACCACAAGGTGGAGCTTTTCTGCTCTAGGACAAGGGATCCACAGACATAATGCTCCCATGGCTGCTTAAAAAAATGTAAAAAGAGTGTGTGTTCGGGTAATTCTCGTGCAACGGACTGGCTAATGCTCATGCCCGATTTAGTACCAAACCTGTTAAGTCATGGCGCTTTCCTCTAAAGCTAGCCGAGTTCCTCGGCTAGCTTTAACGGTGTGGCTGTTGAAGCCATAATCCTTAGAGCCAAGGAGTCCTCTGACACTGTGATTCAGACTATAATCCAGGTCTGGAAACCTGTTTCGGACAGGAATTACCACAGGGTTTGTAAGGTTTACATCTCCTGGTGTGAATTGAAGGGGTTTCCTACCTCTTCAGGTTGGACCGCTTAGTACTATTCTTGCAGGACTTTCTGGAAGGGGTTAAAACTGAACTGGGTGAAGGTTTAGGTCTCGGCCGTTTGTTTTATTTCAGAAAAAAACTGTCTTTTACCTGAAATGCAGATCTTCTTGCAGGAAATTATGTATTTGCAGACTCCATACATTCCTCAATGGCTCCATGGGATCACAATCTGGTACTGACAGACTTGCAGCATCCTACTTTCGAATAACTTGATTTGGTGGATGTTTATTACCTGGAAGATCATGTTCCTGTTGACTATCTCCACAGCCTTTAAAGTTTTGGAGCTAGGGGCTCTGTCTTGTAGATCCCCATTTCTCATCTTCCACGAGGACAGGGCTGTGCTTAGGACGAATCCTTCCTTTCAGTATAAAACAGTCTCTAAGTTCCATTTGAATCAAGATATTTTGAATCCGGCCTTGGTTAGGGATAGAGCTTCAGAGGAAGACGTCTCTCTATGCTCTCTGAACATGGTGTGGTCTTTGAGAATCTGTGTACGTAGGCCTTTTAGGTGGATTACAATGGTATTTCTGCAGCCTGCCCTGAAAATGTGAGCGCATATTCCACTAGATGAGTGGGTGCCTCTTGGGTGACACTGCGTTGGACCTCCGCTGAGCAGCTGTGCAGGACGGCCAACTGGTCTTTTGTTCACACCTTCAGAAAGTTCTACAGATTTAATACTTTTGAGTCCAAGGCTTCCAGCTATGGATATAAAGTGCTCCACAGGTTGACTTCTGAGTGGAGCCTCCCTTAGGGATATCTTTGGGATGTCCCCAGTGTTCAGGTGTACCCCCATTAAGATAAATGAAAATTGTATTTTAGTACTTAACATCAATTTATTTCTCTGAAACCAATGGGGTACACTGGGCACCCTCCCTTTGCACTCTGTTTTTGTTGCTACTCTTTGTTCTTTTACTGATATCCTTGTTAGGATTCTGGTTCTCTTTGGACAACGTTTTTCTCGCCTCTCCTTATTGTTCTGTATTCTGTCCTTTGTGGCTTTGTTTGAAAAATACTGAGATTCAGAGGCAGCGACTGGGTTTTAGAGGGGGAGGAGAATCCGTTTTGTCCCTAAATGTGAAAGTGCCCAAGTTCCAGTCACCGCATTCTATACCCCAGTGTCTCCCTTTGGATTCAGAGAAAAGAATTTAACGCAACAAAAATCCCATTTCTCTTTCCTGCCATTGGGGGACACTGCGAGACATTGGGGGTATAGTAGTGGGTGTGGAGTTTAGGCACTTATCAACTTCTTTGATCTGTACTCTCCTCCACTACTATGCCCCTCATCTCCTGTGGTTACCTCAGTTTGTTTTGTTAAGTGCCTTAGGAGTTAGGACACTTTGGCATAGGCTCCTGCCTATATCTAGTTTAGATTATTGACGTGTTTTTATTTTAATTTTTTTTCAAAAGGTGCCACGCGGCCATTTTTGATGGGCCTCCTTTTGTGCTTGGGGTTATTGTCATGCTGAAACAGGAAAGGTCCTTCCCAAAACTGTTGCCACAAAGTTGAAGTGCACAATTTGATGAACTGACTTGTTGGAAAGGTGTCATCTGATGGCAGTGACTTGTTGAAAGTCACTGAGCTCTTCAGTCTGACCTATTCTTCTGCTAATGTGTAACCATGGATATTGCTGAAATGGCCGAACACGCTAATTAGAAGGGTTGTCCATATAAGTGTGCCCATGTAGTGTAGGACTTTATGGTATTAAAGGAATAGTCCTTATGCTTATTGTGCAAAATAACTTAAACAGGGGAGAATGCCTTTATTAACAGGGGCAGCACAGTGGCCTAGTGGTTAGCACTTCTGCCTCAAAGCGCTGGGGTCATGAGTTCAATTCCCGACCATGGCCTTATCTGTGTGGAGTTTGTATGTTCTCTCTGTGTTTGCGTGGGTTTCCTCCGGGAGCTCCGGTTTCCTCCCACATTTCAAAAACATACTGGTAGGTTTATTGGCTGCTATCAAAAATTGACCCTAGTGTCTGTCTGTCTGTGAGAGTGTGTGTCTATATTAGGGAATTTAGACTGTAAGCTCCAATGGGGCAGGGACTGATGTGAATGGGTTCTCTGTACAGCGCTGCGTAATTAGTGGCGCTATATAAATAAATGATGATGATTATAATTATGCTTTGCATCTTATATTGACTTGCTATGTATTGGAGGACATGGGTTCTCGTCCACTGTGTACTTCTGTACTTTGATAGTGATTTTTAATTTAATTACAGTGTCTACCTTCTTTTCTACCTTTAATAAAATAAATGAGGTTACTTGGAATGGGAAAAGCCAGAATGTCAAATCTACTAGCCAACTCTGCTCTTTAAGAAGCCAGGGAAGATATTTTTAGTTGCAAAAATACTCATAGGGCTTGTATGTGTTTCAGTAATGCAAGCCATTAAAGCAATATGATTTCATAAGTTTAACTTTTTTAAATCAAAATATTGATGTGGGCACCACGGTGGCTTAGTGGCTAGCACTTCTGCCTCACAGCATGAGTTTGAGTCCAACCATGGCCTTATCTGTATGGAGTTTGTATGTTCTCTCCGTGTTTGGGTGGATTTCCTCTGGGAGCTCCGGTTTCTTCCCGCAATGCAAAAAACATTAGTAGATTAATTGGCTTCTATTAAATTAACCCTAGTCTGTCTGTGTTAGGGAATTTAGACTGTAAGCTCCAATGGGGCAGGGACTGATGTGAGTGAGTTCTCTGTACAGTGCTGCGGAATTAGTGGCGCTATATTAATAAATAAATGATGATTATTAAATTGTGTTTCCAAATTAATCCATGTGATTGATGAGCACAGATTACCGAAAATTAAATTGTGTTTTTTATTTTCTTAACAAATTAAAAAGGAACTTTGCCATAAAATCAACCAGAATGATTGACTCCAATTTCTATATTTGTTGTTCATTTGTGACTCCTTTTGAACTTTGTTTCTTTAGCAGTTGCAGCAACAACAGCAGCAACTGAGATTAGCACACATGCAGCAAATACAGCAGCAACAACAGCAGCAGCAACAGGTTCAGCAGGTCATGCAGCAGCAACAGCAGCCTATGCAGCAACAACAAATGCAACAGCAGCAGCCACAGCAAGTGATGCAGCTTCAGATACCGCAACAGCAGCAAGTGGCACAGAGTCAACAGCAGCTGCTTTCTGGTCAACCACAGACACAGTCCCTGGTGTCACAAGGACAGACTCTTCCAGGACAAATCCCATCCCAAGTTATGTCTGTAACTCTCACACCTCAGCAGCAACAACAGCTCAAGATACTCCAGGTATTTCACTTCACATAAAGCCTGTTCTCCACAAACTAGTTTATGTAATAGTTTTCTGATATATTTAGAAGTTGTTTTGTGTGTTTTTTTTTCTATTATCTACTTTCTCTGTCAGCAGCAGTTAGCCCAGCAGCAAGCGCAGCAGGCTCAGCAGCAAGCACAAGCGCAGCAGGCTCAACAGCAAGCTCAACAGCAGGCCCAGCAGCAAGCTCAACAACAGGCACAGCAGGCAGCTCAACAAGCGGCTCAACAGCAGGTGCAACAACAACAACAACAACAACAACAGCAGCAGCAGCAGCAGGCAGCCCAGCAACAAGCGGCTCAGCAGCAAGCAGCTCAGGCTCACAGGGCAGCTGCAGGAGGCCAGGTAAGTGTTTGTTTGAAGAAACTATAAAGTGCTCTTCGTGTGCATGTAATTCGTTTCTAACTGCAATTTAAGCCACTTAAAGCAGCATTGCAGGTTTATTTTGTAAATTCAACTGTCCTTCATTTTTATTACTAGTTTATGTGGATTTTGTAGAAACCTGGTGTATGTGCGCACAAAATTTTTTCATTTTGTGTGCTATGTAACTTGCACTGCTTCTTTAATTTGGTTTTTCTGTGGTGGGTGCAATAATAACGCCTGCTGGTTTTAGAGGAAAGCCCTCTTCTGTGGTGGTCATTATTGTGGCTAAAACCCAGATATCTCTGAATAACTGTACTCTGGACTAATAACTTATAACCTACGGTATTACATTCGCTGAACATGTATACAATGATAGACGGTGAGTACTTTTAATAGGCCAATGTTGGTTTATTACCATGGTACACATTTAGACTAGATGAGTGTACATATATTGACAGATGCAGGGACTGCTTGTGTTTGTTAAACACATTGTTTGATTCTTGCTATTTGGACAAGTTTCTTTTAGCTTCAACAGAGCAGTCACTAGAGGGATAAAGCAAAATTGTTCTTCCCTGAGGTAGCTCTCAAAAAGTTTTATAGGCTGTTTGAATTGGTTTGTTTTATTCACTGAATCTGTGAAACCTTTTCGTCCTTTTGTTGCAGACAGGCTTCTGAACAATGTTATGATCTATTTGCTTCAAGGCTCAGCTGATGTGGTTTCAGCTTCAGAGGACTTGTGCATATATGTTTCCATTTGGCTTCTCCTTGCATGGCACAGACTCCTTGACTCTTTCTACCCATTGTGTGTGTTTTTTGTATCCCTTATAGTTAGTGGCATACTCTATGTACCGTGGTAGACACAAATCTTCAATGGACCAAGTTGTAAATATGAACTTATGAATCGCAACAAAACATTTTTTTGTTTTAGTTTATAAGACATTTCATTGCCCACCCACCCAGTCCTTTCTATCTTGGAGTAGGTCTTTTTGGAAACTAGGTTTCTCCACAAACTGCTTCATCCATATTCAGCTGAATTTAATCTGACTAACATGACCCAATGGTACTGTTTTTTGCCATCCACAAAAGGGGCTGGGCTTAACAGGAAAGTGGGTGGAGTTTTTTAGGAAATGTGCTAGTTTGTGGGCGGAGTTTGAGTCGAACTGGGCGTGGCTTATTTTATCCTGCTTTCATGCTTCTAAATGTTGGGAGGTATGGATATATGGCCACTCGTGTTTCATGTTTTTTCTTGTATAGAATGGTTGAATTGCATGATGCAGATACTGAAGAGCTGCTATCATATAGTGTCTGTGGGGCTGTAATAATGTTCAGTCACTGTCATTGTCTCCTGGGAACTCTTAATAGTGCAGCTGTTAACCCATAAATCACAATGGCTAGTTTGCTTGCAAAGGAAATGGGGGAGATGACAAGTTATCCTATTTAGAGCACGCAGAGGCGGGACTCTTAATAACTATTTTACAAACCATTGTTATGTATGTGCGCAACATAGGGGAAAAAGAGGCAGTTTTGATTATTCATTTTCCTGTTGTGATATGGCTGCAGCTGTTTGGGAAGAAACATTGTTTCCAATTAGAGATTTTACTGTAACCACCAGCACCAAACTAGAAAAGGTTGGACATCAGTATGTTTTATTAAAAGGAAAAAAATATGTAATTAGTGGTGTAATTTAAAGGCATGAACTAAAATGTAGAATAGGGAAAGGATTGTCCACATTATAGACAAGTTGTACTCTTTCTGTCCCCCTTTTTATGCAGCAAATGTGAGGTTGTCATTGTGGCACCCTAGCTGTTACTTGAAGCTATGAACTGACCCGAGTTATTTATTTGAATGCAGCCATTGCACATTGTACAGTCTAAATCCATCAGACTGGACTGATTGCGTTCTCTTTCACTGTCAGCTCATTTATATAAATGATGGTCTAATTCCTGGCTTCTTTTTGAGATGTTGGATTGAAAGTAGATTGTTATTCAAAAGTGGATATTCCCTATAACATAGGAATATACTGCTTTTACAGCAAGATCTGCTTTGGAATGGATTTTTCATTGGCTCCATATCTTCTGCACACATTCATTGAAATGTTCAATTGTGAATTTAGCAATACAAGGTTTGTTTTTGTTGTCATGAATACTCTTGTTTAGGTATAAGGAGTAATGAGCAATTGTTGTATTGGAAGTTCTAGCTATTCCCTAGAGCAATAGTACCTATAGTGTTTGAAGGTCTTAGAGTCTGGTGATTGAATGCTAAGATTTCCTGTGAGAAAGAGTTATAGAAAAGGCACATGAAGTAGGTAATATAGACTTTTAAAGGTCCTCTGGGGGCTGCTCTTTGACTCTGCTGCGGTCTGCAAGCTCTTAATGCAGGTGTTCCAGGCTTGGGATGCTGTACAGTGCTGATCTCTGTAGTTTTTAGGGTGCTCCTGGGCCCCTACCCTCCTTTTGGCTTTTGCATGTACTCCTCTCCCTCACACCACTTGCACTGCATTTCTTGTTTTACTTTTGTCTGTTGTCCTCCAAAGATGATCACCGCAGCTATGACTCGAGGTGGGATGGCAATAAGGTCGCGGTTCCCGCCCACCACTGCATCTGACACGCCTCCAAGCTCCACCCCTATGGGAGGACAGCAGATCCCACAGGTATTGACTGACTTGTGGGTGCCAGAGCTGTGACAGTCTGTCAGTTATCTGCAGTCCCTCAAGATGTAAATCTGTGTTCCTTGGGGACAGCCAAAACCTGCTCATCTGACTATATTAATGCCTTCTTTTTTGAGGGTATTCAGTGGTTACCTCTGTAGTTTTAGGATGCTTTTGTTGGACTGTGGATCCTAATATTGGGTTGTTAGTTTGTACTAGAGTAACAGAGTGTGACTGTTACAGTGTCCTTTGCTTCTTACTATGTGGAGTAGCTAAACAAACAGTACATCCATAAAACTTTCAGGGAAAGGTTTTTTTCATTTGATAAACTACACAAACATTAAATAGCCTCCACTTACAAACGTGGGGTCACGTTTAAATCTAGACACTGGATCTTATTTTTTATTTTTTTTTATATATATGCTTGGCAGTGCCTGTCATTTTCATCTCAGTTCATCATTTGCCTTCTGCCTATCTGCTGCTTGCATTTTTTTTTCTAGGTTTACAGCCCTTGCAGTGTATGCTGTGCTTGTCTGTTACAACATACTCAGAAGTCTTCTCAGGATTATGACTGTTGGGGGGAGTTCAATTCCCTGCAATGTCTAGCTGTGGCCATTTCCTGGTGCTACACAGATCTTCCTGCCTCCACGGCCATTCCAGAGGTTCAACGGGACATCGTGGAGAATTGAAACCCCCCCTTCCTCCGACGGGGGTCATTTAGATATTGTTTTTTATATTTTGCTGTTTGTGCAATCACAGTCCAAGTTTTATCACTTTATCACTGGATGCTCCACATTTCTACATAGTGTTTACACACACTGAGCTCCTGTGGTTGCAAATTTGATCTATACGTTTTAATATTCACCTGTTGCCAGGCAATAGTTGGGCTGACCTGAGTTGTTTTCCTCTGAATAAACTACAGGTCCACTTAATTAATTTTTGTTTGGTATCTAGTGGGTTCCAAGGACCTGGCTCCTCTGTTCTATTTCAAGTTCCTCTTGTACAGGTGGCTCCCTGAAGACTGCTTCATCTTCCCCTAACGATATCTCTGCAGGTCCAGCGACACAGCCCAGATGGATGTACGCCTGGGCTTTGTGACTAACTGCTCTTTACTTTTTGTTTTTGTTTTCTTTTTTTTTTATTTTGATGTTTAAATTTTGGCAATTTTTATTTTATATATTTTTTTAACAAATGCAACATTTTGTTTTAGGTAAATCAGGGCAGTATCTCTTTAATGTCGTCACCGTCACCTGTACAGCAGGTGCAGACTCCACAGTCTATGCCACCTCCTCCTCAACCTTCCCCACAGCCCTCACAGCCAATGTCCCAACCTAACTCCAATGTCAGGTGAGGAACTCAAACTACACTACAACTAAAATTGTTGTATACAAGAATGCATTAACCTATATATGCATATAATACTTTTACCTGCATCTCTGCAGATTTATAGAAAATGTCTTTAAACATGTTGAAAGTAATGTAGAGTTACACTACACAGTTGTTTTTAGGAAAATTTAACTTTTTCCTGTGACTGGTTGTGGCAAAAATACTAAATGAAAGGGGTGCAAATCACGCTGCTCTTTTATGGCTACTAGCATGCAGAGGTACATCTGCTCATGATATTTTGCCCAGTGCTGTGTTCTTCTTAAGGTGAAATTACACACAACTCAGAATAAGTAAGAGTAAGCTGCTTTTGGGATCTGTCCGTATAGGAAATGTAGACTTTCTCATGTGTGGTCCTCCATAGTGGTCAATACATCACTATTCTGTGGTCCACGTAATCTCTCTTTACTGTCCAGTTGGAGCATGTAAAACCACTAGTGAGTAAGTGACCCATGCCCATCTTGCCCATCTTTTGTAGCAAATGGCTGATTAAAGAACAATAGAGGTCAGTCATCTGTATAGCCATGAAGACATCCCAGAGTTAATGATTTGACAACTTTGCTATATTATTACGCCTGAACTGTAGCAAGTGGAAGACTGCTAATGCAAACAAAAGGGAGCTAAAATCAGAAGACAAACCTATTAAAGTAATAATACAATTAGTTGTGCCAATTGCATCAGTTTTTCCAGCCTGATGGCATCTGCTATGCAAAGGAGTAACTTTTATTGGTGTGGTAAGTAACCACTCTCTCTGCATGACACACACAGTACAGTCGCACACACAAACTCCATCATGCATTCCATTGGAAAAGAAAGGGGAAATTCTGTGGAATACAATTAATAAAGCTTATGAATTTGTCACTGTGTGTTTAGCAGCGTTTGGTGGGTACAGTAACGGTCTACTAACTGCATGTGGGATTACAATTCTCTTGTTTTACTACATGGTGAGGGGTACACCAGTGGGATAAAGCATGTTGAAGGTTTGTATATCTGAAACATTGTGTATTTTTATTCGTTCATAAAATTGGGGCATGTCTCCCTGAACTTTGCAATTTCAGTTTGGATTGTTATGATCATCTTTATCTACTTTTTAAACACAATGATGAAAAATGGTCTTCTGCTTCAAGGAGAATTTTATACAAATGCTTGATATAAGTAAATAATTTTTGCGTTTATACGAACCCGTTTTATTTGTTTATTTCTGGTCATTGTAATGAAGCGATCAGAAGTCACTGAGAATTAGCATTTTCTAAGATGTAGATCAGCTTGAAACAGGTGCAAACAGCAACAATACAATGGCAGTAGTTCCTTTGTGAATTTGCTATAACATTGAATTACAGTTGATTTTAATATTTTTATTTTTGTATATATTTAGTAAATCGGACAATTACTATGATTTATGTGTACACTTCTGCGCTACTTGAATATGCTCTATACTGAAATTTTTTCTTTTCTGCAGCTCTGGTACAGCGCCCTCCCCAAGCTTCATGCCCAGCCCATCCCCACAACCTTCCCAGAGCCCAGCGTCTGCCCGCACCCCTCAGAATTTCAGTGTGCCTTCTCCAGGACCCCTCAATACTCCAGGTAAGGGGAGACACATGATTGCTGAATCGCAGTTAAGAAACCAATGTCATTTAAGATATCAGGGTGAGGGACTGGGGCAGATCTCTAAGTGACTGTCTTCTAGTTTCCTGTAATGACTGACAGCTTTGAACCCAATCCTTAACTAAACTATATCTACATGAGGATACAGGGATAAGTTTCATCAGTAAGGCCACTGTTATTCAATATGTCATTAATACATGTCTCTCTGTTCTTGCCCATTCAGGTAATCCAAATTCTGTGATGAGTCCTGCAAGCTCCAACCAGTCAGAGGAACAACAATACCTAGAAAAGCTAAAACAGCTCTCCAAGTACATAGAGCCATTGAGACGCATGATCAACAAAATTGACAAGAATGAAGGTGAGTCCCCTCTCTCCTTCCAGTCCCTAAATTTGCAGGTGTTTGTTAAGGTGACTGTATAGCACTGCATTAACCAAGCTTACCTGTGACCAAGGTATACAGGAGCTTATAACATGACTGTGTGGAGTCCATTGCAGTGTCTGCAGTGATTATCTCTAGTGTAGAATGGAGACATTTCTGTCGTCATAAGCAAGTGCTCTCCTTATAACATTCCAGGTTTTCAACTAAAAAGATCTAAATTGCCATTATTTACCTTTCCCTCTTCCCCTCCCTACCCCACCAGATCGTAAGAAAGATCTCAGTAAAATGAAGAGTCTATTGGATATTCTGACTGATCCATCGAAGAGGTATATTTATATGTGTGTGTTCCCTGTAATTGCCTTGTCCTCTTTTTCCTTTCTGTTGCTTACACTGCTCTTATTTGTCCAGATGCCCCCTGAAGACCTTGCAAAAATGTGAGATTGCTCTGGAGAAACTGAAGAATGACATGGCTGTGGTAAGAAATGTCTCTAACTTGTTTGCTATTTAATCAGTAGTCACATTGGAGACAAAAATAATAGGGGGGAAAAATCTGCTGATTTTTGTAGATGTCTGACGACTAGCACCTCACACCAGGTCTGACCTGTTACGCCTACAAGTTCTATTCCCTTTCCTTTTGCAGTGAGCCACAGTGAAAATTCCACGTTCACCCTGCCTTTTCTCTAGTGAGCAAATTCACAATGTAGTTTTCTGAATCGCACCCACGTTGTCTTATTTTGCAGTAATTATCTATTTCTCTTTCCTACCACTGTAAATTCTCTCTTGGATAAAACAGCTTAGATCTCCCTATTGGTCTCATGTTTATTACATATGTATGTGCGAGATCTTGGCAAACTAAAATAGGCCACAGAAATTCAGGTTTTCTTTTTTGTTTTTTTCCAGCCAACTCCTCCTCCGCCAACTGTACCATCAACGAAACAGCAGTATTTGTGTCAGCCACTATTGGATGCGGTCCTGGCGAACATCAGATCACCTGTATTTAACCACTCTTTATACCGAACATTTGTACCCGCTATGACTGCTATACATGGGCAGCCCATAACGTAAGCTAGTGCAACCACAGCTAATTCCAGAGTAAAAGCCTAATATTAGTGTCTAATTATTAATACTGGCAATGATCGTTTTGTTTTTTTGTTTTATCCCTTGCCATGATCACTGCTTTATGTCTGCAGGATTGCTAAAGTAAAGTTAGCTGTTAGGTAGAGCTTTAAAAATGTTACTTTTAATAAATAAATTCAAATCATGTATTTTTTATTAGAAGTTTTCAAACACATATACAGCACAAATCAAACAAAAAAATATCTAAACTAACTAAATGTTTCTAATACATCTAATTACCCAGTAGGGATCTGAGATAAATTTTACTGAGATAAATCCTTTAACTGCTTGTATTTAGGAATTCTATAGGTTTTGTCTTGATGCACTGTTTTTAAAAGCTGTCAAATTGTGTGCCTTTTACTGAGGTTAAAGTATGATTGAGTGTTCCTTGATCAGGGGCGGATGCCGCCCTTCTTTTTCACTGTATGTTCAAAAATCTTAAGTAATCTCGGAATATGAATATCGGCTACCAGTCCAGCTAATACTTTAGCAAGGTGTTGCTTGCTCAAAAGATCGCATGATAAAACATATTAAGGGTCACTTATCGCAATTTATTATCATGGTTGAAACTTGGTTCAGTTGTGTTAGAACATGTTTAGTCCCTATGACTGACAGTTTACTGTCCTGACAGATACCCTGTTAAAACAAAAACACAAAAAAGGTAGCACAGATGTATTAGATTTTCGTTTCACTTTAGCCATACAATTCACTGCATTGAAATTATAACTGTGACCCCTGGCTTATTGTGTTTTTAGAGCTCAAACGGTTGTACCCCGAAAGAGAAAGTTTGAAGATGATGAAAGACAGAGCATTCCCAATGTTCTTCAGGGTGAGGTTGCAAAACTACACTCCATATTTCTGGTTAACCTGGACCCATCTCACTGCAGCAATAATGGTACAGTCCATCTTATTTGCAAGTTAGGTGAGTATTAACAAAGAAGAGCCATAATCAACTAGAAGTAATGTATGAAATTGTGTTTGTATAGTGGGTGTTTGTATATCTATATATAGAGATAAAATGAACAATAATCTGCTATACACCAATATAAAATCTAACCCATGGTTAATTTTACTCTTTCTCTCATCCTATCTGGGGGGGACACTGCTACCATGGGTTGTATGAGGGGAGCGTGGAGTTGGCACTTAACTAGTTAGCTTGTTTAATGTCACAATGCTGACAGACTTCTCCCCTCTGCAACCCCCTGTAGCTCCTTAGCTTAGTTTAAGTTCCCAAGGGAGTTGGGCTTACTTTTTTTGCTAGCATAGCTTTTATTTATTCTTTTATTCCTTTATTTTTTTTAGAAAAAAAAATAATTATTTTTTTTGTCGCTAACTTTATCTAAGGAGTGTGATCTAGAGAAAGAGAGCACACTCCTGTTAGACAGCTGCAGTACACTGTCTTGTGAGAGCTGGATGGCTTTTACTGACGGCGCCTGCAGTGTTTCACTGCTGACAGGCATAGAGCGCTGATACTCGGAGCGATGGCGGGCGCCATCTTGCTGGGTCATATCCCACCTCAGAGAGAGGAGAGGGGAGTCTTGTTAAACTGCAAAAAACTTTGGTCAGGAGGAGAACGGAGAATTCACAATGCGGTGGCCTGTTTAAAATGGAAAGAAAACGGCCACCGATTCCAGGAACAGGGGCAGGAGACTTGTGGGGCGGAGCTAAGGTGTATAGAGCTCCCCTACCTCTACTTGCATACTTGGACTCTCTCAATATGCGCACCAAGAGATTGCCTGGGAAGACAGCAGACTCTCCTCAGCCTGACATCGGGGACACTGCTGACTGACTCCTCTCCTGCATATCTGGATTAGCTGGAAGGCTAAGTACCAAAATTATATACCTTCATACTCCTGTTGGATATAGGGATATATTGTTAATGTGTTGCAAGTAGATTAAAAAAATATATATTGTATTCTACTTGGCCAACTTACATATTTTCTTATTTTGACTGTCATAGATTAGTTAGTATAATTATTTCAAGCCTATATCTTGTGTGACTGAATTTCTTTTGCTTCAGTGTGTTTTTCCTTTAAAAAATGTCTGATAAGGGGAAAGCACCACTTACAAAATATTTCACTTGTTCAAAATGTAAAGTTAAGTTGACAATTAGACAAAAGGACCCACAGACACTTTGTACTGACTGTGTCGTGGGGACACACACTACGCAGGCCCAGATTAATGTGCTTCCACTCCCGGAGGAACCGGCATGGGCATCTTCTCTGGCGCAGTCGGTTACTACACTGGTCCAATTGCTTACTAAGCCTATGGAGCTAATAGCGGTTTCTGCTGTTCTCCCCTCAACATCAGTAAAAACTGCCCTCCCTGTGACAATAGGGATGCCATTGACAGCCGGGACATCTGAAGTTGCTTTGGCGGGTTCATCATCCTTTCTCACTAAATCAGGCCCTTCCTCTGGAGAACCAGCCTGGTTCTCATCCTTGGTCAGTGGCCTAGGTAGATTAAACCGTTTTCTAGAAGCACCTATACTCTAGAAATAAGAGGCTTTGTCTGCAAATCCTCTCCTATCCCTCTCTGATTTTTAAAGATAATCAGAAGAGCAGGGTGAGCCTATTATTGACTCATATTCTTTGCAGGTCACGGGCCTGGAATAATCCCCTAGACATCAGGGCATTGACTATCTGGTCTTGGCAGTTAGTCAAGCCCTGGACTTTATGGATTTGGATGAACCCAAATTTTTGGATCAGGGTCTTTTCAAAATAAATGAGAAGACGCAGTCAGTGGAACAGACATCGCAGAGGCAGCTTGGAAACAACTGGAGCAGAAGTTTACTATTCCAAGGAGATTCCTTTACCCTGTACGCATTTCAGGAAGCGAGGATCTGGCCCGCTGGGAACAGATCCCAAAGGTTGATGCTCCGGTAGCTCTCTTGGCTCGTCACACTACACTTCCAGTGCCGGGAACAGCGGCCCTGCAACATGCCACTGACCACAAAGTTGAGCGTCATTTAAAATTAATCTATGTAGCAGCAGGCACCTCTTTCAGACCCATATTTTCATCGGTGTGGGTTGCTAGAGCGATGGAAGCATGGACAGAACAGTTGGCCGAGGGAATGCAGGATTCAGAATTTCTTCCCCTTGCCCTGCATCTAAAGGAGGAGGCATCTGGATACTTATGAGGCGGCCCAAAATGCAGCCTCTATTTCGTCCTCCATGTCTGCTTCGGCGGTGGCAGCTAGAAGGACTCTATGGCTGAGGTCCTGGGACGCAGATACAGAATCTAAGAAATCGCTTGAAACATTACCCTATTCAGGCGCGGTGTTATTTGAGCCCGAATTGGACAATATTATTTGCCAGGCCACTGGTGGCAAAAGTATTTTTCTGCCAGTAAATGTTCCTAAGGCAAAACCTCCACGTTTTTGGTTCTTTTCGCCAGCACTTTCAGGGGAGGCTCCTTTGCTAGAGGTCAGACGAGTAGAGGCAGACTGACTGGTAGCAGCGGACACTCTTACATAGGTAGATCCTCCCTCTCTGAGACGCTCGTCCTCCAAAGTTCCGGAAAAACCGGCATCCTGACTCTTGCATCCCTTCTTGCGACAGCAGGTTTAGGAGGGCGATTTAGTCTGTTCAGGGAAAAGTGGATAGCGTCCTCACAAGACCTTTTGGATTTGTGAGCTCATGACAAAAAGGGTACAAGATAGACCTGTCAGGTCCAGCCCCTTGTCGCTTCTTTGCAACATCTTTACCCTGCGATCCAGAAAGAAGACAGGCGATTCGACTGTGTCGCTTCTCTTCTTTCTGCAGGAGTCATTTGCACGGTACCAGACAACCAGAAAATATTAAAACTTATTCTATTCAAACCTGTTCTATTCAAACCAGCTTACCTTCACCTCCCCATTTGGGAGGGACATCAGTCACTTCTCAGATTTACGGTAGGATTGGCCCACTACCAATTCCAGGCACTCCCCTTTGGCCTTTCCAAGCACCCAGAGTGTTCACAAAAATCATGCCGATAATGGTGGCATGTCTTCGTTCCAGAGAAGTCAAAATAATACCTTTATTTAGACGACCTCATCATCAAGGCCACATCAGTGAATCTGTTATCACCTGACTCTTACCGTCAGGATTTTGGAGCACCATGGATGGTTCGTAAACTGGATGGCCTTCCTTGGGCTCATCATGGACACCAGAGTACAAAAGGTGTTTCTCCCGGAGGACAAGACCAGGTCGTTATATGATGTAACCACACAGGTCTTGGCCGCTCCCAGTCCAACCATTCACCTATGCATGCGTCTCTAGGGAAGATGGTGTTGACCTTTGAGACAATTCCTTACGGTCGGTTTCATTCCAGCTGCTTCCAGTGGGACCTCTTAGCGAAGTGGTCAGGTTCCCATCTTCAGTTGGAGCGGCAGAGGATCCGCTTGTCTTCCAAAGCGAGGGTGTGTCTTCAGTGGTGGTTGGTCCAGAATCACCTGGCGGTAGGCAGGTCCTTTGCCTCGATGATGCACCACGTTCTCAGACGAGTAAGGCAAGGGGGACTCTCGGTGATACTGGTGGCTACCGCCTGGCTGCGGAGAGTATGATATGCAGACATGGTCTTGATGGCAGTAGGTCAAGGAGTGCGTCTACCCCTGTGAGATGACTTCCTTCTCCAGGGTCCATTCCAACATTAGGACTTGCCTCGGCTGGCTTTAACGGCATGGCTGTGGAAGCCAACCTTTGGCGGTCTAGAGGAATCTCTCCTAGAGTTGTGAACATCGCAAGCCAGTTTCAGCTTATATCTACCACCGCATTTGCCATACTTATATCAGATGGTGTGAGAATTGACCCTGCCATACGTCGTCCTTTCGTTTTCCCCGTTTCCTGGCATTCCTCCAGGATGGCTTGAATGCAGGTCTGCGTTTGGGCTTTTTAAAAGTACAAATATTGTTCCTTTCAGTTTTCTTTTACCTTCGATTGGCGGACATACCGGATATTAGGACGTTTCTGCAGGGAGTCTTACATATCCAACCACCTTATGTCCCGCCTGCTGCATCATGGGACCTCAACCTTGTAACTCGATATGCTTAAGGGGGGGGGGGGGGGACGACACCCTTTGAACCGTTACATTCAGCAGATCTAAGTGGAAAATAGTGTTCCTTCTGGCGATTGCATCGGCTCGCAGAATGTTGGAATTAGGAGCCCTTTCTTGTCATGAGCTATATTTGGTTTTTCACGAGGACAGAGCAGTTCTACGGACAATTCCTTCATTTGTACCGAAGGTGGTTTCAGCATTTCACATGAACCAAGAGATTGTGGTTCCAGTGTTTCAGGCTGGGGGGGGGGGCATCGTCTTCCCGACAAAATTCGATGGAGTGTTTGTATGTGGTCAGGGCTCTCTGAATTTATGTGAGAAGGACCTCCCACATTCGACGCACAGATTCTTTATTTATCCTTTTTGATTCACATAAACGAGAATGTCCAGCCTCATTGCAATCCATCGCTAGATGGATTACTGCAACCATTAGGCAGGCTTACATCAGTGCTAACCGACCTGTGCCAGGTTGACTTACTGCCCATTCCACCCGTTTGGTAGGGGCGTCTTGGGCAGCGAGAAATGGGGCCTCAGCGGACCGACTTTGCAGAGCAGCCATCTGGTTCTTGGTCCATACTTTTACAAAATTCTATCAATTCTTTGCGTCTACAGACCCCAATTTTCGCCGTAGTGCTCTACATGCCAGGCTGTCAGAGCGGTCCCACCCTTAGGGGGGCTGCTTTAGGAATGTCCTTATGGTAGCAGTGTTCCCCAGATAGGAAGAAAGAGACGAGCATTTTTATACTTACTAGAAGTCCGTTTTTTTTATTCCATCTGGGGGACACTGCGTTCCCTCCCTTCTGCTGAATGTTCTTTGGTTGTTTGGCCTATTTTCCTTACCGCTTTATAATTAAACTGAGGAGCTACAGGGGGTTGCAGAGGGGAGAGGTCTGTCAGCATTGATACATTAAACAAGTTAACTAGTTAAGTGCCAACTCCACGCTCCCCTCATACCAGCCATGGTAGCAGTGTCCCCCAGATGGAATCGGAGAAACGGATTTATCGTAAGTATAAAAATCCTCTTATTTAGTCAACAAAAAATGAACCAGCATGAAGAAAGCCATGTGTGAAAAGTACACCCTTACTGTTTCCATATCTGTAACAAGGTAGTTTGAGTCAGGTTGTGTATCATCATTAAATAATCAAGTGCTACCACTTTAAGATACAAGCAGAACCTTTGGCTTGTATGTAGCCTTAATGTTTGTGTTAGCACCATACTGAGGGGAAAAACAGTCTGTGTTCTCTGATGATAGCATCAATTGCTTTTCTGTCTGAGAAGGGTTATAATGTCATTTCCAAACCATTTGAAATCCATCATTCTACAGTGAGAAATATTAGGATTTATCCTTTTAATAATTTTGTTAGACCCTTTATATCTATGCCCTAACTTGCCCCTTGGATCAGGAAATAGAACAATGATCCTTAGCACACCAACAAATCTGCAACTAAACAACTGAAAACTCAAATAATCGAGGTTTTGGAATAGCCAAGTCAGCCTTAGCGAGATGCTGTGATTGGACCACAGGAGTGCTGTCCATAGCAAGTGTCCTCAGAAATCTGAACTGAAGCAGTGTTCTAAGAAAGAGGGGGCCAAAGTTTCCCAAATATGTAAGAGACCCATAAATTCATGCAGAAAAATGACTTCAAGTCACTGCTGCTATAGGGGATTCTACAAGCTACAGAATCATGGGTGCACTTTTTCTCACACAACTTCATGCTGATATGTCAAAAACATTTGAAAGAGGGTGTACTTTGTCACAGGACTGTCAACCGCAGTGGTGAGTGATGCTGATTAATTAGTAGCTTCACTTCTCTCATCATAACTAATATTTTTCTGAACCTAGATGACAAAAACCTCCCAAGTGTACCTCCTCTGCAGCTAAGCGTGCCAGCCGATTACCCTGAACAGAGTCCACTATGGATGGACAATCCACGGCAATATGGTAATGTTCATGACTCTTACAGTTGTATTTCTCATGCATGTTACATGTCACACTACTGTTTGAGCTGAAAATTCTCTGAAATGTTATAAAAGGTTTGTCAACAAGAACATGCTTACTATACAAAGATTAAGTTGGCCAGCTGATGGAAATAATAATCAGCAAGAAGAATATTAATAAATGGCAGCGATTAGAGCAGCTACCAGGCACCGTATCCAGAGCTTACTTATAAAATGACTTGCAAATGCTGTTGTATTGTGTACTTGTATAAACCTAGAAGAATGAATTGTATGTTCTTACTCCATGTACTTAATGTTTAATGGTTTCTTTGCAGAAGCGAACCCATTCCTGCAGTCTGTGTATCGCTATATGACCTCTAAACTCCTTCAGCTTCCTGACAAGCACTCTCTTACAGCCCTGCTAACAACATGGGCACAGAGCATTCAACAAGCATGCCTCTCCGCTGCATAGACAAAGCAACATCTACGCAAAGAACTGGACCAGTAATGTATTTCCATGGGGCCAGTAAATGGAAGTGCTTGACAAGTATTGTACTCCTGCATGATAGCCGCTACTGATTTATCAGCTGGTATAATACTGGTGGCTTTTAAATCGGCCAGCTATGGTTTATATACTGTGTGGAATTCAAGACAGATGTAATGAGTTCAATACATTTTTTTCTTTACAACTCTCAACTCTGTCAGCATGAGTACACTAATGATACAAAAAGTGAATTCTAGTGCCCCTTGTGATGGAGCTTTCTGAACAGAGAGCTTTGTGATGCACTCGCATGTAACCTAGTAATAACATGTATACGAGTTAATGCTTGATGTGATCAGGCGTATTTTGTACACTTCTTTTAAATTGTATTTCTTTTGTTATAATAAATCAGACTGTTGCCTGCAAGAGTCGCTGATTGTGTGAGGTCTGTCTGTATTTTTTTATGATTTCCAAAGAAAAGATATAAACGGATTAACTGAGCAGCTGCTAAAATATTACCTTTTGCTGATATCCTTCATTCTAGTACTTTTCTGCTCAGTAGAATCCCCTTGAAATTAAGTAGCATTTAGGAAAGAACCTTTGGGCCATTGTTCTCTTGGTCAAGAGTAAAAGTCTTTATAGAATCTGTTTATAAAACATTGGCTTGACCAGCAAACCGGAAACTTTACAAAACTTGTTCTGTTATCATTACCTGAGATGAATGAATGACTATGGTTCAGACAAGCAAAATATGCATTGTAAATCAGATCTGTCATTTGGTCCTCCAATGTATTGTTTTTTTTCTCATATTACACAGTGCCTTATGCACTATGTAGATGATGTGAAGAAAATGGGGTTCACTTAGGAGAGTGCATTTAATCCAGCACCCTCTTTATGCACTATGGCTCTGTCACGGGCCAGTTTCCTCCAGACTCCTGTTACATAGGTAATCTTTGTATAGCTTTAAATAATGAATTGTGTTTTAACCTGCAAATTTAAAGTTGTGAAACGCATTATGAGATTATAGCAATGAATCTTTCCTACCATTGGGGGGCACTGCAAGACATTGGGGTGTAGTAGGTGGTACTAGGAGTTTAGGCACTTAGACTTGTTTTAATCCACACACTCCTCCCCTACTATGCCCCTCCTCTCCTGCAGATACCTCAGGGTTTCTTTAAGTGCCTAGGAGATAGGTCACATAGTTATAGGCTCCTGCCTATACTTGTTAGTTTAGGTTTAGATGTTTTTATTTTAATTTTCCTTTCAGGTGCAGTGCAGGGATCAATCCTAAGACCCAAAGGGGTGAATAGCCTGTCGGCTCTATTCGCTCTGGACCCCTGCGAAGATAAGCAGCAGCCTAGATCATTTACCTGGCACCTCTTTGCCGGCAGTCCTCCCCTAGAAATGAGCAGATGGGGCCATTCTTGATTTGTTTGTCACTAGGGCTTTAGGTGCCCACAGAGGAAAATCGGCCCGTGTATTCGGCCACAGCTAGACACAGTCGTGCAGTAGGGAAGCTGCAGAGATAAAATGTGGGAATGAAAACACTGATCTTTAATGTCCAAGATATATAAAGATAACCCCTGCATCCAAATAGATATTTCGTACCTTCATATCAAAATAGGCAATCCTCATTCTGGATTGTCCGTAGGTCAATACGCGCATGCGCCACAGTTACTGCAACGTTGGTTATGCGTTCTAAGCCTCAATTTCAAATGTTCCACATCTTGGATTACCAATAGTTTACCACGCATGTGTGGACAAGTGAGTTCATAAAATATCAAATTAATTAATAAATAGATCGGATTAAAAAACATCACCTTCCAAGTATAAGCAAACAATTTTTTTTTTTTAGAAGTATCTACAAAATAAACAATAACATTTCTTCATATCTATAAGAGGTGATGAATCTGGTGAATCCAATCTTCTCCCTTTTTCAATTATGGTTGTCACTCAAAGTAAGAGAGGAAAAAAAAAAATGTAAGTATACATAATAATCTAAAAAACCACTTCAGCTCAAACTCCTTGTTAAGACCATCAGGTGATAGACAATTCAATATAAAAATCCAAGACATCTCCTTTCTAGATAAGAGATTGTCTAACTCACTATTCCAGTTTTTTGGGGTAACATCTATCACAAAAACATTCTTAATACCAGTCGCCAAACAACTATGATTTTGCTTAAAATCTTGTGAAACAGGATGCAGTTCATATCCCATTTTTATGTTACGGAAATGCCCCTTGAAGTAACGTTTATATGAACGAGAAGTCTTCCCCACGTAGAACATACCGCACTGACATTCTAGCAAGTGTATTACATTACTAGAATTACATGTAATAAAATGCTCAATCTTATAAACTTGATCTTGAACTTCAAACTCCATTGTTTTACTGTTTTTATATTGTACACTCTGACAAGCCATACAAGTACACCTATAAAACCCTTTAGATAGAATATTTCCAGGAGTCGAGGGATCAACTACCAGTCCCTTAATTAACTTGTCTTTAAGCTTGACTGCACATTTATAAATAAAATGTGGTTCAACGGGAAGTAATTTTGATAGATATTGATCTTTCCCTTAAATATAACAGTGCTTCTTTATTTTTTTCAGTCATCCTTTGGGGGACATTGGGGTATAGAGTAGGGACAGGGCGAGCTGGCACTTTAAACTTCTGTTTAACTAAGCCCTAGCTCCTCCCCCTCTATACCCCACTTCCTGTCTGAGCCTCAGTTTAGTTTAAGTGCCAGGCGAACGGGCTGTGTCTGGGCTTCTGTAGTATGTAATTGGATTAGCTTTGTTTTTTTTTTTTTTTTTTTTTTTCCTTGCCTGAAAGCTGCAGCTCCAGAAGCTAGGATGCGTCTGTCAATCACCGCTACCCACGCACTTGCTGGCTGTCTGCTCTAATGTGAGGATCCACATCGGCAGACCAGTGCAGCGGTTTCCCCCCTTTGGCCTGCAAGTTTAATTATTTTAACTCCTGCGGCTCATTGGCTTACTAGCCGGGGGGCATAGGCGCAGTAGGTTGCCGTTTGCAGCGCACAGTATGGATGGCTGTGCGCTGTCTGGAGGGATGGGGATCGGAGGTGCCTCCTTTGCCAGCCCCTCTCAGTTTTTTCATGTCCTCTAGGAGCCAGGCACAGTCGCCGGCACAGCCAGTAGACTGCAGACACTGCGTAAGGAGGGATGGCAGCAGGTAACTGAAACCCTCTCCCAGCACAGTGCTGGGAGGTATAAAATCAGTTTGTCCCCTGAGTCAGGCTGCCTCTTACTAGGAGCAGTCATTTCAAAAAAATAAATCTATTTTTAGCTCAGGGGACTGGGTCAGGCTAGGGTCACTAAGATAGTGAGCCCTGCTAGGCACTGGATTGGTTGAGGCGGTTGTCCTCTTAGACACTTGCCAATCCAGCGCTGGGCCCTGGGGGAGTGGTGTTTTCCTCTTTTGCACTCCTCTGTGGTGGTCTCTCACTCCTTTGTGTGCAGATACCAGAATAGACAGCCATTTTATAGCTCCAGCTTCTCCCCTTTTATGTCCTGAGTCCTGTAAGGTAAGTGGTTGGGAGGGTTTATTTTGGAAAGTTTATTTTAATCTGTGGGGTTTTATTCTCTGTATTGCAGTCTCTCTTTCTGTTCAGTTTTGTGTGCTGCTTGTTATTTATATTGTATTTTGTTACATTGTTTATTACACTGTTTTGTGTGCGTTTTGTCCCATCTGTTAACATGTCAGATAGATGTAACACCAGCCCTACCACGCATGGATTTCCCCCTATTTCACCTGTGCTGTCTTGTCACGTCAAGTTCCCATCTGGTCAGTCAGGCGCGCAGGCATCTTCCCCACATAAGTGTAAGAGGGTGTCGGCAACCCTTCAGGGAAATGAGTCAGATTCTGACTGTTGTTCCCAGGAGGAGGGTGAATTGGCGGTGGATACTGACATGGATGCTCCTTAGGTGGTGGAGGTTCATTCTGATCATCAGAGAGTGGAGGAATTAATACAAGCTGTGAAGAGGTCAGGTACTTCATTTTCCTGAAGAAGAGGTTCCTGACGCTGTAGAGGGTTTTCTGTTTGTGCGCCGAAAAAATAAATTATTCTCTTTCCCAGCTTCTTCCCAATTGGGAAGATTTGTTGCCAGAGCCTTTCGCTTCCCCGGATAGGAAGTTCCAAGTGTCTCTGTGACTGCAGTCGTGTTATCCTTTTCCTCCTGAGGTTCTTGCTAAATAGGAAACGCCTCCACATGTGGATGCTGCTGTTGCAAGGTTAGCCAAGGTAACTACTATTCCTCTTCCTAATGCAGCCACTCTTAAGGATGGTATAGACCATAAGGTTGATCCCGTCCTTAAGTCCATTTTCGTGGCATCAGATGCCTCTTTGAGGCCTGCCTTGGCATCTGCGTGGGTTAAAGCTGTAGAACGCTGGTCAGAACAGCTGTCTCAAGGTTTGTTGGCAGGCAGGCTGTCCTCTGAACTGCTTCCATTAGTGGAGCAAATTCAGAGGATGACAGATTATTTAGGAGAGGCAGCTATGGACGCGGGACTGATTGGGGCACGTATTTCTGCCTCTGCATTTTCGGCTCGTCGCACTCTGGCTTAAGTCCTGGGAGGCTGATGGGTAGTCTAAAAAGGCTCTTGAGACCATACCTTTTTCTGGGGTTGTTTTGTTTGGTCCTCAGCTTGACTCCATTATCAGTCAAGCAACAGGAGGAAAGAGCACTTTTCTCCCTGTTAATGCTCCCAAACAAAGAATGTCCAGATTCCAGTCCTTTCATTCCTCAGCAAGGTTTCTGGGTCAATATCCCTGGGGCCAATCTTCTAGAGGCCAGTCTTTTGTCCCCAGGGGTGGTTTGAAGTTAGGGCGCCAGGCCTGGTCTGCTTGACGTCCAGCAGCGAAACCTGCAGACAAACAGTCCGCATGATGGGCATTTTGCTCCTCCGCTGCTGCCCGTCTTCTCTTCAGAGACCGGTGGTTTCAGTCTACCACCGATGTCTGGGCTCAGGGGGGTGGTGGACCAGGGATACAAGATCGATTTGCTCGGTCTTCCTCCCAGGCGGTTCTTTACCACAGGGCTTCCCACTTGTCCACGAAAATGACTGGCTTTAAGGGAAGAAATTCAATCCCTCCTCTCTTCCGGACTGATTATTCTGGTGCCAGATTCTCAGAGGTTTGGGTTTTTATTCCAACCTTTTTCTTGTGCCAAAACCAGACGGCTCATTCAGACCAAATTTGAATCTGAAGTCTTTGAACATCCAGGTCAGAGTGCCCAGGTTCAAGATGGAATCTTTGCGATCGGTCATTCACGGCATGTAACAAGGATAATTTATGATGGCTAATAGGCATCCTTGATGTCTATAGCCATCTCCCATGTGCCCATCTGGAAGGGTCATCAGTCCCTTTTGAAGTTTGCGTTTCGATCAGGGCACTTCCATTTTCAGGCTCTAACCTTTGCTCTGTCATGGCCCCAAGTATCTTCACAAAGATCATGGCAGTCATGGCTGCTCTGCTAAAGGTCCAAAGGGATTACAATCATCCCTTACCTGGACAATCTTCTTTTAAAGGCAGATTGTCTCCACAGATGCGTCAGTCGCTTCTTTGGTGGTTACACAAACACAGTCTCACCAGGGGACGCAAGTTCTCAATTTGGAATTGGACTTTGATCACAACGGATGCCAGCCTTCGAGGTTGGAGAGCCTTCTGTCTTCACACTCGGTTTCGGAGTCTTTGGACTCAGAATAAATCAGGGCTTCCAATCAATGTCTTAGAACTGCGAGCAGTGTTTCATGCTCTTATGAACGCGCAACACTTGCTGCAGGTAAGGTCAGTGAAGATTCGGTCAGACAATGCGACAGCAGTGGCATATCTCAATCATCAGGGCGGCACATGCGGAAGACACACAAGATTTTTCAGTGGGCCAAGGTTCACGTTCCGGCACTCATGGCCATCTTTATTCCTGGAATAGACACTGTCTGTCCCTTGGAGGTACCGCTTAGTGTATCTTTTTCCACCGGTAGCCATGCTCCCAAGGGTGTTGAAAAAAGGTAAAGAGAGGGTGTTCCAGTTCTTCTCTAGTAGCGCCGGTTTGGCCGCGGAGGGCCTGGTACACCGACGTTCTCTCCATGGCAAGAGCTCGGTCGTGGCAGTTGCCGCTACGCCCACACCTATTAACTCAAGGTCCCTTTTGTCATCTAGGTTTACAACGTCTGGCTTTAACGGCGTGGCTGTTGAAGCCATGATCCTAAACGCTAAAGGTTTTTCCAAACGTGTGGTGCAAACAAGGCTTCATGCTCGGAAACCAGCCTCTGCAAAAATCTATCATCGAATCCTGAAGACATATATTGGCTGGTGTTAAAAGAAGGGATATCCTCCTTCTTCTATTCGCTTGGCCAGGTTAATTAGGTTCTTGCAGGACGGGTTGGATACAGGTTTGCATCTTAGTTGTTTTATAGAGGGTAGACTTGGGGCAGGCCTGGTATCTTGGAAGCATTATATAGACTATGTTCTTTTCTTTTGGAGGGGTTCTTTTTGGACATTTTTTGTTCTAGTTTGAATATTAACCAATCAAATATCAAATTTATTTTTGATGTAAGTAAACCCTCGGTACATTGTTTGGACCTGGAGATTTATATTAGAAATATGTGCATTAAAACTAAATGTTATATCGTAAGCCAACCGATATGAGTTCATATATACTACGCAATAGTCCTCATCATGAGTACTGGCTTAGGGGTATCCCTTTTAGCCAGCTTCTCCGATTGAAAAGGAATTGTTTTCAGAAAATAATAATTTAGAAACACAAATGGAGGATATGTATAAGAATTTTAAAGAGAAGGATTATGAGGATTCTGTTCTAGAACAAGCTAGGTACTGAACTATGAAAATAGATAGATGGGATATGTTGTATAATAATAAGATGCCAGAAATGAAAGACAACTGTCCAAAGATGGTATTTATCACCCAGTATAGCAATTCATCGAAAGATTTGGGAAAAATAATAAACAGGCACTGGTATATTTTAGGGAAAGATCAATATCTGTCAAAATTACTTCCCGTTAAAGCACATTTTATTTGTAAATGTGCAGCCAACCTTAAAGATAAGTTAGTTAAGGGACCGGTAGTTGATCCCTCGACTGCTGAAAAAAATTCTATCTAAAGGGTTTTATAGGTGTGGTACTGTATGGCTTGTCAGCGTGTACAATATAAAAACAGTAAAACAATGGAGTTTGAAGTTTAAGATCAAGTTTATAAGATTGAGCATTTTATTACATGTAATTCTAGTAATGTAATACACTTGCTAGAATGTCAGTGTGGTATGTTCTACGTGGGGAAGACTTCTCGTTTATATAAACGTTTCTTCAAGGGACATTTCCGTAACATACAAATGGGATATGAACTGCATCCTGTTTAACAACATTTTAAGCACCATCACGGTTGTTTGGTGACTGGTATTAAGAATTTTTGGGGGATATATGTTATCCCCAAAAATTTAAAGAATAGGGTGTTAGACAATCTCGTATCTAGAAAGGAGATGTCTTGGATTTTTAAATTGAATTGTCTATCACCTGATGGTCTTAACAAGGAGTTTGAGCTGAAGTGGTTTTTTAGAATATTATGTATACTTACATTTTTTTTTTCCTCTCTTACTTTGAGTGACAACCATAATTGAAAAAGGGAGAAGATTGGATTCACCAGATTCATCACCTCTTATAGATATGAAGAAATGTTATCGTTTATTTTGTAGATAGTTCTCAATTTAGGAGCATGGTTTTTGTTTGCTTATACTCAAGAAGGTGGAGCGATGTTTTTTAAGCTGATGTATTTATTAATTAATTTGATATTTTATGAATTCACTTGTCCACACATGTGTGGTAAACTATTGGTAATCCAAGACATGGAGAATTTGAAATTGAGGCTTACGCATACACAACGTTGCAGTAACTGTGCATGCGCGTATTGACCTACGGACAACCCAGAATGAGGCTTGGTTATTGTTATATTGAGGTACGGAATATCTATTTGGATGCTGTGGTTATCTTTATATATCTTGGACATTAAAGATCAGTGTTTTCATCCCCACATTCTGTGTAGGAGAATATAAGATTTATTTATTTTATGAAGTGGTTAGCTGTATTTATATTAATTTAACTAGTTTCTTTTAAACATCGGATGTGTCATATATGTATATTTTATCATGAAAATTATTGTCCACGTGCAAAATTGTAATCCTGCCAATGGATTTATTCTAATTTTCCTTTTTTGTATATTTGTGTTTTTACAAAAAAATTGTATTGAAAGTTCATGTGACCAGAGGATAGGAATATAAATAGAACCTCTCACTGTATTGATACACTACCTTGAAAAATACTTATTTTGTAGTCGAAATGCGTCGGTGAGTGTACTATTGGAGAACAGATTGCTTATTCTGGACAATAACATCCTTGCAGAGAATCCGCTTGCTGACAACCAGGGTGTACAATCTAACATTTACTAGCGAATTTCTTCTGTTACTCCAGTACGAGTAACTGCAATCCTTTGGGTTGTGACCTGTTTTTCGTGAAGAATAGGATTTTTTTGTGTGTGTATGTATGACGAAATAAATTGATAGATCCTGTATATTTTTCTCTTTGCATGGCATCTATGAACCAAGGTGTGAGGACACTGGGGTTGGAACCAAAGCTCACTAGATACCCAATCCTCTAGGTTCACATGTCACACAGGTAAGGAGACAGGAAAGAAATAATAATCCCTTTTATTAAAAAAAAAGTGCACACACTTAGTAAAATACAACTGTGCTCCCCAAGGAGAAACTTGTTCCCCCGCCAAATATATCAAGTGTCAGAAAATCACCAGTGCCAGTAAAAACTCCCCTACAACGTCCCCAGCAGGTTACCTCCCAGCACTAGTCCTAGCAGGCCTAAACTCCTGGTAATAAAATCCACAGCTGACAATCCAAGTGGGCCATGGTTTCTGATCCGTAAGGTGGGTTGGTGTATCTTGCTGATCCCAGCTGCTTGCCCAACTCTCCACCAGCTTGGTGGGACCCTGGGTATTCGTGTCCCTACCGATGTAGGCTCACCAATTCCCCAGAATCTGCGAGTGTCTCCCGATGGAGTGGTAACAGAATCAGTCCTAGAGGTACACTCCCCTCTCTGTCATGAAGCTCCTGTTTCAAGCATTCCTTTCTGGCCCTACAAGAATATGGTTACTCTCCAACGGTCCAAGTCCTTGCTGTCTCAAGATTCCAACAACAACCTCCCTCCCCCAGACAGCTCCTTATTGGCCCTTTTCACAAGACATCTGATCTTGGCCACCTCCCTGGTCAAACCCCTGCTCATTGTCCTCTTGTGATTGGTGGTGTGAACAGTTTGGATGGTAACAGGGGTGGAAGTAGAGCATTACATCAGTGGTCTCCCACCTGCAGTGATGATGCCATTCAGACTGTGTTTCAGAGTTGCTAGAACAATAGTTAGCAAACAGGGAGAGACCCCCTCGTGATTTTAGATAAGGTCCTAATCCTCCTCATTTTAACCCCTTCCACTCTTTTTTTACGCACAGGGTCCACAGCTGTTTCACACTTCCTGTGAGCTGCCTCCCTCTCCCGACACCACAGCAATAAGAGATCTGGCCACCGGGCAGCATTTAATAACAGAGTGGACCACAGTTGTTCAACTGGCCCACTGAGGACAGACTGGGTTGACACGATATTCCCACTATAAGGCCCGGGTCTGGCACACAAGGTGAACCTAGTCCCTTTGTTTCTGGGGAGTTAAACTATCTGGATTTCCATCATAAGCACCTGTTACATGAAGACTGAAAGAATCTATTTTGTAAGTGCATTACCTTGGGGGAAGGAAGTGTTGTGTGTTTCCACACATATATTGATAATGTGAAAGCATCCATGGGAGAATGAAAATAGCGGTGCACAATATGTAGATCGGGGGACAATTAAGTTTTAGATTGAAGGAGTGATGATATCACCTAATGTAACTCGGTTGATATTATTTAGTTTTCGTATAATATTGCACCATCAATTCTTCCTTCTCCTTTTTTTTTTTTTTTTTTTTTATTCATATCTGCTACTGAGGTATTTGGAAGATCTACCATTTAATTGGATTGTGTTAAGCACCACCAATATAACAATATCTATATCTGTCCCTTGAGAGATCAATGGTGCTGAATTGATTCTCATATATATATATATATATATATATATATATATATATTACACACACACACACACACACACACCTATTTATTTTTGTCAACTGGCGTAGTGTCATTTGGGAATTTTTCTAGCAGCAATTGATGTTGAAGCAGCAAGTATAGGTTGTTATAGTTTTTATATTTGTGCTTACAATGCACGCCGACAGCCATACTAAAAGCGTGCGCCGATCGGCGGTTTATGAAGGTGGCCATCTTTAGGGAGGTACTGGAAGAAGGACTTCCTTCCACACTTTATCTACTTCCTGGCACGGAAGCGACCATATTTGGACACTGGGACACAGAGATCATCGTACTGCATGCTGTTCCCCTGCTCTGCCTCTCACCAACTGGTATTGTTGTATCACTTTTATAATTGTGCTCTATAGAAACAGATTTTAGTCTTTTAAGACTTACTCAGGACTATTGTTTTTCATTGTCTTGGGATAGGTGTATACTCAATAGCATTATCTAGTACAAAGACTTGGTAAGATATTTTTGTGCTGTGTGCAGACTCTAGTTCTCAGTCTTATAAAAAAATAAATATATATAAACATTTTTAATATTGTAATTGGCTTTGTTCTATTCATTCAAAATATGTTTGAGAAGGGGACATCCAAAAATAAGGGACCCTCTGGTATGTGTGCGCTGTATTATACATGTGCCAAATGTAATGCCAAATTATCTCTTGGACAGCCTAACCACAAAGCTCTATGCACGGCTTTTGAAGCTGAAATCCAGGAGCAACGCGGCCCAACGCAAGGGGCAGCAGCCATGTCGGAACTTACTACACACACTCAGGCTGTTGCAGGCACATCCTCACAGTTCGATTCTGCTCAGTGAGAGGAATGTTTGCTTTCAGTATCGCACAGGGCCAAGAGATTTATACCTGATGCGGCCCAGGGCAGGGATCAGGATTCAGAACATTCCTCAGAAGTGGAAGGTGAATTGGACATTCATCTGCAGGAGGATGACACACTTAGGTCTGTAGATTCTGCCCCTGCCCATATTGTGGATAGCCTCATTTTAGGTATCAGACATACTTTAGGCTTTGCAGAACCGTAGCCCATGGCCCCATCAGTGTTCTCTTTGTTTAAAAAGATCGAGGTGCAGGTGGCTTGCTTTCCACCATCCCCTCAGATGATGGAGATGGTATCTGATGCTTGGCAGAGCAGTTTATGATGCCGGCCATATTTAAGTCACTTTACCCTCTCCCGGCAGAGGACTCTGTTAAATGGGAGGCTTCCCCTAGGGTTGACATATCTGTAGCGCTTCTGTTCTCTTCGGCTATTCCCACTAAGGGATTCCACTGATAAAAACGTGCGACCAGGCCCTCCACTCGGCTTATATTGCGGCAGGCAGTATGTTTAGACCCACTATGTCTGTTGCCTGGGCTAACATAGCTATACAGCAATGGTCTGAACAGTTACTGAAGGGTATGCAAGACAATGTCCCACGTGCGGAGCTTCTCACTTTGGCCGAGCATATCCAGGAAACTTCAGATTAAGTAGGCCAGGCAGCCATGGATGCTGTGTCCGTAAATTCCAGATTTTCAGCCCTCATTATCTCAGCTCGTCATATCTTATGGTTACGTTCTTGGACAGTGGATGCTGATTCAAAGCAAGCTTTAGAGGGCTTGCCTTTTGATGGGGTTACTCTGTTTGTGTCAGAGTTAGAAAAGGTTATCCAGGTAGCCACGGGAGGGAAGGGCAACTCTCTCCCCAAGGGCTCAAGTAGACCACGACAAATACATTTTTGGTCCTTTTGTTCCTTTGCCCGAGGCCGGGGCAATCCTCTGCCCCCAGGGGAGCATATAGCAGAGTTAGGGACGCTGTTAGACGAGGAACCTCAAGACCGGATGATAAGTCACAGCGTGACAGACTTTCCCCAGGGGAAGCTGTGGTGGGGGAACTGCTTCTTTGCTTCCAAAGCCAGTGGTGGGCATCCACTACAGACGTTTGGACGCAAGGAATTGTGTCCCAGGGCTATGTCATAGACCTAGTGCAGCTTCCACAACGGAGGTTCTTCACCACAGATATTCCCTTTTGTCCCCTCAGGTGCAGGGCACTTCAGGAGGCAATCCATAGACTGCTGGTATCCGGGGTTATTATTCATGTCCCTCAGCGGGAATTAGGTCAGGTGTTTTACTACAGCCTCTTCCTGGTGCCAAAACCAGACGAGTCATTACGTCCCTTTTAAATCTGCAGTCTCTAAACAAGGAAGTAAGACTTCAAAAGTTCCGAATGAATGCCTTCAGACTGTCAGTGCCGGAATGGAGCAGGGAGAATTCCTGGCCACCATAGACATCAAGGATGCCTACCTGCATGTTCTGATATGGAGGGGGCACCAGTCTCTCTTCCGCTTTGCAGTAAGGAGGTCCCACTTTCAATTCAGTGCCCTACCCTTCGGTCTAGTGACCGCGCCCGAGTGTTCACCAAGATCATGATGGGGCTCCTGCGACAGAGGTAAGTCACGATAGTTCCCTATCTGAATGATCTTCTTGTAAAGGCTCCATCGGCATCACTCTTAACACATCACATCCAGATCACAATTCAGTTTCTGGAAGCACACGACTGGTTTCTGAATTTACCCAAGTCATCATTCGTTCCGGAGCAGCAGATGCATTTCTTGGGACTCGTGTTTGACACAAGGACCCAGAGAGTATATTTACTGGAAAACAAAGTCCCGGCACTGCTGCGCAAGACCCTCTTGGTGTGGAAAGCGGTCTCTCTTCTCAGTTGCATAAAAATCCTTGGAACAATGGTATCACTATTCGAGGCAGTGCCTTTTGCGCAATTCCATTCTCGCCCTCTTGAACGGGAGATTCTTCAGAAATGGTCCAGTTCCCAGATGCACCTAGACAGGCAGATCTGCCTATCGAAACCCAATTGCCTTTCCCTGGCATGGTGGTTTTCCAGACAGAATCTGGAAAAAGGTCAGTCTCTTCGAGCCTGGTCATGGACTTTGGTTACGAGAGATGCAAGTCTGTTAGGTTGGGGTGGGGTAACAGGGTCCCTGAGATTCCAGGGTCTCTTGTATCCCCAGGAAGCCACACTCCCAATCGACGTCCTGGAACTCAGAGATTGTCAAACAATGCAACGGCCTTGCCGTATCTAAATCACCAAGAGGTAACTGGCCATTTCATGAAGGAGATGGCCAGGATCATGGTATGGGCGGAGCTTCATGTTCCCAAGATATCAGCCATTTACATTCCCGTGGAGAATTGGGAAGCCGACTTCCTTAGTAGGCAAAGGGTTCACACAGGCGAATGGTCCCTCGACAAGCAGGTCTTTACTCTCCTAGTGGAACGCTGGGGCAGGCCAGAGATCGATCTCACCGCGTACAGGCTGAACTATCAAGTTCCTCTGTACTGCTCAAAGTCTCGAGACCCTCAGGCAGGATTCATGGATGCCATGACTGGTCCATGGCACTTCCAGCTGGTGTACCTGTTTTCCTGATACCCATGCTCGCTGAATTTTATGCTTATATTTTTGCCCTCCTTTCTCATGATTGGTTAGACAAAACTGAGGCTGAGGTATCTGTAGGAGAGGAGGAGCATAGTAGGTTAGGAGTGTGTGGATTGAAACAAGTCTAAGTGCCTAAACTCCTAGTCCCACCTACTATACCCCAATGTCTTGCAGTCTCCCCCAATGGAGTTAGAGAAATTAATTTAACAGTGACTAAAAATTTTCAGTGTGAATATTCCCCCACTATTTGGTGCTTTAAACTTAACTATAGCATATATGTAGTGTGTATATATATATATATATATGATATATTTATATTATAAACTGGTTGAAGCTTTGGGATCTGAACACACAACTTATTTTGCAGTTATTACGATCCGTTTCTTTTTTGCAATTGCCAAATTCATATTGGCTACAGAGAAAAAATACTGCCTTTGACCTGCTAAAGGTTTCTTATGCATTATAGTACTGTGTTTTTATGAAAAAAAGAGGGGGCTCACCTCTTTCTAACAAGGGGTCCTTTGAGTGTGTAGGTGCTCTTTCCCCATCCCCTGCACTACATATATTATAGTGCATTAGTTGAGCCTTGGCGTGCTCAGTGATGTCACCACCCATTGGTAAGATGAAGTCATCAATCCCCCAGCCTCTTCTCCCAGCCCCTGCTGAAAGGAAATACTGGTGGGGAATAGGTAAGTACTATTGGAATCTAGAGCTAGGGCACTTTAAATCTGCAAGAGTTGAGGCTAGCCTCTCCCCCATTATGTCTCATTACAATTTCACCACTATGACTGAGAAAGAGACTGACCACCTACAGACTCGGAAGACTGGCAGTCAAGGAAGATTCTGGGGTAGTAGTTCCGGTTCAACATCATGAAAGAGGTTTCGTGTTTTACTTCAATCTTTTTCTGGTGTCAAAACGGATGGATCATTTTGTTAGATTTTGAATCTCTGAACCCTCAAGAAATAGGTTCGGGTTCTGGGATTCAAGATGTAGTCGTTCATTGCATCCTTGGATATTAAAGATGCCTACCTCTATTTTCCCATATGAGAGGTGCATCAGTGTCTACATCGTTTTGCAGATCTTGGTGAACACTTAAGTTTTATGCTTTACCCTTTGGCCTAGCTATCGCCCCCAAGAGTAGTCACCAAAATTATGTCCGTCATGGCGGGTATTTTGCGTACGCTGGATAACAATCGTTCCATATTTGGATGACTTGTTGCTAAAGGTGCCTTTAGAATTCGCTGTCCAAAAGAACATTCAGTTATCTATTCAGATTCGAGGGATGAATTCTCAATCTACCCAAGTCTTCCTTGATTCTGGCACATCAGCGTTTTCTTGGTCTGATGTTTCACAAAGCAAGTCAGAGTATTTCTATCCAAAGATAAAATCCTTATCATCCTGACAAGACCAGGTCCGTGTTGGCCAAGAGGTACGTTTCTCTCCTCAGGTGTATGAACTGTTGGGAATGATGATGTCTGTGTTCAAGGCAGTGCCTTTCACACCTGGACCACTTCTGCGGAAATGGTCCAGGTCCACCCTGCAGCTGGACAGGCAGATCATCACATTCACAAACAAGCATCAGTCCCTCTCTTGGTGGCTAAAGAAGGCCAATGTAACGAAAGGTCAGTCTTTCCAGAGCTGGTAATGGAGCTTACTCACTACGGACCTGAAGTTGAGAGTAATCTGCAAGGTGCTCTTGGAGAGTCAGGAGGTGCTAGCCGAAAAGGCATTGAGGGTCCGGTCAGACAATGCAACATTTTTAGCCTACCTGAACTATCAAGGGGGTACACGCAGTGGCATTAATGAGACAGTGCATATCATATCTTGGTGTGGAACACCCTGTTCATTCCTGGGTTGGAGAATCAGAAGGCCCATTACCAAAACATTATCCACGTGGGAGAATGGTCCCTTCACACAGAGGGATTTGCTCAACTAGTAAAACGCTGGGGTAAGCCAGTGATAGATCTCATGGTATCCCAACTATACTTTAAGGGTCCTCGGTTCTTTGCGAAGTGCAGATAGAAATTTCATCTGGTGTACCTGTTTAATTAAAGAGGAAACAGCATGTAAAGTACAAACAGCACGGTGTGCAGGAAAAAGATAAATAACAATATATAAGTATACAAGATGTTTCCTCTGATTTTTATGTTATATCAACGAGAGGTGGGTGGGGTTAGAAGAGTCAGGGGAGAAAGAGGGGTAGGGTGGGGTGGGGTAGGAAAGGCACTAACACTACTAAAAAATATTTCTTAGAATACAACGTAAAACACATCCGGGGACAAACGTAACATCCATTTAAGAATCAAACACCAAGCAAGAGAAAATTCGTACCCACGGTGCACCGCACCCAGCCCGGGGCATCCAGAGCAGGCCCAAAGACTATGTTCCAATTACTGAAGGATGAGCCGATGTTGATAGACAGCTACGGCTTGCTTGTAAACACCATGGGGCCCATACCTTGTTGAATTTATGTGATTTGTAATGAAGATAGTATGTAATACGCTTCATGCTTGCAACATGCCAATTGTAATTCTGTAGTTCCTGCATAAAGGGATGGTTATGGTCTTTCCAATGCTTGGCTATTAGAGATTTAGCGGCTGCCAGTATATAAGAAATAAGCTTGTTGGAAGGGGCGCTCTCATCAGGTATGGAGTGAGAGAGTAGGAATGACCAGGGGTCCTTAACAAACTGCTGTTCTGACACTGAATTAATAAGCGCACAGACCATGCCCTAGAAAGGAACTATACAGGGGCAGGTCCACCAGATATCTAGTATCGTATCCCTCTGTCCATATTTCTGCCAACATCTCGGCATGGCCATGGGCTACATTCTGGACAGCTTGTCTGAGGTGTAATACCACCGATTGTACAATTTATAAGCCGTTTCCTTAATTAATGTGGGGATCGAGCTCTTGGCCATCCTCTCTCTGACCTCCTCCCAACAAGATTCATCTGGGAAGGGAGGTCCTAGATCCCTCTCCCATTGCCGTTCGTGTCAGCCTGGAGTGTCAAAAGTGGTCTCAATGAGCCAATTATAGATCCCAGAAATTATCACTTTAGTTAGTGGGGTATGGAGACACATATATGCTCAAAAAGAGAGGGGGCTCTGAGGGCTTCAAGAGGAGGCAAGGACATAGCAAAATGTGGGACCTGGAAATATTCAAAGAAGAGTGGGTGAAAAGGTTCAAATTTGTTGTAGAGATCCGACATAGAGGCCCAAGTTCCATTAATGACCAGGTCCGAAACCACTTGTATTCCTGCCGGTGACCAGTGATTACATTTCTGTGATGAGTTACAGGGAGGAAACTGTGGGTTGTTCCGAAGGGGAGTCAAGGGGAACACAGTGGAGGACAATTTGTGTTTAACCCGACATGAGTCCCAAAGAGACAGACAACATTTAAGAGATTGCAGGGAGGAGGTCACTGGTGGTCTGTCTCACTTGGCAGCACCAGAGTGATGTCAGAAATGAGGTGGGTTTCCAGGTCCACCCACAGTATGGTCTGGCGGGGACATAGGTAACCGCAATCTGAGATAAATGAGAAGCCAAGTAATAGAATTTGATATCCAGACAACCTCTTCCTCCCCTAGCCCTGGGTTTCTTGAGCTCAGCCACTGAGATTATAGGGGGCTTGCCATGCCATACAAATTTAAGAAATGAGGAATGCAAATCCTGAAACACAGTCAGGTACTTTCACTGGGAGAGTCTGGAAAAGGTAAAGAAGCTTAGGGATCAAGTTGATCTTGACAGCAATGATCCTCCCCAGCCACGATATGATATAGCTCTTCCAAAGGCTTAGGGCCTGTTTGATTTTAGTCAGGAGAGGGGGAAACTTTTCCCGATATAACCCATCATAGGAAGAGGTGATGTAAATTCCTAGATACTTGATCTTGTTCGTCTGCCAGCTCAATGCAAAAGTAGTCTGTACGTAGGTCCTGAGGGAAGGGGAAGCATGGAGGATCATGGCCTCCGAAGTAGTAAAATTAATTTTATAATCTGACAGGAGGCCATACTCATCCATGAGTCTATAGATCACAGGTAGAGACTCCTGGGGATTTGTAATGGAGAGAAGTATGTTGTCAGTGAAGAGGGGGATCTTAAATTCCTGGGGACCCACCACCACACCCGAGGATCACCGCTGCCAAGGGCGCTATAACTAACACGAAGACTAGGGGTGACAAGAGGAAGCCCTACCTCGTCCCGTTGGAAAGGGAGAGGAGGTCACATAAAGAGCCGCTAACTAAGACCCTAGCTGTGGGGGGGATTGTAAAGGGCAGATATCCCAGTCAAGGATTCAGCCGAGAAGCCATACGCCTTCAGGACATGAAACAAGGTTCCATGAAATCCGGCTGAATGCCTTCTCGGCATCTAGGGAGAGCAACATGACCAGGATATGTCTCTGGTTGATTATTTGAACTAGATCTATCGCACGGCGGGTATTATCTCTAGCCCGACGGCCTGGGATGAATCCAACTTGATCGTAGTGGATCAGATCCAGAAGGACTCTGTTCAAATGGGTGGCAAGGATCTTTGCATATATCTTTACATCTACATTAAGGAGGGAGATAGGATGGTAGCTGACACAATCACTAGGGTCCTTCCCCTCCTTATGTATGATTACAATGCGTGCTTCCAGCATCGATTTTGGAAACGGGGCACCATGCAAGACAGCATTGAACAGTGTGTGAAGGTAAGTGACCAGGGTCTGGGTGAAGCTGTCTGGTTCCGGGACTTGAGGTCTTTTCTGCCTTGATAACCGCCAGTATTTCTTCGCGTGTTATCTATTTAGTTCTTGAACTGAGCCGCAGGAGCGTGTGGGGAGATTTGCTCATTTTAGGAAGTAGATGTTTTGAAACTCGCTACCTATCTAGGCCGGGCTATATATGGGTGAACCAGAGGTGGATTTCAGAGCCATGACATTTTTTTTAGATTTCTGAGTCCTCAAACGGGCGGCCAAGATGCTATCTGCTTTATCTCCCCTCTCGCAGAACGTCTGCCGTAGTCGTTTCAGGGCTATGGCAATGGATTTCGAGAGAAGAAAATTCAAGTCAACTGTACCTTAAGAAGTTTGGTCCAGGTAGCATCGCCTGGGGTGAGTTTGTGTTGTCGCTCCAGAGTCTGGAGTTGGATAGCTAGCGATGAGCATTTGGAGATTGAAAGCTTCTTTTGGCGTGTGGCCATGCTAATAGAGATGACACCGCATCACCGCATTATTGGCTTCCCAGAGAGTCGTGGAAGGGATGTCTGGGAGGTCATTGAGAAGAAATTATTCTTCTAGGAGGGTCCGCAACTCTAGGGTGAGCTGCGGGTCGTGGAGGATAATGTTAAGGCGCCATGTGGCAGGACAAGAGACTATATCTGAGAGGTCATCAGAGATAGGGGAGTAATCAGACCAAACCATTGGGTGTATGTGAGCTGCCTGGAGCTTCAGTGACAGATCGTGGCTGAGGAAGACTATGTCTGTTTGAGAATAGGTGCCGTGGACCTGGGAATAAAACATATAGTCTCGGGAGGAAGGCTCTCTAAGTCTCAAAGAGAAGATGGTGAGAGAGAAGGGACGTCAAAGCCTTGGATTTACGGGACTACTAGCCGCTGGCGGGGGGAGCCAGAGTGAATGACCTATCAACAGTGTCATCTACTACAGCATTAAAGTCCCCTGCCATGATCTGGTGTACCTGATTCTGCCTTTCCCCATGCCCTCATGCATGTTAAAAAGAGAATTGGTGGCCCCCATTCTGGTGACTCCAGATTGGCCATGCACGCAGGGCATGGTACTCAGACATCCAAGGGATGGCTGAGGGTCGTCCCGATCTTCTGTTCAAGGTTCCTCATCTGTGCCACTCTGTCATCTGGCTTTGATAGCATAGCTACTGAAACCATGATCCTTCTACTAGAGGTTTTTCGCATAAGGTGGACCCAATGATTAAAACTCAAAAATCTTCCTCTTCAGTTAATTATTATCGGGTATGGAAGGCTTACATTCAGTGGTGTGAGGGTCAGAGTTTTCACACATCTAGGTTTAGACTTTCACACCTGTTATCCTCTCTACAAGATAGGTTGGACATGGACCTCAGGCTCTCTTTTTTAAAGATGGAGATCTCTGCACTATTTATATTCTTCCAGCGCAAGTTGACGTTACTTAGCATACTGACGCATACTAGAGATCTCTTTGGTCCTTTAAAATGAGTTGATCTCAGTTATGTCAATTGGAAGGTGGTGCCTGAATTTGGGAGTTCTCCCCGTTTCTAATTTTCCACTCTGACAGGGCGGTGCTTCGCACTAAACACTTTTGTTCCGCAGGTAGTCTCTAGTTTTCACTTGAAACAGGAGATTGTGGTTCTGGTTTTGTCATAACTCACAGACTTCTGATGTTTCTTTGCAGCTTCCGGGCTCTCTGATGTTATGTGGACCGTACGGTCTTTGTTCATAAGGCCAATAGCATTTTCATTTTGTAGGATGCACACAAGTGCAGTTGGCCAGCATGTAAGCATGTATCGCTCATTGGATAATGTCCACCATTCATTTGGCTTATATTGAAGCCAGGAGACCTGTGCCAGTCGGATTGAAGGCTCATGCTACCATGCTGGTTGGTGCTTTCTGGGCAGCATGTCACACAGCTTCAGCTGAACAGTTGTGCAGGGCTGCTATGTAGTCATCTATCCATACCTTCTAAAAATGTTACAAATTGCATCCCAGGTTGCAAGCTTTGAGCATAAGGTCCTATGTGCAGCTTTGTAAGAGCAGTTCCATCCTTGGTGGCAGCTTTGGAATGTCTCCCAATGTCAGGAAAGAGAAAAGAGGATTTTTTACTCACCGTAAAAACCATTTCTCTTACTTCATTGGGGGACATCGCGCTCTCTTCCCATGCACTGGCTGTTTTGTATGTTCTAGGTATTTTGTTACGCCTAGTTTGGTCCTTTCTTGTGGACTTTGTTATAAACCATTGGAGGTTGACTCCAGGTGGTAGATGGCATAATGGGGGAAGAGTCCTAGCTCCAGATTTCACCAACAATATCTGATTGTTGCAATGGTCACCCAATGGACTTGGAGAATTACATTTTTTCACAGCGTTAGGGAATTTAGACTAAGCTCCAATGGGGGCAGGGACTGATGTAAGTTCTCTGTACAGCGCTGCGGAATTAGTGGCGCTATATAAATAGCTAATGATGATGATTGTACTCCGGCAAGCTTATGTCATTCAAAAGAAGGCTGATATCCATAGAGCTGTGAGGGAGGTGGAGTGAACATACTACTCTGAAAGCTTAACATAGAAGAAGAGTCTGACAGCACTATGCTTGCAGGGGTTTACTTTTAATGTTATATTAAAATTGTTCCAGTCTTTGTGTGCTGTACACCTTAGTATACCACATGTGGTATCCTAACGTGTACAGTACGTGATCTATGTCACGTGTAATACGGCAATGAAGAGGAAAGTGATGTAGGTATTTAAAGATCTTTTACATCCACAAGGACTTATTCACACCTTAACATGCTACTCAGTGCCAGAGGGTGGGTATTTTCCCCCTGTCCATACACTGCCACTTATCTTGTATGTGAATCAGCTTGGATCTTATTCACACTTTTAACATTGTGTGTTTTTCCCTCCTATCCACCCTGGTAACACTAAGGGCTAGATATACTAAGCTGCGGGTTTGAAAAAGTGGGGATGTTGCCTATAGCAACCAATCAGATTCTAGCTGTCATTTTGTAGAAAGTACTAAATAACTGAAAGCTTGAATCTGATTGGTTGCTATAGGCAACATCCCCACTTTTTCAAACCCGCAGCTTAGTAAATCTAGCCCTAAGTCTGGACTGGGAGATTTATCTTAACCTACTATATCCAGCTAGTGTTTTAAATACAAATAAGATTTCAAACCAACTGGCAGGATTTTCCTGATTGTCTTAATTGCAATACAATATTAAGGATTACAAATGTGTGTATAGAAGTATTGATATGTCGATTACAATTGTTTTCTATTGAAGGGAATACAAGGAATTGCTTTCCTAGCACTATCTTCTCTTTAAGCTATTATTCCACACTTCGATCTGACAGATATATGTTAAATGGTGCCATCACACCACATGTACTATGTCTCACTGTGGCTAACTGGTGATGCTCCTCATAGAAACTGCTGGGCATAGTCCAATTGAGCAACCCACTTAACTGGTCTCACAGAAGGGTTATATACAAGTAGGTAGAGGAGATGCTGCAGCTAGGCGTTATCTTGGCATCTTACAGTTTATGGGTAACCTCTACTTTATTTGTCTGTAATGAGATACCACTAACAGCAGAGGCTCAAGAATGGTCAGCATTCATCTTTCCATTTGACTTATAAGTTTAAGGTCATGCTGTTTGAGCAAAATCACCCCTTCCAATGCCTGGACAACCACCTAATGGAAGGGTTTAAAGGTGTTGCTGAGGCATACTTGCCTGATTGACATTGTTAGTAAGACCAAGGAAGGTCATCTAGAACATGTACGACAAGATAAAGGGTGCAGGTTGGACAATCAGGGCAGGCATGTTCCAAATCGGGTCAAAGGTGCAGTATCTGCGAGCAATGAGTGGGCGAGGACAGGTTAGGCCGGAACTAGAGAAGGTAGAGGCAATATGTGACTGGCCCTGACCTATGAGTCAGACAGGTACTGACTTTTGTAGAGACTACAGCGTATTCCAGTCATTGAAAGAGGCCCTAATGAGTGTTCCAGTATTGGTGTCAACAAATTACAATACAGACTTTATTGTACATTCTGATGTTTCACAATATGGATTTGGAACAGTACTCAGTCAAGAGGGACCTGAGGGGCAGGAGCACCCTGTAGCCAGGGGCGGATTGGCCATAGGCCTTACTGGGAATTTTCCTGGAAGGCCGATGGTCTCCTGAGGCCGCCTGCTATCTTATCTTTTCATTCATTCGTTTTTGGTTTTTTTTTTGGTTTTTTTTGTTTTTTTTTGGGCATGTTGTTTTTACTTTGACCACAAGGGTGCACCCCGCCGGCCGACAGTGAAGCAGTCCTGAAAGTAAATCACTAGGCTGCCTTTCACTGAGGGTGGGCTGAAGGGTCAGCACAAGCAGGAGGGAGAGAGATCCCATGTAGATAATTGTCCTGGAGCTCAGATAGACGTGCTCACAGCTCTTCTATTACCCAATAGGGAACAGACAACATCAGTGTGAGAGGTGAGTTGACTCATATATAGGACTACAGAGCAGTTTGTAGTGTGTGTCACAATTTGAATTGGGGGACTAATGTGTGGCATTTTATCATCTGGGGGCACTACTGTATAGCATTTTATCATCTGGTGGCACTACTGTGTGGATTATTATCTGGGGGCACTACTGTGTGGCATTTTATCATCTGGGGGCACTACTGTGTGGATTATTATCTGGGGGCACTACTGTGTGGCATTTTATCATCTGGGGGCACTACTGTGTGGCATTTTATCATCTGGGGGCACTACTGTGTGGCATATTATCATCTGGGGGCACTACTTGGCATATTATCATCTGGGGGCACTACCGTGTATACATTTGCAATTAGGGAACCCTTTGAAAGGAAATTTATATATAAACTCCTTTAAAATCAATATACCAATATACCAAACCTACATTAGCGATATTCTCAATTTAGAGTTTATTATCCAATACAGGACCACTGAGCTAAGCTTGCAGTGGATCTGCAATTTTATTCATTTTTGTTTTTGTTTTTTAATATTTCGCCAGCTTTTGGGTATAGGATGAATTATCATTAATATTTTTAAGGCATATCAATAAAATTGAATTTTATTTAAATATTCACACTCATCCATTGTTCTGAGTGCCCCTCAGTCACCTGCTTTTCTCTTTTCTTTTGGCACTACCGTGTGGCATAATATGTTCTGGGGGCACTATTGTTTAGTGTTATATGACCTGAAGGCACTATTGTTTGGCGTTATATGAACTGGAGGCACTATTGTTTGGTGTTATATGAACTGAAGGCACTATTGTTTGGTGTTATATGAACTGAAGGCACTATTGTTTGGTGTTATATGAACTGAAGGCACTATTGTTTGGTGTTATATGAACTGGGGGCACTATTAGGCACCCTCCCCCTAGACGTTGCTGTACACGTCCTTCCGGCAGCGAGCAGCAGCACAGAGTATCCCTCGGTTTCCCTGGCTGCACACCCTAATGAAGTGTTCTGCGCACTCCTATGGGTAAGTGACCTGAACTGAACACTCTGAGAGAGTACTGAGCTAATATCAGATCATCATTGGCAACAGAATTTCCTTGTGGAGTAATTCTGCTTCCAGCCTACTGCGTCATATTTCTATGTCTTATAACATCCAAAATTGTATTTCATCCTTATTATTTGGTAGTATTTAAGGATTTTATTCTTGTTATGAGACCATGTTACAAGTTTATGATCGGATTCTACTGCAGAACAGTGGTACTCTCACATCTGACAGTGCTGCTGGCCTTGCAATATTCCAGCACTGACATCTTTCTTTTATTTCTCTACCTGGTCACTTTTAAGCAGGTGCTGTAAGTAAATTCATTAGGAATTGAATAGATTATCCTGCAAATTTGGAAACTCACAGTTCCACTTCTGCAGCGCGTTTATTATTATTATACCTCTTTATCATCATCATCATGATCATATATATATATATATATATAGCGCCAACATATTCCGTAGTGCCCTGTTCGCAAGCTTATAATCTATGGTTTAAATATTATGAACATGTTATACATCTGTATGGAACACCAGCATTTTATTCATGCACATCAGTCCCTGTGTAGATTACAATATAATTTACCCATCACATACTTGCACACGTGAGGAGCAATTTAGTCAGAATTCAATGCTTGATGGTATAGGACAGGGAGAGGGATCTCTGAATGAATGACTTTCCTATAAATGAGAGGCTGGCATGGCCTGTCTGTACCGTGTGTCAAATGTCTTTTTGTTTACACAATGTAGTCACACTCCTCTTACATGACAATTTTCAGTTCTACATTCATAAATACTTAGGGGTGCAGCACAATAATTTAAAGCCTGTCTTTGTGTCTGCGTACTGTGACTCCACCTACCACTGCGTGTTCCGTTAGCCCTGTGTGCCACTGATAACCGATGTGGTTATGGATAGTTAATCCCGCCTACTTTTGTGTTGGTCCCGCCCCTGTGAGGCCACTTCCAGAATTTTTTCCAGGGCCACTTTAAATTCCCAATCCGCCCCTGCCTGTAGCTTATTTGAGCAGAAAATTTAACCTGGAGTTGGGGTACACCATGATTGAGAAGCACATTTTGAATATTGTGTGGGTTAAGAAAAACTTCAGCCCTATTTCTAGAGCTGGTACCTCACTGCAGTGACTGATCACAACTGTTTTAATTGGTTGAAACACACTTTGAAGGAAAACTGAAAGGCATACAACCGTGCAATGGTCTGTCTAACAGACTCCCCCCCCCCAAAGATAACACAAAGACTATGGAAATGTGACTAACCAGGAGAGAAATTAACAGTAGATGAGCAGTTCATTAACCTAGTCAAATCTAATGCTGGTTGGTCTGTGCAGTCTACGCCATCTCCCACATTGGCCACTCTGCTCATCCACCCTTACAATTGGTCTAGTATTTCAAATACCTTATAGAATGTCAGAAAGGGCTCTTGGCTCTATTAATGGTACACATTTTGTTGTACATTGAAAGAGTGAGTGTGTGTCTTTATAAATAGTATTGTTTATAGCCCAATAGCTTTTACTGCAAATACTTGCCGATATCCTGTGACCTACACATATAATCCAAAAAGTTGATACATCACCGGACAGTACTGTGTACTGTGACAGTCTTTATCATAAGTGGTCAACGGGATTTAACAATGATGATCGAATGTCAAAGCCTTTGTCTTTTTAACTCTTGTACAATAGCTAGAAAGAAGGCTGGAAATTGTACCCTGATAAAAACCTATACGTAAGAATAGCTGATGTACCCCCTGAACTTATTTTGTTTCAAACTATAACTGACCAATCTTAACAAAACACATTTTTAATCTGTCCACCTAAACCTGAGTGTACAGAAACCAAAGGTACCAAAAGGAATATGCTCAGAGCAGGAAGAAGTTTGAGAATTAAAACTAGCTCCTTTTTGCTCTTCCAGCACTGTAATAACCTTCCTGAGAAACTAAAGCCTGGGTGGCTTCCTTCAGAGTTTGATGCACGGCCTGGTTTTCAGGAATATCTGCATAAACCATTATTCAAAAAAAAGTTCCATAAAATAGAAATCCAAGCAGGAGACCGAAGTAGAATAGGGCTGCTGATATCCTAAAGACGTAGATAGGCTCCCACCACAGGCAAATCCAGCTGGTCAATGGGCCTGAAATGCCAATGATGTTCTGAGGGATTAACAAGCTGTCACATAGCGGATCTGACCCCAATGAGACAAACATCCATTGTCGCATTCCTTAGCTATATAAATGCATTATGTCTCTGACCGAGTGTATGAAGACCTGGGCCTTCCTGACTGTCATTCCTGAACAGAATTGACCACTATTCAGCGGTCTAATTAGAAAAAAGATGAAGATGAGGCAGCGCAGCATGCTACAGCTGGTTTCAACCATCCCCAACAGTCCATGCCCTCCCAGAGCACTATAGGGACAACAGTGTGATCAGAGGATTTTTATATTTATGATAAATCCACTTCTCCGATTTCATTTGGGGGACACAGGAGTTGGCACTGAAATAGTTAACTAAATGTTTAATGCAACAGTTTGACAGAACTACTCCCCTCTGCAAGCGCTGTAGCTCTTTAATATAATAGTGAAGAGCACCAACCAAACAATCAATGACAAACTGCTGATGGGAGGGAACACTGTCCACCAGGTGGAATAAGAGAAACGGATTTATAAAAATCCTCTTCTCTTTTATCCAATCGGCGGGGGCACTGCTATTATGGGGATATTCTAAAGTAACCCCCTAAGGGAGGGAAGACTCCCTGAAGCCAAAACTCACGTTAAAAGACACAACAATAAGCGATAAAACGGGCAAAAGCATGACTAGAGGACCAGGTGACCTGGCAAAGATAATCTGCCTAAACCTCTTGGTACACAGCTCAAGAGGCTCCCACCAAGCAGGCAGAATGCACAACAACACAACAAGGCACAGGCTGATCAGAAACAAGATAAGCCTGCCTGATGGGGGACGCTATCCACGTGTTGATGGTCTGTTTAGCAGCCAGGGAATCCCACTTGGTAGCCTCGTACAAAACACAAGAATCTGGCTGCCGCACATCCATGTCAACCCACAGGGCACGGACAACATCCAATAAGCCCCGACAAAAAAAGGTAGGCGCCTCCTGAAAAGCCGGAACCACAATATCCTGGACGAGGTGAAAAATCTGAACAACCATAGGAGCTAGAAGGAGAGGTCTACCTGCAACACAGCCCTATCATGGAACACCATGTAACGCAAACTGCAAGGAAAAGAACCAAGTTCCAATACCCTCTTCGTAAATGCAATGGTAAGGAGAAAAACTACCTTCCAGGTCAGGAACCGGAGTTCTACCACCCCCAACGGTTGAAAAATAAATAAATTTAGAGGGCCCACAAGAACCAGATGTGCAGAACCCCTTGCAGACCTTCCTTCGCCAACTCAATTTAGTCTAGTCTTTGCTTCCCGTAGTAAAGACCTCCAAATAAAGAGTAGAATGAATCAAACGGTTTTGTCTTCCCTCTAAATTGTGTATTGTCAGACAAGCCAACTCCATGCTATCCTGGCTATGCAGTGCCCACCCTATGGCTTGCACTACATCCTGTGTCATCTATTGTAAAGTGGCATCCTGTTCACAACACAAGGAATCCTTCAAATTAAAATACACCTTAACCTAGAGGAGCATTCAGTCCAATCCTCCCTAAGAGTGAACCACAGAAAGGGTTGTACCAGATCGTGTGCTCAGTCTGGTCTGACTGTAGAGGTCACTATAGAACCAAGAAGCCCTGGCCAAGTGCCCTCTGTGGAAGAGAGAATTCTCTAATGTTTCTATGGTGTATGCCATAGGGTAGAGCCACACACACTCACCTCACAAAGCACGCGCAAAGCTGCATGGAACTAGCTAAAATTTAAGGCCCCTAACTGGAATATACAGTACCTTTATTATTTAGCTCAGTTCAGATCACCAACTTAAAATGTGGTTCCTATTGTTAGAGTAGAGTACCCAGAATAACGGGTTAACTATAGCCCTTGTTTTTATTTATTCACAACTTCATAATGCGTGTCATCATATAATGAAACTGATAAATCACATATCAAACATGCAATCAGAAGTCACTACCTTCAGCACTGATACACAAATTCCAGCTAGGGCATTATGGTACTTTTCCCAGGGTCCTTAAGTTTATCTACTCTAGCAAGCCTAATGAGTCAGGAAGGCTGCCAAGGAGGAACTGTTGCAGCTGCTTGGGGATGCAACTCCCCTTGGGTCAGTACTTAAAACATCAATCATGAAGATGGATCCCCCAACCACAGGTGCCTAGTCAGGACAGCCTTGTGACAGCTGGCATCTGACCTACTTCATGGACTGGATACAGCACCGTCCAGGGGCTGGCTTCACTCTCCTCTCCCAGCTGGGAGAAATTTACCTCCTTTCTGCCACACCTCCGGTGTGCGGTCCAGCACCTTATGGTGTGCACAATGTGGGGATTCTGGGCATTACTTGCAGCACTGGTTAGTTCTTACCCACAGATGTAAGCCTACATTGGGAGTGGGTGGCAGCAGTCCGCTATCTGGGTGCAAACCTTCAAATTTAATGAAAATAAAAAAAAATAAAAAAAAAAGAAGAGGATTTTTGTACTTGCGTTAAATCCTTTTATCCGATTCCATCTGGGGGACACTGCTATCATGGGTTGTATGAGGGCACATGGAGTTGGCACTTAAATAGTTAAACTGTTAATGTAACTGTTGACAGAAGATCCTTCCCTCTGCAACCCCTGAAGCTCCTCAGTGTAATTTAAAAGCCCCAAGGAAGGGAAACAGAATAGCATGCAACCAACAAAAGCAGCAGAAGAGCGAAGGGCAGGAACGCAGTGTCCCCCAGATGGAATCAGAGAAAAGCATTTAACGTAAGTACAAAAATCCTCTTTTCTCTTTCATCCAATCTAGGGGACACTGCTACCATGGGGACATTCTAAAGTAGCCCTTTGAGGGAGGGAAAGCTCTGTCAATCTGTCCTGCAAAGCTTTGTGGCCAAAACTTGCGTCATGAGACACAAAAACATGAAAATGGTAAAACCAGGTAAAGTGTGGACAGAGAACCTGGTTGGTGCAATGCACCATTGCGCGCAGTCCAAGAGGTTCTCCACAGAACTGAGGAAATGCACGGCGACACAATCAAGTACAGGCCGATCAGAACGGATATAAGCCTGCCTGATGGGGAACATTATCCACCTAGCAGCAGTTTGTTTTGTAGGCAGCCAGTCACTGTTGTGAGGATCATACACGAAAAGGGAATCCAACCTCAGCATAGTGGACGTCCTGTCCACAAACATTCTTGGAGCATGGACCACATCCAATGACGTTAAAGATCCCTTATCTGAAGAGGCAGTCACCTCCAGAAGACTGGGAACACAATCTCTTGATTAAGATGAAAACCAAATCACTTTTGGTTCGAAGGAAGGTATCTTGCAAAATACAGCCCTGTCAGTATGGAATACCAGACAAGTTGAACAACAAGACAGCCCAAAGTCCAGAAACTCTCACTGCAGAAGTGATGTAGAAGTCGTCTCTACCAACTGTCATGCGCAGTAAGTCTGCATAACAGGCTCGACATGGCCAATCGGGTGCAATCAGGATCACTGAAATTCTGCAGTGTCTGATGTTATATCATGTTCATGACATCCACCATGCACGCCAAGGGGTCTCTGGTCCTGAGCAGAACCTAGGCACCTAGCAGTTTCGTCGAGATGCCATAAAGGCCACATCCGAAGGTTCCCACTTCTGGACCAACCATTGAAACACCTCCGTGAGTAGAGACCACTCCCCTAGCAACACAGTGCCTCTGCTTGGGTAATCGGCCTCCCAATTATCTACACCCAGGATAAATATATATTGCAGAATTTGCCGGGAAATACATTTCCACCCAGAACAATATCTGGGGAGTCTCCTTCATCCGGCTCCAACATTCCTGTGACTATTATCCAGGACAAAGGGACAAACGGGCAGCACAGTGGCCTAGTGGTTAGCACTTCTGCCTCACAGCACTGGGGTCATGAGTTAGATTTCTGACAATGGCCTTATCTGTGTGGAGTTTGTATGTTCTCCCCGTGTTTGCGTGGGTTTCCTCCTGGTGCTCCGGTTTCCTCCCACACTCTAAAAAACATACTAATAAGTTAATTGGCTGCTATCAAAATTGACCCTAGTCTCTGTCTGTCTGTGTGTGTCTATATTAGGGAATTTAGACTGTAAGCTCCAATTGGGCAGGGACTGATGTGAAGGAGTTCTTTGTACAGCGCTGCGGAATTAGTTGTGCTATATAAATAGATGATGATGAAGGACCTGTCCACCGTCAGGTGACCCGCTTCCAACCAAGGAAAATGCGCATTCTGGCGAGACAACTGGAGCATCTCAGAGGCCAGCCGAAGATGGGATCCCAACTAGTTGAACAAGAGGTCCCACTGAACTATGTGAGAGTGGAACCGTACGGAAACATTTCGAAGGTGGAGACCATCTCACCTATTCGTTTCATACATAGTAGGATGTAGATCTGAAGAAAATGCACCTTGTTGATTGGTAGAAACACCCTCTACAGCAGGGGTAGGCAACCTGCGGCTCTCCAGGTGTTGTGAAACTACAAATCCCAGCATGCCTTGCCATCTATCTGCTGGTTAGCTACTGGCAAAGCATGCTGGGACTTGTATTTTCACAACACCTGGAGAGCCGCAGGTTACCTACCCCTGCTCTACAGTCTGGTGTCCAGTATAAAGCCAATGAAAAACATCATCTGACAGGGGACCAACTGGAATTTTTGTAAATTTTGGTTCCAGCACTTGTTTGAACATTGGAAGATGGAGCCGGAGGGTCTGATCCGAGTTAGCCTTTACTAAAAAATTATCCAAGTATAGACTGATGCAAAGTCTAGGGGACACAACCGTGCTGCCATGACCACCATGATATTTGTAAAGACTTATGGTCTCTACAAGGCATTTAAGGAGCCTTGGGAAGGCCTAACAGAATTGAAAGTGGGAGTCCCCCACTGCAATGGGACAAAGGGAGTCATCTGGCTTGTGAACCAGGAAGAGGTATGAATAGAAACTTCTGCCCCTTTGTCCCTCTGGGACCTGGCAGATAACTCGCACATTAATAAGAGAAGTCATTAACTATCTCATAGCCAATCTCTTTACTTTGTCTTGTGGAGTGGTGGAAAAGAAACGGTGAGATGGCTGATTATGGAGGTCTATCATGTATCCACGTTGCATGAATTCCGTAATCCACCAATCCTGAGCGGAAACTGCCCATTGGTTCAGGAACAAAAAAAAGAGACATCCACCAACGACAGCCGCAAGATGAAGTAGAATCCTGGCAGGTTGCAGGCTTTTCAAGGTTCTTAGGCCCTGGACACTTGTTGGAATAGGAGAGTTTGCCCTTCTGTGACTGGTCCCTGGACGTGATTGGCTTACCTCTGTAAGACTGCCCACAGTTCAAAAAGCCACCCTGACAGGGTAGACGAAAGTAAATCAAAACAAAGTCATCGTGGCTTCTAGACATTAATAGAGAGGAAGAAACTTTTTCCTCCTGTAGCCTGACTTATGATGTTGTATAGCTCTGCACCTAAGAACAGAGCAGACATAGGGAAGAGATTCAAAGGACTTTTTGGATTTGTTATCTGCATTCCATGAACACAACCACAAAATTCTTCGATCTGTAACGAATGATGCGGAGATGGAAGAAGACACTAAGGCTGTATTCTGAGCTGCCTCAGATATCCTGAGACTTGGTTCAGATGTGATGCGAGTCGAGCCAGGTACAGAAAAAGTGGTAAAGCATGCCAAGCGTTATAGGTGTATCCACCTTATGGTACCTGTTCCCATTGGGCCATCTCACCCAGCCGAAGTGAAAAGAGGCTAGGTAACCTATGCCGTACAATCAATTTTCTGTCTAGCCGTTTCCATGCTGAATCAATGAGATTCGTCAGCTCTTCAGAAGGAGGAGGGCAGACGACACACCTCTTCAGCCTCTTTCCCACTTTGGTCTGAATCAGAGACCACTAAGTGGATGAGCAGACTTATTTATGCCTTGTACAGGAAGCCTGAGTTTTCGTGGACACAAGAAATGTATTTAATTTTTCAAGTTTCTGTACCAATGAAGTAGACCAAGAAACTTCTACCTAGATTTGACCCTGGGAATCAAGGAGAGTTTATAGGACAGACTTCCCCTGCAACCTTTGAAGATGTCGTAAGGGCACTGCACTGATACATTTTGAAGCAGAGTGATAATTGCATCCACTGCGAGTATCTCTGCAGGATGGGTGCGCAACTGACTGTCCCAATGCAGTCACCTATGCTGGATACCCAGTCTTAGGATCTTGAGTCAGTTTGTGTGGACTATGATACAGATGGCTACCATCCACTGGGTTAGTTTGGTTTTACATTTTGCAGAGGTAAAATATTCCACCTTGTTTGTTTTACTTTTGTCAGACATGTTTTCACAATATTTATAATGCAACAGAAATAAGTAACCTGTTTATATAAACACACATACATATCTCAACTCTACAGGGATAATCCCAGAGTTGTACTCCCCAACACAATTTGTGTTAATATACATAATGGAAAAATCTTCACAATAGAAAGAATCTCAACAGTAAGACTATCTATGTGAAAGAATTAGTAAAAGTATATAAATATTCTACAGATATCTATTTGTACAGATGTGTGTAAGATAAAACCGATGTAAGGTCTCATCCCTCCAGAACCAGGTCTAGGGCAGAGTCTGAGGTAAAACTGCTCAGGAGGTTCTTCAACTGTCACTTCTCCTGCACTGGCTCCAATATAACATACCAATCTGTGTAGGGGGAGCAGTCCTATATGAACAGGACATGCTCCTACTCAGGATTTAACCACTATATGTGTATAATAGTACTTGTATCTGTCAAGTAAAATGTATGTGTTATTATTTAAAAGGAAAACAGACAGGCCATAAACAATCACACCACAGAGATAATAGATAGTAGAACCACTTTTGTTTTGACCCTGGCTAATGCCTCAAAACAGTATGGAAATTAATATCTGGATAATAAAATGAACATCTCAGAATAATTTACCTGAACACTCATGTAAAATACTGTCTGCATTAACTTTAGAGCCTTCTATAATAAAACTCTAAACTGTAGATAGATAGATACATACATAATATATATATCTATATATATCTATATATATCTATATATATCTATATCTATATATCTATATCTATATATATATATCTATCTATATATCTATCTCTATTACCACAAGGAACCCCATTAATTAGTTATTTCCCAGTGGGTACTTAGCTGCTGAGGAACCGAGGTCTGTATGAGGATGAAGAGGGAAGGAGCCAGCCGCTGTAATGTAATACCTGATGTCCCCGTCTTCTGTCAGGGGAGCAGTAAACTGTGCACCTCTAATTTAGGTGTTGTGGGGGAGCCTCTCTGCTCTCACTCCCCGCACTGTTTGCGTGCTTATTTTTCTGGCCAGTGAGATCCAAGTTCCCCTCCGCCTCAACGGGGGACCTGGTATCTCCCTGTAATGGCCGCTCACTGATCAGGGCACAACGCTCTATGCCTGAGGCAGCGCGGACCTGTCAGGAGACATCAGTGTCAGCCTTGTCAACGCGCGGCTGTCACTGCCTCTGAGTGAAGAAATCTTCCAGCGTAGCGGAAATGGACGGAGCGGTGCTCCATTTAGTTCTATGGGTGTAGGTGCTGCTTACAGCACTTACCCCGTCCCAAGTCAAAAAATAAACAATAAATAAAAGAAAATCTATTTTAACTAACAACAAGTACTGCCGAGCAGTACTGAGAACAGCCCAACTCCTTGGCCACTTAAATAACACTGAGGAGCTTCAGGGGTTGCAGAGGGAAGGAGCTTCTGTTAACAGTTTAACTATTAAAGTGCCAACTCCATGTGCCCTCATACAACCCATGGTAGCAGTGGCCCCCAGATTGGATGAAAAAAGAATAAAGAGGCTATTGCCAGCCCCACAAAAAAAAAAGCCTGCTCAACAAAATGTCCTGCAGGGAGGGGGGAAAAGTTAAATATTTTGCAGATTTTTTTTTTTTTTTGTTAAAGTTGCAAGCTCCTGATTTGAGCTTCTTATCCAGTTGGGGGGCATCTGCTCCCCAGGCCTTTCCCATAGTGGGCTAAAATGAGCTGGGTCACTGAGCCACCTGCATTTATTTTCCCTTTAAAGTGATCACAATAGGCTGCCGAGTAGTCTTGCCCCCTAGGCTAAAATTTGCCAATCCTCCCCTGAATTGGGGTACACTGCAACCATATGGTATAAAGAAAAAACAAAACCTGAAGTAGTAGCATAACAAAAGGTACATTGGTGCTCATCTCGGTATTATATATAGTTTACTACTGAATTACTATAGGTGATCTAGCTCATCTGCTTTTCCTTGCACTGTAGACATCACCTTCCTTTAGAGTCTCTCTATGACACATTCTTTCTAAAAAAAATAATTCTGTGGCTTTGGCTCATTTATGTGATATTTCTTCAGACCTGCTTTAGCAAGAAGGATGATTTAATTTGGCAGGTATGATCCATTTTGCCTCAAACACTTAAAATCACAATGTGTTTAGCCAACTTACAATTGCCCTCATCTTTAGAGGATACACTCATAAAATGTCCCAGGACACTTGGACCAACTAGGCAAACTTTTCAGCATCTTTTATTTCTATCAATAATCTTCAGAATTCTTTCCTTAAAATAAAACCTTACATATTTCAGGAATGAGACACTGAGAAAGTGGCAAGTAGAGCATGTATCTATAGGCACAGTTGATGACCTCTTACTTGAGATTCTCATGCCTATATCTTTCGCTACTATTTTGGACGGCTATGTTCATCATTTCAGTGACAATAGGATGCTCCCAGGGGTATCCGTTGATGTAAAAGAACTAGAATGATTCTTCTGCAGATGTAGAATGTACCAGTGTTCTTCCAAAATATAGATGGAGCTCCTTTCTTACGTTCAATATCACTACCAGAGCAGGAGACAAACAGAGCCTTTTTTTGTTTTTATTTAAATCAAATCAGACCCACATACAAAAGGTTAGGATTGGGTTTATGTGTATTAACAGGTCTGGCTATGCAAAATACACCCATACGGCAGTATTTTATTCCAGTCTTGTGGCCTCCAGAGCACACTATAAGCCTCATTATATACAAGCCTCATGCACCCTGGATTACAGTAATATACCAACCAGTAGCTGCATTCTCCCTCCCCCATTTGCACCATATTCTGCCTCCGTTATATCACCTGGGATGGATTCCAGTATTTAGATATCCCATTCACAAAGTGTTCAATAATGCTACAATATTACTGCAAGCAGAGGTACACACAGACACTACAATCATGACTTCACAGGGGTCTCCTGCAGAAGAGGAGTGCAGCCCTGCCCACAGTATTAGACCTTCGGAATAGAGGGTGCCTGTTGGAGGAAACTAGACAGAAAAGGGGACATTCAAAAGCCACAGAAAACCTTTTAATTCAGAACGCTCTGGTAGATTATTTCCCATTAAAAATAGTGTCAGCATCAACAGCATAAAAAAAATATAAAATTATTTGGCATTAGTCCGGATGTGGCTTCCACTTTTCAGCAAATAAAGTCATGACTGAAGCATAGAGAAGGTAGCCAATCAGCAGAAAAAATGTGCAGGTAAAGTGTCCCATAGACAGTAGGCCACACAGAAAGTAGAAAAGAATCAAGTAGAACACAACCCAATAGTTAGCAAGGAATCGAAGACGAATGCGAGGAGGGGTCTGCTCCAAGGTACTATGGGATGGCATAGGGCTCATTCTCCTTGCAAGAGGTCTGCTGATCAGATGGTAACTACAAAACTTTCCCAGGAAGTCCCGTCTTCTGCACAAGGAGCTCATTGTGTCAGCAAACTAGAAGAGAGAAATAACTGAATTTACTCTAGCAGTGCAACACCAGCTTTTAAAGTTAAGCACTTCATGGTTTGTTTGTTTTTTTAAATAATGCAACCCTTTTCCTAGCAATTGATATAACTGGGTGTTTGCATTTCTCTGTGATTTTCACCACTGGCTCAGTAACAGTACGTTTTACAGGGATTGCCACTCTGGATAACTTTCAGTGAATACATTGAGCAGTGAAAGTGTATCCAGAACATTGACTGAATGATGCAGCAGTGTTATGGATATACTTACCTGCTTGTTATATTCAAAGCTCTCCAGGGTATCCATCACTGGAGAACTGCTGCCAACTGATGAAGGGATTTTTATCAAGAGAAAAAGAAGCAAACAAACCCTACAAGTATTGCATTGCATTCTGTGGGTTCTTCTTTAATTCCCAACAAAAACCATCAATAGGAAAAATACCATAGATATGAACAATAAGCAAAATATTGTAAAAACAATACACAGAGAGATAGCAGAGGCCATAGATACAGCAATGGTGTGCCGCCCATCCCCCACATGCTCTTAATAAAAGTAATATTTACACTGCAGGTATTATTTTAAATTGTTTTATATGCCCAAAATGACCACCACCCTCCTGCACCGCACACGCTGCACGAACGTTTTATGTATAACAGTGTCAGCCCAGCATATCTATGTGCAATGTGTTGGGAATTTAATTTTTTTTTTACTTTTTAAAGCTGCACTACCACCTATGAAAGTAAAGTATTTTAATATTTATTTAACATGTCCCCCTAGAAAAATCCCTACATGCAGCAGTTTTTCCTAGCTACCTCCCTGTGGGGACCAAACAGCACTGGACCCCTTTCTTGTAGCACCAGAGAGATTCTGCTATGGCAGTACACTATCCCCTGCAGAGCCCAGAGAGCAGAGCATAATGGCCACACTTAAACAGGTCTGGTTGCACTGTAGTAAGACTGCTGCTCCAGGCTCTGGGTAATATCCTACTGGAGCCATATGAAGCTTGGAGGGGGCGCCAGATCTCGGGGACCCAAGTCGTTAAAGTAGTTTGGGTGGGGGATTCCCAGGAGGTGGTGATGAGAAGGGGCTGCATCCTATCATCCCAGGAATACCCACCCCCCTGCCAGCCTTGAGTGTTAATCTGTACATAAAGGGCAGCAAAGTTCGGTGTGTGTCTACATACACTACCTTTAAGTGGGTGTTATGTGAAACAGATCTGTTAAGATCAACAACAATTATTCCTAAAGATTTTGCTCTATTAGCTCCAAGACACACATCTGCTATATTCCAGTGACCTACAGAGTCTCTGATCCATCCCCTGGTTGTTCTTAGGAATGCAACTGAATGTCATGGAACAATGCTTTGCAGGAAGACCCTGGCAGAGTAACCATCAAGTAGTGCTGCAGCAGTTACACATCACCCAGGAGCTAGAGTGCTGGTGAATGAACCTGGTAGTGTAAACAACTATTCTCCTACAACCAGGGGACCATGGCAGTGCATAGTTGGCCACTAGACATTCATCAACTAAGTGTCAAGTAGCACCAGTAGAAGTGGTCGGTAACACCAGGTTACTGACAGTCTGTAAAACCAATCCTATTGACAGGGTGGATGAGTAAGCCCATCCTGTCAGAAAAATGAACCATTCTGAATGAGCCAGCAACATGTATAGTGAGGAGATATAGAATGGCCTGCTACTTACCCTTTCATTTAAGACACTTGCAAGCTGGTAGAGTAATCGTACAAGAGTAGCATTCTCGTAACTGCGGATTGGCTGGAGCTCAGGGTCCCCTTGGTACTGTATGTCAAACTTGCGCAAACCATTTATTATCTGAAAGACAGAAATGTGTGTTATCACAACACTCAAGTGGTTATAATGACAAACACACAATGAAAATAAAAAGTTTCAAGTAGAAATCAAGTAAAACGTTCTAAAGAAGTATAGAAATTTCTAACATTTGAAATGCTTTATTTCCCATTTTCCCTATTAAATGATTTGCAAATATGAAAATTAATTTTTGATGCTACTCTATAGATAAATATAAAATTGAATTGCTTCTCACCAGCACCAAGACTGAAACAAGCATCCATTTTTGGACAACACCCTACCCTCACGCCTCTACTTCAACTGTCCCCATTTTCTCACATGTGGGGACCAGACAGCAGCAGCAATGGACCCCTTCTAGAAGTACCAGAAGGATGCTACATAATCCCATCAGTGGGCTGTCCCATGGTGGGATTCAATTAGCCTTTGGGAGCTGAGCTCATCTATTCAATTCTATGAAACAGGACTGAACGGACCGAGTCTACTTAGCAGCAGGCTTGGTTCCTAAGGAAGGAACTCTTATTTGCTACACAGGAGGAGTGGATTAGTTGAAACAGGTTGCCAGGTGTTTTATCAAAAAGGGCAATTCACCTTTATCTGACTTGCAGAGTTTTCCAACATTACTGCAACCAATGCAGGAAACTGTTGTCCCTGCCTGCCAAATTCTATTGTAAAATGTAATGAGCCAGGACCACTTTCAAATTTACTTGATAATGTAAAATCGTCAGCAAACAAGTAGTTTAGAAACTACTTTATTAAAGTTTACCCACAACAAAGCAGCAGAAATGGTTAATTTGTTAAAGTAAAATTCCTGTCCTTTATAAATTGAATAAAAAAAAACCTCCTTCCTGCCTAAAGAAACAAAAAAACAAGAAAGCCCATTTGCAGGAACATAGCAAGTGTTACTCAAGTCCTGTGATACCACTCCTATTACCCAGGAATCGATACACTACAATGGGACACTGATATGGAACTGCTGAAGAACCTAACACAGGATCTATTACCCCAGACCAGTTTTTTCCTTTAAATTAAACTATACAGGTATTGGAAGAATTGTCCAGTCCAGTTGACATGTGATTAAAAAAAAAAAACCCACAAAACAACCCACAACAAAAAAAAATTCATGACTTTCACTGACCCTGGCTAGTTCCACAGTAAAGGCTATACATAAAAGCAATAGGGGAATATTAGGGAGGGTGAAAACTATTCTGTGCTGTGTCCAAAGAAATATTGAATAGGCCTTATTACATGAAGGAACACAAACAAAAATCATTTGTGTATCCCCATTTTATAATCTCCAAATTCCTAGCACTTTAGGAAAGATTACACTTTCTCAGTGCATTGTGGGAAAAGCGTGGTTATTTAGGTTACAAAATGTCAAAATGTGTGTGTGTTTTACCTGCTTCCTGCCTAAAGGGGTCAGGAACACACCATCCTCATTTTGTATACAGTCTGGCAGTTGATTTCTTCCACTTTCATCCTGCACAGTCCCAGAGTTTACTGTGAGCTGCCCAAGGTGAGCAGAATTCAGCTAAGAGGAAAATGCAGACATTAATGAATTAAGAGCTCTTGCAAGTCCCTAGTTTACTCCACAATTCCAAATTAACAGTCAGACATTTTATGTCTGATGATATGTAGGTCTCTACTCCACCCCTTAACACTTTACACCAGTGTTGGCTAACCTGTGACACTCCAGGTGTTGTGAAACTACAAGTCCCAGCATGCTTTACCAATATATAGCAGCTTATTGCTGGAAGGATATGCTGGGACTTGTAGTTTCACAACACCTGGAGTGTCACAGGTTAGCCAACACTGCTAAACACTCTAACTAAACCAAACCTCCACAATAACTCTCCACTTAAGAAATTCTCTCCACAGTTTCTAAATTATAATGTCCTGATATGGCAATCGCATATGTTAATCACAATTTAGCAACACTCTTTGAGGAAGAGGCTCCCGCAATTGTTTTTCCAGCAGTGACCACTTCCTCAGCCATGGAACACAAAGGAAATGCAGAGAGTTCCAAAAACATTCTCACAAATTAGTATGTCATTGGTGAAAATATTTTCCATGACTTGCTCAAATATATTGTTATTTAACAGTCCTATTAAACTGCTTTGGACATTGACAAACAAAACTTCCAAACTCTTCCCTGCTGTCTTCTCATGCCAAACGCTTTTTTAATACATTTAAATCTATTCTCAACCCCCCCCCCCCCCCCCCACAGACCTCTCTAACTAGAAAACAAGCTCTTGATGGTCGTTGAAGGACCAGATCTAAAAATGAAATAGTATCCACTGTGCTGAGGAACCACCTGCTCAACTCCTTTCTTGCAGTCTATTTTATCCCAAAAATAAAGATGAATGGGTAAATCAAACCGACAATTATCTTCCATTTTGCCATCCCATGTGTAAAAACAGCAATTTTATTAAAGGCAAAAGCCGCCAGTTTTTGTCTTTAATAAAACGTCAGTTTAAAACTAGCTGGCAAAAATCGCTGAGAATTGACGATTTGGCAAAACCAGGGTTTGGTGAATAAACCCAGAAGTCTCTACATTTTTCTCCTCCCACTACTACCTGTCCACTCAACCATGTGCCCCTTCCTACGCTACTAAAACTAACTGACCCAAATCAACTCTCTACTACCATGCCACTCCAATCTTCAAGTAGCCTACACGGGCCTCACACAACCTATTGGACCCTCTTCAGTCAGGCTTTCTTTACCAGCACTCCAGACTGCAAAGTGATCAGAACAATCGTGTTAAGTGTTCTACCATGATGGTTTTTGCCATATTTTGCCTCACAGTTGACATTACATACTAATCTTCTATTGTTTGACCCGAGCAAGATAAATTTGTGTTTGTGACGCTTACCCTAAAGATTTGACAAAGATATTCCAGGGCTTTTTCCAAGTGTTCATCGGTCTTCCTAATACTGTCATATCCAACTTCATCAAGGTCATTCCCTGTGTAAGTGTTGTTCAGATCTGGAGTGTTTAGTCCAAACCAAGACAAGAATGATTGGCTGCCTGAGGAATCGGGGGATTGGTCAGAGATGGATCTGGCAGTCTGCTTGGCCTGTATGATCATTTGAGCAAGTCGAAGAACCTGTCCATTGTAAAATTTGTCATTATCATTGTTTATTTGTATGGTGCCACAGATTCTGTAGCGCCTGATATAATAGACATACATGAAACAGTAGTCATAACAGGTACATGGAGACAAATGAGCAGAATAATAGATGCATGGATGCAACAGAACAAATCAAAGGCATACAAAAATTGTAGCATCAGACATGACAGGCACATAGGAGGTAGACGAATAGTGAGACAAAAGTCGAACAGTTTGATCAAGTGGAACAGTTTAGCTTGGGGTATGGACCAGGTGATAAGGCATTGTGGAGAAACATGCAGAGTAATGAGCGAAATAGAAATACATAATTGTGGAGCATACCAAGCACAAGGTCCATGATGGTGTGGTGGCAGGCAGTAGTGGACGAATCGGGCAGAGAGAAGGTGGGATGGAAAGTAGGGAACTCTTGCAGTGAAGTGCTGAGCACTGAGTGGGGTTCCAGGGCATGGAAGCCAGTGAAGGTTATTGGAGGGACCAGGGGGTATGAGGATAGTGGAAGGCAACAGTGTCTACCCCTCTGGGCAGCATTTGGGAGTCTGTTGGTGAGAGTCTGGACTGGTGGAGAATCCAGACAAGTGGAGGTGATCAGGGCCGCTGGGATGCAAGTAGCCAGTTGGTGCTGGGCCTATGCAGTGTGTACTGCACTCAGAGCGAATACGGTCCACATGTAGCTTAGGCGCTTGATTGGGTTCAAGGGCCTTGAGGATGCGACAGGCTATGGTGGGCCTGAGTTACCTGGGTGAGGGAACCCGCATTGCTATTGGGTCCCTGAACAGTGGAACTTCGACCCCAGTCAAAAGGTGAATGAGGTAGGCCATGCCATGGAGTTCAGGTCACGAGTATGCACGGCCAGAGGTGGAGGAGATTGAGCAATATACTCTAGTGTGGCCTAAGCAGATCCAGGGGCTTTTTGTTCTGGGAGCTCCTTTCTGAGTGATGTTTGGCTTGGGAGGTTTCCCGTCCACACGCCAGCAGGAACTCAGGTAAAGTACGTCTTCATCTGAGCTCCTCCACTTCCGATAAAATTCAGTATCCCTTTTTCAAAGTTTGCCAGAGACAAACTCACAAAATTTGATAAATGGTTATAACAAAATTAAGTGTATAAGAATTACATAAATGCCTAAATATTAAATTATAGCACTGAGTTAACAAGTTATAGGTAAAACGCCTTTCACATTAAAAGCATCCTTAAAACTGAGGCCATGCTATTTTTACAGCAAGAAGCATAATGAATATCTTCAAAGTAAAAAAAAAAAAAAGTCATGAAAGGAATAACCGTGGGATGGGGCATTTATTATGATCATCATTTATTTGTTAGGCGCCACAAGGCTTCTGCAGCGCCACACATAGTACAAACAGTAGACTATACAGGGTATAACAGTACAGAACAATAAACAAAAAGTACCAATACTTCAGAAACTCCAGGCAGGCTGATGCAATAAACACGGAGCAGAAGAACGGGTAAGGAGACAGGAGGGGAGGGGGCCCTGCTCATGCGAGCTTACATCCTAAGGGAGGGTTAAACAGACCAGGCACAAGAGGAGCCAGTTGAGGCAATGGGAGAGAGGGGAGAATGAGTGGAGGAGATGATGGTTAAGTGGATGGTTGGTAGACTTTGAGAAAGAGGTGAGTTTTGAGTGCACGTTTGAAGGAGCACAGAGTAAGAGAGGCGGATGGAGCGAGGGAGGTCATTCAAGTGAAGGGGGGCTGCACGGGAAAAGTCCTGGATTCTGGAATGGGAAGAGGTGATCAGAGTGGAGGAGAGGCGGTGGTCATTGGCCGAGTGCAGGGAGCGGGCGGGAGTGTGAATGGAGAGGAGGTTAGAGATATAAGGGGCAGTAGAGTGGGAGAGAGCCTTGTAAGTGGTGGTGGAGTTTGAAAAGAATTCTGTAGGGGAAGGGGAGGCAGAGGAGGAGCGGCGTGAGAGGTAGTTGAGTCTTGCGGCCGCATTGAGTATAGAGCGGAGGGGGGAGAGACAGTAGTGGGGGAGGCCAGTGAGGAGGTTACAATAATCGAGGCGGGAAATGATGAGTGCGTGGATGATGGTTTTGGTGGCCTCCTGAGAGAGAAAGGGACGGATGCGGGCGATGTTGCGTAGTTGGAAGCGACAGGCTTGGGCAAGGGAATGAATGTGGGTGGCAAAAGAGAGAGAGGAGTCAAGGATGACACCCAAGCAGCGGAGTTGGGTGACAGAGGAGATGGTGGTGCTGTTAACGACAATGGAGAGGTCATGGTGGGATAGGAGGCGGAAAGACAATGAGTTCAGTTTTGGAAATGTTGATTTTGAGAAAGCGCTCCGACATCCAGGAGGAGATGGCGGAGAGGCAGTCAGATACCTGAGCGAGGAGGGTGGAGTAAAGATCAGGTAAAGAGATGTAGAGTTGAATGTCGTCAGCATAAAGGTGATACTGAAGGCCAAAGGAGGAGATGAGAGCACCAAGGGAGGAAGTATAGAGCGAAAAGAGTAGAGGGCCGTAAAAGAGTAGTAGACCCCTCTTTGGGCCAGTTTAGCCTATATCCCCTCAATCTTTCTGGTTGCTCTGAACTATGCTAGAGGTCCTGCATCAGAGATCACTGTTCCATTTGTTGCCTTGATTAAGCCAGCAGTTCTAGAAACGTAGTTCACTGAACAGAAGTGATTTGCATGCATCTATTCCTTTAATGAAGATGAAATCCCTAATATTCGGCTTTGTGGGGCAATGCTTTTTGGTTTTCTTTATATAGCACATAACATGTCTACTTGTTTTAAAAAGAGTTATACTGCAATTTAATTTGTTTTTACTTTAGTTGCCCTTTCACCAAATATATGCTTTCTGGGTCCCATTGGCCAATTCCACACTTACCAGATTCCTTGCCTCACTACCAAACATTTGCATGTACTGGGAATCCTGTCCCTCAAGACTGTATACATGACTCTTCACTTTGAAAGAAGCATCCATGATTGGGGGCTGCCAGGATGAAAGAAAGCTCCCACCAAAGTTTGGCGACATAAGGAGCCTGTGCTGACGGTGAGGAATAACAGGCTCTGGTTCCAGAAACAACTGCTCACCTGCAGAGAGCCAAGGATCAGAAGACAAGTGGTTAATGTTTAAGGATTGTATATATCAAATGGGTAAGAGTCTCAATATGTATAGCTGTTCTCTAGCACAGTGTAAGACTGGGTTTTTACCTTTCTGGATCATCTCTGGCAGGTTGGGTTGGGAGAAGACTTTTGCTGCTCTGAAGAGCATCAGAGCATTCTTGGGGCTGACAAGATCACTACGGATGGCACGATTCAAATAACGAAGAAACAGCTTTGTGTATATGAGCAAGTTTTCCTGCACAAAGGGAGCCCTGCCAGTGAAAAGCAACATATATGTAGTGTACATTGCTGACAACATGTGTTAAACTAACCATAAATGTACGAATTCCTGTTCATTGTTCAAGCAAATATTGACGGTACATTTACAGTGCTAATATTAGATATCATACAGTACAGCTGGTCTTTATAAGGTGCACTACCATCTATAGAATTTGTTTACCAATTTGTCCCTCACCCAAGCTGGAGCCCCATGAGCTACTATATAGAGCTGGCTGATAAAGCCCAGGCTGATAAACCTGTGGGGGGCAGGGGCAGATGATCCCCTACCCACCACCACCCCAATACCCTTCTGGACACCATTTTAAAGTGCGGAAAGGCATTGACCTGCTGGTTCTGGGACAACACGATTACATACAGTAGCCCATGGCACTGCTGTTAGGGGAGGAGTGTGGTAATAAAGCCTTTTCAAAAGGTGGTATTACATATCTAAATTTGGACAACTTAACCAAATATAGATCACAACTTTCAAGTGCTTGGATTCATTATCTATAAGCTCTGCTCACCATTTCTCTGACACACTGCGGATCTGTGGATCATGGCTGACAGGCGAGATGGATCTCTCTGGAACATATCTCCAGGGCTGTACATAACTGAGCCACATCTCCAGTACCTGCAAGGAAGGGTGGACATATTCTCCATATAAAAAAAACCCCACTAAATAACTAGATTTCAGATGAGACACAAAGTCCTAAGCCACATACCGCTCTGAAGGAGGCATCGAGAGGCCAGTGTCCAAAGCAGTGCTGCAAGAAGATGTATAGCTTCTGCTGGATGAATCGAGGGATAACCACCCTGCCAAGGACAGACAGAGGGATAAAATTTAATTTTTTTAATACCGTATATAAATTTATATTTGGTATGATTGTTATACAAACACACAATTTACCCTAGCCATGTTAAGTTGCTCTATAGAACTGGGGTTAGATGTTCTAGAAATGGTTTACAAGGTAGCAAGGAAGGGAAGTGAAGTGGGTAAGCGCAACCCGGGCCACTCTTGTTCCTACACATAAGGACGAGAATTGAATGGATAGGGCTTGCATTTAGTGCACCACTATTGTATGGAATGTATGGGACAATATAGCCATTTACTCTGCTTTACAATTCTATGCAAGTAGAGTGTGTGTGTGTGTGTGTGTGTGTGTGTGTGTGTGTGTGTGTGTGTGTGTGTGTGTGTGTGTGTGTGTGTGTGTGTGTGTGTGTGTGTGTGTGTGTGTGTGTGTACTGGCAGTTGCTGGCCACTTCATTATTGAGACACCTGAAGTATAGCAATATCTCAGGTACTGAACATCCCACAGAGCCTCATCGAGTGATTCTCCTATGAGAGATAAGTTATAGCATAGAACACACAGGATGGAAAGCTATGCAAAAAAAGCCAACATGTCACTGAAGTAGTGGGTATGGGGCAAACACCAAAATACTGCTCTTTTGCACCAGGACAAACAGTTGCCTTAAATCTTCTGTCAATGTTGGAACCACACCTCAGCAAATGTGTCATACACACACCGACAACTACATGTAATGCATGAAACAGGTTAATCCTGTGAGTAAAGGCATCTGAACAGCTGCATAAGGATCACTGATGATCTCTTCTTAAGATTTCTTAGTGGGTCACAAGTGTAAAAAAAAACAAACAAAAAAAAACGGACATGGATCCGATGTAAAACTAAGATACACTTTACAATTAATACCACAGCATTTTTAAACTCATTCACATCCTGTCTATTCCAGAGTGATCACAACTACATTGTAGTCATTGTGAACACACCTTTTAAGCTCTTCCAGGGGACTTTGTGTGTGAGAGTGAACAGAAGGAGAGGACTGTTCGGGCCTCTGACTATTGGCAAAAGTGTGCAAGTGTTTCACTAGAACCCGAACCACCAAAACATGTTCCTCTGTGGGCTGGAAAGCCTCCTAGAATTCAGAAGAAAAACAATGTTACACACTATTATTCAACCTGTAAGAGTTACAAACTGCAGCACAAACCAATATCAGAAATCTATGCAATGATCACAGCATATGAAGGAGAGGAGGCAGACTGCTAGACATTATTAGTGAAGATTGCATTCACCCTATTCAAATAAGTGGAAAACAATTTAGTGACAGCAGCCATTGGTTTCTGGTCACAAAAAAACAAAAAGATGATCCATGTCAAATTGGTTTCCTTCAAAATGTATTTTGTTTTATGAATTGCTTGGCATATTAGACTCAGAAGTTATAATGAAAGAACAAAGAATTTAAAATAGACCATAAAAAAAAAAAAAAGGGGAAGAGCTACAACACACTGCATGCACTTTGGAAAACCCTGCAGAAGACAATAATACACAGAATATTTCACAGATTGCATAATTTCCTGGTTGAGCGGGATATTCTGGGGATGGATTGCAGAGTAGAGTGAATGCATCTTTTCAGCAACATAAAGAATTATACACAAATGCGAAATTTCTCAGCCAAAGCAGTTTAGTGCTTGTCATTCAGTCTCAGCCAATTGAAGACATCAAAGAGGTCTTGACAGAGCCTCCAGCAAAAGGAAAGAATGCACCATTCTGAGGGTAGACAGAGTATCAGCAACATATCAAAGCAAAGTTGCTTCAAGCAATACACCCAACGTCAAAAAAACTGTTAAAATTGTCCTTTAATGCAGCACGATTGTCCGAGCCCAGCAAATGATTCATCCCACATTGCACTGGTAAGAAGCAGCTCCCTTCCCCCCTAGCTGTGATTTACAATACAGAAATGTGTCTCAGAGAGCTGGAAGTACTTGGTATGAATGGAGGGACCCAGGCAGAGCAGGAAAAATGTACGAAGTGCTGGACACATTGAGCCTGTAGTGAAGAGCCTCCAGCTGAAACACACACAGGAACCAACAGGTGACGAGGAAGAGGGGATGGGGAGGCGTAGGGACAAACAGAGAAATAACAAAACACAAAATATGGAATGAGAGAAAACAAACTGGTTTGAAAAAAACAAAACAAAACACACCAAGGATCATAAAGACTGATATCCAAACAGATTAGCAACATCTCAACATATCAAAAAAGACTTTATAATGACGACTTCCTGCAATGCTTATAGCTTTCATTAGCTCAGTCAACATAATTTTAATGGTTTTATGAAATCATGTTCTCATTCCACACACAGAACGGAGTACAGAAGAAACACATGACAAACAGGGACCAGACACAAGATAAAGAGGATCAGGCTTGTACATAACATTTACAAATAAAAAAAAAAAAAAAAAAAAGGGGACACAACAAAAAATAGGACACAACAGTATCGCTTGAACCTCTTGACAGGTCAGGCAACTTTCATATCACATTAGTCTTAACAGAGTAAAAGTATTTGATAATAATCTTCAGCTCAATAGAATTCTACACCTTGGCACTCACACTGGGTTATTACCTTTGCATGTGGAGACTGCATTTTATGATACATTTCAAGAGAGTAATGGTGAAGCCACATCTCCACAAAGATCTGCACAAAACAGAAAGAGTCTTTGAAACATTTTTGCTACGCACTAGCACTTTAAGAATACTCAACAGTACAAGATTTATTGATGTCTACTTTATTGTTTACAATGACGCTAGGCAACAGCAATGATGCCAGCTACAAAATTATCTGTAATTGATCGAGTATAACCGCAAACAAAGTACTACCGCACACGATCCCCTATTGTTTGAACAGAGGTGAAATACTACTGCTGACTCCCAAATATCAGTTTATACTCTCCTAAAATACAGGGTGATTCAAAAGTCGCAGTACACCCTTTTATTTCAAAAACTCTACAGGAATTGGGCCGATTGGCCGATTTCAAGATGGCGCCCATGTTTGGTACATACCGTAAAAGATAGACCACGTCACCCATACCTTACTGGAGTATTCAGGTTTCCCAATTTCCTGTAGAGTTTTTGAAATAAAAGGGTGTACTGCGACTTTTGAATCACCCTGTATAATGATCATCATCAACAGAGAGGTGCAACTACTTAACTTTGATAGATTCATAAACAATGCAGAAGGCCAAGCGTTAATATGTAGTGCACAAACAGGTTGAATATAATTATCTAAATAGATCCCTAGAGATCCCGTATGGATCCCCGCTGTATAAAATCACAACCTTATTTAAGGTTCATTTAAAATTCCATATGAACACTACTTTAAAAAAAGAAAACAAAATCATAGAAATAGCCATCTGTGATGTGTACTAAATTAAAATCCTACACCGAGAGTTATGATAATATCACTAAACTAGTATAATCTTTTATCATATGTCCTCAGATCTGAATAATTATGGTAGACGAAAAGTGAATTAATTGTCTTTATATAGTCCTGAGTCTACGTATTTCTCTAAATGCCAATTCTGTCTTAGTATTTATTCAGCATTGTTTAATAACAGTATCACCAAGAAAGAACTGATTCTTATAACTCTGTTATGTAGCCCCACATATTCAGGGATATTGCAGTGTCATGTCAGAGTTGGATGTTGCTAATTTCTACACTTACAGATTTGCAAGAATTCACTGCACTTTAAGTGTCAAATATACACACCAATATATTAAGAACTAGATAAAGACCAATATTTCACTTATCTCCTACCATAATTATTTATATCTATTAAATAGATTATAGTAAACAATTAAGTGATAATTTCATAACTCTTGGTATACCATTTTATTTCACGACACTAACTATTTTTTTATTTTTTTTTAATCAGAATGGATTGATTTAATATGAAATTTTAAATGAACAACAAATATTTAAAAAGGTATGCTTTTATATAGTTTGGATTCATACCGGATCTCTAGTGAGCTATTTAGATAACTATATTTTACCTGTTTGTGCATTACATAATAACACGTGGCCTTCTACATTGCTTAGGAGTTGATAGAGTATAGTAAAAGCCTTCCTTAGGAAAGACAACATATTTGCTTCCTAACAAGCTAAAAAGCAAACTATTCCTACAACAAAACCAAAATACAGAGGAATAATCATAAATGACTCATGTTCCAAAGTGTTTTATATTTAGCACACACATCTCAAGCTCATCCATCTACAGACAGGAGTTTCAGTTCCCTTCCCTCAATGTCCCCAACTCTTCGCACTATTGGAACTTACTTGCAATAATGTTTCTGATCTCCATATTTCTTGGGCCGCAGGATCAGCGTTCACAGAGTGCTGATGGGAAATGTGTCTCTTTAGAAGGCTGGGGTGAGTCCCATATGAAGTTAATGAAATCGATGGAGATCTGGACAAACAAGAGAACAATAGTCAGACCCAGACTCAAACAATTTTGCTGTTCAAAACCTAAAAAAATAAATAAATCCCACAACATACTAAAAGATTACCATAAGAAAACCAAAAAAAAACCCCAAAAAAAATAAATCCCGACAATATTAATTTTGTTAAATAAAAAATGTATAGCTTCTACTGTTACTATTTTTTTCTGAAGCATGTCTGTTGACAAAAAAATATTAAACATAGGTACGGAGAGTTGCAGTTTTATTTTGGCTAAAATTCATTAACAGTTCTCCAGTTAAAAAACAAACAATGCACCATCATGCAAAAGTACATGCTCCACGTAGGCTAATTTTCCAACTGAAATGTTAAAGGACTAAAGCTATATACAACTAGCAAGTAGTATAGCCAGAAACAATATATGTAATACAGAGGTATCTTCAACGTATATACGGTTATCATTTAATAGCAAGGGAACCAAATTACCTAGGTGCAGGTGATGGTACAGCCCCGCCAGGGTTGGAGAAATGAGGAGGGGGAACATTTCCTTCGAAAGGAAGGAACCACTTCAGGTATTTTTCCACCAGGATGAAGTAGGCGCTGTCAGAGGTACTAGGAAGGTGCCCCGACATATAGTGCTGTATAGAGAAAGTTCAAACACACACACAATGGCTTCTTGTAAAATTAATATTTCATACTGACTGGAGCAGTGTTAGATTTGTTCATTATTACACACTCCGAGACCAACTCAACTGCACAAACCATAAGTTCTTACTGAACATTTTATGAAACCAAGTGCGATTTCTCAATGTATTATGAATCATGTGGGATAACCCATTTAAAAATACATCTACTTTGTTTTTTTGCGTAATGCCAAGGCAAGTAACAATAATTCATAATAATGTATTTTCTTCAACCATTTACCCAGCTATTCGTCTACACATAGGAAGCAGATTTTTTTCCCCAAACCCTTAGTCTGTATATAAACTGAACACTTCACGATAGCTTTGTTATAAACTAACAAAATACCTGTAATTTTACATAGAAGTACAGTCATGACAAAAAGTTTTGAGAATGACACTTTTTTTTTCACAGTCTGCTGCCTCAGTTTTTATTATGGCAATTTGCATATACTTAAGAATGTCATGACGAGTGATCAGATGAATTGAAATTAATTTCAAAGTCGTTCTTTGCCATGACAATGAACTTTATACCAAAAACAACATTTCCACTGCATTTCAGTCCTGCCACACAAGGACTATCTGACATCAGGTTAGTGATTCTCTCGTTAACACAGGTGAGAGTGTTGACGAGGACAAGGCTGGAGATCACTCTGTCATGCTGATTAAGTTAGAACAGCAGATTGGAAACTTTAAAAGGATGGTGGTGCTTGAAATCATTGTTCTTCCTCTGTTGACCATGGTTATCTACAAGAAAACACATGCAGTCATCATTGCTTTGCACAAAAAGGGCTTCACAGGCAAGGATATTGCTGCTAAGACTGCACCTAAAACAACCATTTATCGGATCAAGAACTTCAAGGAGAGAGGTTCATTAGTTGTGAAGAAGGCTTCAGGGCGCCCAAGAACATCCAGCAAGTGCCAGGACCGTCTCCTAAAGATGATTCAGCTGCTGGATCGGAGCACCACCAGTGCAGAGCTTGCTCAGGAATGGCAGCAGGCAGGTATGAGTGCATCTGCACGTACAATGAGGCAAAGACTTTTGGAGGATGGCTTGGTGTCAAGAAGGCCAACAAAGAAGCCACTTTTCTCCAGGAAAAAACATCAGGGACAGACGGATATTCTGCAAAGGGTACAGGGATTGGGGTAAAGTCATATTTTCTGATGAATCCCCTTTCAGATTGTTTGGGGCATCTGGAAAAAACCCTTGTCTGGGGAAGGAAAGGTGCGCGCTACCATCAGTCCTGTGTCATGCCAACAGTAAAGCATCCTGAGACCATTCATGTGTGGGGGTTGCTTCTCAGCCAAGGGAGTGGGCTCACTCACAATTTTGCCTAAGAACACAGCCAGGAATAAAGAATTGTACCAAAACATCATCCAAGAACAACTTCTCCCAACCATCTAAGAACAGTTTGACAAATAATGCCTTTTCCAGCATGATCGTTATCACTTTTGCCTTATGGCAAGGTGCTCCAAGTGGCTCAGGGATCTAAACATTGAAATTTTGGGTCCATAGCAAGGAAACTCCCCAGACCTTAATCCTATTGAGAACTTGTGGTCAATCCTCAAGAGGCGGTTGGACAAACAAAAACCCACAAATTCTGACAAACTCCAAGCACTGATTAGGCAAGAATGGGCGGCCATCTGTCAGTATGGGGCCCAGAAGTTGATTCACATCATGCCAGGGCGAATTGCAGAGGACTTCAAAAAGAAGGGTCAACACTGCAAATATTGACTCTTCGCATAAACTTAATGGAATTGTCAATAAAAGCCTTTCACACTTATACTGAAGTAAAATTACAAGCATTTCATACCATAGCAACATCTGACAAAAATGTCTAAAAACACTGAAGCAGCAAACTTTGTGAAAACCAATACTTGTGTCATTCTCAAAACTTTTGGCCATGACTGTATAACCTTGTGTCTAGCAAAAGCATGTTTAAATTTCCTATCATTATTAGTCTCTACCACCTATATTGGAAGACTATTCTACCTCTCTACTACCCTTTTGGTATAGCAATCCTTTCCTCAAATATCCCCTAAACTTGCTTGAATACTTATCCTCTTGTTCCAATACTCCTCTGTAGAATGCTTTCACCCTGTACCTTGTTAAAACCCCTTCAAACAAAAAACAAAACAAAAAAAACTCCAATTTTAAATCAAGTTCTCTTTTTTTGGTCATGAACTGGAAGTAAAAGTGTTGGTATTTTTAAATTGGAGCATGGATTTGACACAGCTGCATGTATTGTATTTTATACAGTCCCTCTGAATGTTTCATATATTTGGTAACAAGTCTTAACTTACCCTTTGTGTGACAAGACAGATGGCAAAGTGGAACAGAAAATACTCAAACGGATCTGAGCAAGTGATTAAGGAACCATAGCATAATGATTACATTAAATCCAGGCATTATTGGTATCTATAGTTTGCCCCGTTTCAGAAACCAAAATGCAATTTGAAAAGTATTAGTCTTCAAACTATATATCCAACTTTTAAAAACAGAAATTATTCTTCATGTTAAATACAATTATGTACCATTCAACTAGCTCCAAATGTGTGCATGTGGAAAGGGACAATGATATTGGTTGTTATGTTCTGCTCAGTAATAAGCAAAAAAAATAAATCCGCTGGAACATACACCACAGCCTCACAGCACTAGGAAAAAAACCATGGAGAACCGATGCAGGATTGTGTGTGTTCTTCCTACGTGGCATGCAGTCAGGTTGATCAACATGGTTGCAATGTCTAGTAAGCTAGCTACATTGCACGCCACAATTCTCAGTGTGAGCAGCAATCAGTTATACTTCTGCCTGCTATTTCTGTCAGAAGGAGAGCTTACTTATGTGCTTCATGCATCCCAACGCATTTTATTGATTCAGGTACAAAAATACATTGGTATTTCCCTGTGCAACAAATATAGACCAATATATTTACGATGTACCTCCACTCAAAAATGGTTAAATATTTTTCCCAATTAAAATCTTTACAATGGGCAACAAAATAAGTCCTATTTCAGGGTAAAATCAGGAGTTAAAGCCCAAAATCAGAGTAGGAAGACTGGGACACAGCTGTGGCTGTCATTTGGGAGAACTGTTGTGAGTATCAGACGCTCCTTAGCGCTTCTGTAACCATGGCGGGGAGAAAAACAAAACAAAACTGTACAACAATGACTTGACAGTGGAGATATTTTCTAAATGAAATAAAATTTAAAGAGTACAAATTTAAATTATACTAACTAATGTCAATTAGTAGGGGGGGAAGTCCACGTTAAAATTATCTTTCTTATCAAGTGGATAAAAATCTAAAGTAAACTGTACATAAATGAATACTTCCATTTGGTTAAGGGACTAGATTTTGACAACACCACACTCAGTAGCACTGTAAAGGATACTTAGAGCCAAGTTCAGACCCAGCCCTCCGGAGGATGGTAACTGGATCTTGTTATGATAGAGTGGACATTCAGGCAAAACTCTCTCCTGTATGGATGCACGCACAGGACCCTAGACAAACAAATCATCACAGGAAAGCCACAATTTTAAACCAAGTTTTGTAAACTGTTTTAGGTAAATTGTCAATTTAAAGAGAAATGGCAGGTTCAGTTATCGATATCACTACTCACAGATGCCTAAGGAAGGATCACTTACAGGAAGGTATGATACAGGAAAGTCATATCTGTATTCCTCCGTTTGTAGCTTATAAACTAGCTTCATCATAGCACCGCTGATAAAAGATAAATCAAGGTCGATTACAAAAGTTAAAGTTAAGTAACAAAACACACACAAATGCGGCTAGACTTACCTAGGATCTAAAAATTCCAGAGCAGTGTGGAACTCCAAAGGCGTTATTCTCTCCTGCAGACATCTTAAGTTCCAGCCCACAATGCTGCCATCCAGGCTGCCAAAGACCAGCTCTACTAGCCATGGGAATATGGCATGCAACTCCTACAACCACATAAAACTATTTTTACCAAAATGTATCTCTAACCTAGTGTATGGGCCTATCACCAGACAAACAGCACTGCCGAGAGGAATGATTAGCATGCTGGACATTTTTCTTTTGGTCTCACTAAATTTATTTATTTTCAAAATATGCATAAAGATTTTGGGCAGAAAGGATCCCAACCCAAATAAACATCTAAAGAAATAAATTCAAAAATAATAAAACAAATATAGTAAACAGGCAATATTTTTTGTTTATTTTATATAGCCTCACAACATTACACCATGCACTACAGAGAATATTCAACTATTAACAACAGTCCCTGCCACATTGGCGCTTACATTCGAAATATTCTACCACTTAGGGGCGTGCACACACATGGTCCAGTAACCTACCAGAATGTTTTTGAACTGTGGGAGGAAACAGGAGCACTCTAAGGACACCCACGTGAACATGGGAAGAACACACAAGATGATTGTGTTATAGTTCTAATTTCCACACTATGAGATGCCTGTCTAAGATGATATACATAAAATAAAAATAAAAAAAACACACAACCCTGAATATTATTTAAAATAACTAAAAAAAAAAAATCTATTGATTTCTGTGTCCACTGGAGCAGTATATAAAACTGTTCACTAATCCAGACCCCTAAATGCCATTTTGTTTTGTGTCATAAATCTGAACTCTTGCAAAGAAAATCGAGATGTGTCCCTTTTTGGTATTCTATGAGCGTGTGCCAGTGTAAAAGTTTACAAATCGTTGCAGCCAAATAATTCCAGCAACAAGGCTTTCACATAACAAGCGTAAGTCCCTTCAGCCCCCTAACAAACTTCACATGGTTTCTGCACAATTTTCAAAGACAACATGCCTTGCGTAAGCAGTGAACAGGCCCCACCTGGGCTAGCACTTGTGTAACAGGGGAAACAGTGGCAGTATCCCTGACAACGGAAGCCACCATCTTAGCAGATCAGATGTTGCTAACCTGATGTGGTCTGTGACACTATTGCCCTGGCTGCTGTCACCAACTTTCCAGACTTAAGAGTTATGAATGAGCTGCTGCAAACGGTTTGTATATCCGATTAGCAAAGCTCTCCAGATTTGCCACTGCCTCCTGTCAGGTCACTCTAGAGGAGAGATTGGGGTGTCCCAGGCAGGGAAAGGGTACAAAACAGTATCTGAACCAGAGCCTCCATAACCTGTCTTCTCAAATCAATTGCCAAGAAACTCTCCCTTTGATTTCACATTTGCTTAAAATAACTTTATAACTCTACAGATAGATCCTGTGGCGACTATGTAGTATATCTAATGACTGATTATTATTTTCTGTTGAATTCATGTATGACCATGTATATTGTATGTAACCTTGTAATGTAATCTCAACATGTGCTTTGCTAGATGACCTGAGTTTAAAGTTATGCACGTGTCATTAATCTGTTGAAACAGCCAGACCTGGGAGAGATAGGTTAGGGGGAGATTGAAGCCCAAAGTTGTAATTACTTAAGCAGAATAGCAGAGGTGAGAATTTAAGGTTCTGTGAAATGCTAGGTCTCCAGACATCCATGATTTACTTCAAAGCCCTGCGTCATTTTGGGCATCGGTCTAACTTAGATTTAAAAAAAAAAAAAAAAGAAAAGAAAAAAGTGGTGAATAGCCTGTAAGAAGGGTTTAAAATCTTCTGCCTTAGACAATAAGTTTGTTCATTTCTTTGAGGGAGCCTGTCAAGGCTGAAATGTGTCATTCTCCTCAATGTGTATTCCTCACACGCCAAATCCTTAAACATTTTTTATCTGTGTGAAACATTAATAAGTGGTTCTGGTGAACGCAATGACACCATAATAAATCCTTCATGGTGGCAGAAAAGGTGTATTCATTGTTAATTAACTAAGGTAACACCAGTCACGGCCAGCTGTTCAGATTGCTGTATCTGGGACAGGCTGGGCTTTCGTGACAGACCCTCTTTAAAAATGTAGATGTATCAAACTGCTGAACTTTTACTTTTTAAAATGATGAGCAATTGTGATACACAACGTATAACTTAAAGCTCCAACAATCACTGAAGCAATGTAATATAACAGGGCTCACCAATCGAGCACTACTCACTGTACCTTGGCAGGGAAATCCTCAATGACTCTGACCAGGTCCTGGCACCTTTGCAGGAAGGGTTTAGTCACACAGTCAGCCTTGAGTGAGGCCTGTTTAAAAGAGAAGATAAATATAATTAACATAACCAGTGTTTGTTTACTGCAACACTCTGCTATAGGGGCAGTTGGGCTTGTTAATGTGTGAAATGCCTCCCACACAAGCAGATGGTAAATGTGTGTTCAACTACGGTATGAAGTGATATTACACAGACGTAGTAAAACCGTGGCAAACCATTTATAGAGAAAGGTAAGAACTGACTGTATTTAAAAGAGTTAAACCGGTTTGCTAGTTGTGTGCAACACATAGGGCTTGTGAGCATTGTTTGACATTGTGAGATGTATATGCAGTCAGTGGTACACGGTCCCTACAAGCAGAAGGGGAGTGTGTCCACACATAGAGCCTCACCAACAGGTAGCTGGGCTGCAGACTGCCCCCGGTGAGGCTCATCATTTCAGGCCGCTTCCTCCTCTACCCCGTTCAATCACCCCGCCACACTCCGAAGACAGTTAAGGCGCCTGACTGACGTCATCACAATAAGCCCAAAAGCTCGGTCCTCATTGTAGCGGCGAAGTAGAAGAGAGGGATGCGGTTTAAAAGTTAGCAGAAAATGTGTCTCTAGAATAGTTCATCTGCGACCATTTTTTCGAAGACCCAATGCCGTTGTTACTTTGCTACAGTAATTTACTTATATTACAAGGTATCCAACAGATCATTGGACACACGTGACATTATTGAAAAAGAACACAGTTTATGGCATGTCAAGGGAGCCAGTGTCCCAGCTGCAAAAGCGGCTTGTAGTTTACGTTTATTTGCTGGTTGTGGAAAGGTTCCAACAAGCTAGGAAATAGTTGTTTGGGGCAATACGACGCATCAAGGCAGAGTTGATCATATTAGCATTTATGGGGACAGATGTATCACCTTAATTTGGTTGGAACTGTGCATCCACATTTCTAACAGATTGTTCAAATTTAACTTTTTTTTTTCTTTATTTGAAGGTAAAAAACAAAACAAAATGTGAATAAAACAAATTTCTTACCAGTTAAAAAAAAAACAAATCTGTGGGAGACCACAAACGTGTAAGTGGACTATGACCCCTATGTGCCTTTTTTTCCAGAACAGTCCACATTTTTATCACTAAAAATGTATAACATTGAACTTTAATTGACCTAGAATGTTGACTTCATTAACAGTAATTTGAGTAGCTTTCTATAGATATTCTACAGTATCAGGCACCTAAGGAAAGTACAGGAAAGCTTTTATTGACTAAGCGAACATCAGACATATTTTCCAACTTATGGGCAACCTGATACACTTAAAGGAATCGCAGGCGCAGAAATAGCACCGAAGAGGGATAAGGGAGGATGCTCGCTAGGCGGCATGATGCAAGTGACTTAAGAAAGGGGGGTGCAGGCAACGAAGTCCGTCCTATTTTCTTACACCTGAGCAGTGCAGGTAGCCACTCAGAGAAAGGAGGAGGCAAGGGACGAGACAGAAGGCAAGACAAGGTGAGGGTAGTTAAAGGGGGAAGGAAGTTTATTATACATAGTTTTTCAGACGGCCGCACGCCTGGTTCCAGCTTCAACGGATGGGCCAATACGGGCGGCGTGCCAGGTTTTCAGCAATTGGAGGGTGATTTATGCCAAGGGGCTGGTCTCAAGAGGATGATATTGCTGTGCCTACATGGTAGCAGGCAGAACACACCCTATTTTTCTAGATGGAACTGGAAAAGGTGGTAAATTTTATTAGCCTTGCACGCCGCTTGTCTGTCAAGTTTGGAAGTGTTTAATAAAGCTGTGACCCAAATAATTTTGCCAAATACTTGTCTCAGAGTCTTTCTTTATTAGCTCACTGCGTGGGACGCTGGTTGGTCGACCTATATCCCTTAAAGAGTTGCATGGGACGCACATTACCCGTAATTTCAGTAATAAGTTAAAACAATACATTTACATACCTCCCAACACGCAAGTCCTCGGCAGCATGACGAAGCATAACCACGTCTAGATGGGGATGTGACCACACCTAGATTGTAGCAACTCCCCCAAATGGCTGTAAAGTACTAGACTTGTCCATTAACTATCTCCTTCCCCCAACATTCCCTGGGCAGAAAAGTCGGAGAGAACCCTAAATTCGAGACTGTTCCGCTGAAATCGGGACAGTTGGGAGGTATGCATGTAATCAAAGAAAGAGACAGCAATCTGTAACAACATATCAGTAGACATTTTAAACAAGTGCTACAAGCTATAACAAATAAATCTTAATAAAGCAGGAAGGGGCTACATCTACATCGCTGATGTAGACTTTCCTGCTGCTGCCTCAACTTTTGCGCTGTTGGTAAATGTGACCCACTAACTGTGTTGAACAGGTGTCGTGCACACCAGCCACTGGTGTCTGCGACAGTGTGGGCTGTTTTTAGAGAAGTGTTAGGAGAGCCCCTTTGCTCCTCAAGCACTAGGCACGCCCCCGAAGAATGTGACACGTGACACAGGCCAACATGATACAGCCACACCCACAGTGTGGCATGACCACACATCGTTTTGAGGTGCACAATATACACTGTCCCAATTAAAAAAGTTAAAGGGCTATATTTTCTAAACTGCGGGTTTGAAAGAGTGGAGATGCTGCCTATAGCAACCAATCAGATTCTAGTTATCATTTACTTCTACAAAATGACAGCTATAATTTGATTGGTTGCTATAGGCAACATCTCCACTTTTTCAAACCCGCTGTTTAGCAAATCTATCCCCAAGTGTTGATAGGTGTGCATCAGGTGACATGGGTGTCCTGTTTTTTGGTTTCAAATTAAGGGATGAGTATAAAACAAAATATGTATGAGTTCTGCACTGTAAAACTGAGACAAATGAATTCATGCTCCCAAGCCGCCCAAGCCACAACCTCGCAAACCACCATCTTCCACCTATACCACATCTATTTATGTAGACCACATGCTTTCTGGATAGACCACATCCCTTCAGGTTTATTGTCAGGTAAATTTAAAGAGCAAGTTAAGGGGTCTATTTACCATTTATGCTGTTTACAGTGCAAAAAGTAACATTATGTATCGCAGCATAGCGTTGCATAATGTCGTATCACAGGTATTCTATATCCTGGGGCTGCTTTTGGAGCTACGGTGAGGTCCACCCTATTCTACAACAATTCTCTAACAAATCACCGCCAGCCTAACGCTGCCGGCGAAAGCTACAAGTGAAATGAGCAAATGCTGCTTAAATTCCGCCCATGCACCATATGGACCTGACCTGGCAGAGGATCATGTGAGGCCTTTCCGACTCCACTGGACCCCATAGGAACAAGTGGGGTTAGTTTGCAGCGAGATGCAAAGCTTTTTGCGGCTTAGTAAATTACTATCATCGTAGTCCCCATAGAGTTCTAGTTTTCTCCACAAAAAGTTGGTTAATGCAAGAGAAATCTTGATTTCTCCTATGTTAACCCTTTCATAAATTGTGCATCTGGATGCATCACCATCATCATCACCATTTATTTATATAGCGCCACTGATTCCGCAGCGCTGTACAGAGAACTCACTCACATCAGTCCCTGCCCCATTGGAGCTTACAGTCTAAATTCCCTAACATACACACACAGACAGACAGAGACTAGGGTCAATTTTTGATAGCAGTCAATTAACCTACTAGTATGTTTTTGGAGTGTGGGAGGAAATCGGGGCTGCTGTTTTCACCAGTTTATGGCTCATCGCTCCTTTGTAAATAGACCTCTAAGCTACTTATATTATACATATCAATTGCTGCTCATTACTGAGCTGAACAATACACATATCTCCCAACTGTACTGATTTAGGTGGAACAGTACTGAATTGGGACCGTCCCCCAGTTTAGGACTTACAGCTGTCACTTCAATAATCACCAGTGGCAGGTGTGCCAGAATTAGAGGGGTGTTCCTAATGAAGGGGGGAAGCCCAGCATTTTAAAGCACTGGACATGCCCTTACAAGATATAACCATACCCCTGGTGCATGCACGCTGTCACAGTTTGGATAATCTTAAGAGGTTTGTATTCATGACATAACCGATGTCTTTATACTTAACTAAATAAGTTAACCATGTCCTCTTTCACTCATCTGTAGCATAGGTTCAAAATTTGCTCTGAATCACAGCAGTCACTCAATAATGATAAATCTTTTAAGTACAAATTAGGCAATGAAAGCAAGTGTCTGATTGGTTGCTATTTAATTCAAATTTTGCACCTAATTCTGTTCTGCTAATAAAAGTGTCCTAGAGCATACCTCCCAACTGTCATCATCATCAGCTATTTATATAGCGCCACTAATTCCACTGCGCTGTACAGAGATGAGCCCATTACCCCTGAGCTTTGAGGCAACAATAATAATCACTGTGCATCCGTACTGGCCCTAGCATGGTCTAAATTGACCAACTTTTGCAGTCAGGGACATTTGGAGATATTAAACTCTTTGTCCATAATCTAGGCCTCTCATTCCCTAAGTAGATATCAGGCTATCTCCATCATTGGATGATTGATGGTACATACAATTATGTAATCTTTCCTCACAATCAGGGCCATTCCTGTCATATGTCGAGGTGGGAACCTCGTTTGTTGTGACACGATGCTAAGGACGGCAGAGACAAGTTTATCACCTGTGCGCCTGAAACCTGTTTCTTCCCCTCCTGTGATCCTCCAGCTGCACTCTGAAATAACTGATCACTATTCTAATAACGGTTAATAAAAGAAGGGCTAAGTTGGTGCACTAATGTTCTAAATTATTTGAAGGAGTAAAGAACACCTAAAACATAACTTCTGGGATTATTTACTTTATATTATCCCAACCAGACATGGTGAGATAACTGATTTATTGGGCCAGTTCATACTGTATGAGGCATATCAAGGATCTAATATAAGGATGCAATCATTGATTATTAGGATTGAGTAGAGCATCCAGCGAATTTTAACCACACATCAAGTTTTAAGTTTTTCATTTTATATTTTATATTTCGCTGACAAGTCAGAAATAAAAGTTATGTTTTAGGTGTTCTTTACTCCTTCAAATAATTTAGAGCATTAGTGCACCAACTTAGCCCTTCTTTTATTAACCATTAAACTGGTTTTTGAAGGAATGGTAGCACCCCGTACATCTATAAATCATATTTGGAAGTGAAAACACGGGACATGCTCTATATCACTAGTGCGACTAACTCAGGCCCCCCCTCCCCCCCTTTTCTTATACCTATAGCTACATTGCATTATTCTAATAACCACTGATTGCTTTCATTTCTCTGATTTTTACCATATATATTTGTCACGGGCACTAGGAGTCTTTACCCAGGGATCACCAGATGGTAGGCTTACCAGAGCAATGTAGATGGTAATAGGGTACTCTGGTAGCTGGGTGATCACGGAACATGAAATGATGGCCGATGAGATGCTCAGGAAAGTCTATGACTAGCAACACTGGTAATAATGAGGTAATAATACACAAGGAACTGTATGGACAAGGACACGTGAAGGTAGTCAGTGGTCTGCGATAGCAAGTTGTACCACTGCTATAGTGAGGAGGAATGTCCAACAGAAACAAGGAGGTGATGAGAGTCAGCGGTCTGCGGGTAGCAAGTTGTACCGCTGTCTGAGTGAAGGAATGGAATCCAAGTGGAGGTATCCAGGTAGTCAGTGGTCTGCGGTAGCAAGTTGTACCACTGCTATGTGAGAGGATAATGGAACAGGTGATACCGGAAACAGGGATCAGTGGTCTGACATCAGCAAGTTGTACCACTGAATATATATGTGAGGAGGTGCACGGGGGAAGACTGCAACACAGGATATACACAGGCACCTTATACACGATCCACAGGAATATGCACAATATAGATATATATATATATAAATGACTGAGCAGGTCTGCAATCTAGAAAGTCTCTTGAAGTAGTCCAGCACAATGATAACACAGTCAATGATGGCAATAGACTCAGCGGATAGCAGACTCCAGAGAGAACCAAACACAGTCCAGCAAGATATGCAATACACAGCACAGTCAATGAGAAGTATGCATACCGTGGTTCAGCAGTAGCAGTCAGATGGGATTGCAGCGGTACCTGAGCGGCTGGAGGCCGACTGGATAGGAAGTCCCTGGATAGGTGAAGCAGCGGTCTAGCAGGTGCAGCGCACAGGTGAGTAGACCAACAGGGACACGAATCCACAGGAGTCAGCAACACGTGGAACTGGACTCATAGGGGACCCAGGAGAATGGAGATGATCCAGCAGAGGGTAGTAGATGAGATACAAATCCAATGCTGACAGGAGGGTAGAGACCAGTGGAACACGTGAAGGCGTGGAGAGTGGATCAGCAGGAGATGGACGATAGCGTTGACCACAGCAGCAGGACTCAGCGGCACACGGAGGTAACCAGTAGCAACCACAGGAACCAACAGCGATGGGAAACAGGAGTGCAGCGCAGGGCAGGAGCTGTTGATCACGAAGTGTAGCAGATGGTAATGAAAGCGGCAGTCTCGAGGAAGTCACAGCAAAGATGAGATGAGACTGTAATGCACGGAGGCAGCGAATAGTAGTCAGCTGGCAGTCACGATGATGAACACAGGCGAGTTGCCGGCAGGAGGCTGTAGTGCACGGAGGCAGCGGATAGTAGTCAGCTGGCAGTCACGATGATGAACACAGGCGAGTTGCCAGCAGGAGACTGTAGTGCACGGAGGCAGCGGATAGCAATCAGCAAACAGACTTGATGAGAAGCAGGTGAGTGAAGTAAAAGCTGGAGTGCACGGAGGCAGCGGATAGCAATGAGCAAACAGTCACATTGATGTAAAATAACGTTGAAGTGGTTTAGAAGACTGTAGTGCACGGAGGCAGCGGATAGGAATCAGCAACAGTCATGATGATACAGTTAATGGTAGAAGTGGTATGGAAGACTGTAGTGCACGGAGGCAGCGGATAGGAATCAGCAAACAGTCCTGATGATACAGTTGATGGTAGAAGTGGTATGGGAACCACAGGAATAGAAGTGGCTTGGAAACCACAGGAATCAGCAGCGCTGAATACACGAGGAATACAGGAACACCTTCAGAGACTCATGAGGAATGAGACTCCAAGATCAGGCAACGTGGTGTTGACCACAGGTGCTTAATATAGGGAGGTTGCCTGATCTGCCAATTGAGTTAAAGGGGTATACACTGAAGTATAGAAAAGGGCTGCGCATGCGCAGACCCTCAGGATAGTGGACGACCACGGTTCCTAACTGTCCGGGAAGAGGCACTCACGGTCCGGTGAGTGACAGTACCCCCCCTTTTAAAGGTGGGCACAGAACGCCTGGAACCGGGCTTGTCCGGATTTTTGGAGTAAAACTTCTTCAAAAGGGCAGGAGCATTAAGATCTTCAGCTTTGATCCAAGAGCGCTCCTCAGGACCAAAGCCCTTCCAATGAACGAGGAAGTGGAGAACTCCTCGCGAAATTTTTGCATCTAGTACCTCGGTAATCTCAAAATCCTCCTCCTGATGAACTTGAACTGGCTGCGGAGCTGAGGGAGGAGTTGAAAAACGGTTGATAATAAGAGGTTTGAGCAAAGATACATGGAAGGCATTAGAAATCCGAAGACTCTTAGGAAGAAGGAGTTTCACACATACTGGATTGATAACTTGAATGATCCTATATGGACCAATAAAACGAGGGGCGAATTTCATGGATGGAACCTTCAAACGAATATTTTTTGTGGATAACCAGACACGATCTCCAATTTTTAGTGGTGGAATAGCCCGCCTCTTCTTATCAGCGAAAGATTTATATTTGACAGATGTCTTCTTTAAACAGGTTCTGACCTGAGACCAGATATTTTTAAAGGTCTGACAAACAGTTTCCACCGCAGGAACTTGGGTGGGCGGGAGGGCAGGAAATTCCGGAAAAGACGGATGGTGACCGTAGACCACAAAAAATGGAGTTTTGGATGATGACTCATGGTACATGTTGTTATGGGCGAACTCAGCCCAAGGGAGTAACTCTACCCAGTTGTCTTGATTGGCTGATGAAAATATCCTTATAAAAGTCTCAAGATCTTGATTGACACGTTCGGTTTGTCCATTGGATTGCGGATGGTAAGAAGATGAGAGTGCTAATCGTATGCCCAAGGTTTTACAAAGGGCTCGCCAGAATCTGGACACGAATTGTACTCCTCTATCAGACACAATCTCAGATGGACATCCATGGATACGGAAGATCTCTTTAATGAAATGTTCAGCCAGGATAGACGAGGAAGGCAAACCAGACAGAGGGATGAAATGAGCCATCTTCGAAAATCTGTCCACTACCACCCAAATAGTGTTATGGTTCTTACTAGGTGGTAAGTCAGTAACGAAATCCATACTAATATGGGTCCATGGTTTGGACGGAATGGGTAGTGGTCGCAGCAACCCTGCTGGGGTTCTGCGGGAGGATTTGAATTGCGAACATAATTCACAGGAAGCAATGAACTCTTTGACGTCTCTCCTCATTGAAGGCCACCAGTAACTTCGAGAGAGGATCTCAAAAGTCTTGTGTTCACCGGCGTGTCCAGAAAAACGAGAGGCATGGAACCACGAAAGGATTTTCCTCCTTAGAGTAGGAGGCACGAGGGTCTTCCCAAATGGTAGCGTTTTGGTGGATGAAGCAGCCAGTGAGATACATTTGGGGTCAAGAATGGTATGGTTGGAAACCTCTTCTATATCAGAGGACGTAACAAAGGCTCTAGATAAGGCATCAGCTTTTTTGTTCTTGGCAGCTGGTTTGAAGGTAATTATTAATTCAAAACGGGAAAAGAAAAGAGACCATCTTGCTTGACGAGGGTTCAAGCATTGGGCAGACTGGAGATATGACAAGTTCTTATGATCCGTAAAGATCGTCACCGGATGGCGAGCTCCCTCCAACAAGTATCTCCATTCCTCTAATGCGACTTTGATAGCCAGTAATTCCTTGTCTCCGATGGTATAATTCTTCTCTGCGGGTAGGAGACCCCGAGAATAGAAGGCACAAGGGTGGAATTTTTGCTGTTCCGAGCGTTGGGAGAGAATAGCTCCTAAGCCCACATTAGAGGCATCTACTTCTAGGAAGAAGGGGAGTGTCACATCAGGCTGACGAAGGATTGGAGCCGAAGAGAAGGACTCTTTTAATGTTTGAAAGGCTTGAATAGCCTCAGTTGACCATTGCTTAGGATTAGCCCCTTTTCGAGTCAGGGCCACAATAGGAGATGCAATGGAAGAAAAGTCTTGAATGAAGCGTCTATAGTAATTGGCAAAACCTAAAAAACGCTGGATCGCACGAAGAGTAGTTGGCTGGGGCCAATGTAGTACAGCATTTACTTTGTCAGGATCCATCTTCAGACCAACTCCGGAAACAATATACCCCAAGAATGGAATCTGGGGTAATTCGAATGAACATTTTTCTAATTTACAGAACAATGAATTTTTCCGTAGCCTGGAGAGGACTTCTGCCACATGTTGGTGGTGAGAAGGCAGGTCCTGTGAAAAAATCAATATGTCGTCCAGGTAGACGACGACACATACATATAATAAGTTCCGAAAAATCTCATTGATGAAGCCCTGAAAAACAGCGGGGGCATTACATAGCCCGAAAGGCATTACCAGATATTCGTAATGCCCGTCTCTGGTGTTAAACGCTGTCTTCCATTCGTCACCGGAACGGATTCTGATTAAATTGTAGGCACCACGAAGATCCAACTTAGTAAAAATACGGGCTCCCTTGATGCGGTCAAATAGCTCAGTGATCAACGGAATGGGATACCGATTCTTGATAGTAATGGCATTGAGTCCCCGAAAATCTATACAAGGGCGTAATGATCCATCCTTCTTTTTGACAAAGAAGAACCCAGCTCCAGCGGGCGAGGTGGAAGGTCGAATGAACCCACGCTGGAGGTTCTCCCGTATATATTCAGATGTAGCTTGAGTTTCAGGTAACGAGAGTGGATAGACCCGGCCCCTGGGAGGAGTCTTGCCAGGAAGAAGATCAATCGGACAATCCCAAGAACGATGAGGAGGAAGACGTTCAGACTGAGCTTTATCAAAAACATCGGTAAATGAAGCATATTGAGGAGGGAGTCCCGGTGAAATAGCTGAGATGGAAGCTTGCTGTACCTTGAGAGGAATGACTTGGGAAAGGCAATGATGGTGACATTCAGACCCCCAAGACGTGACTTGAGGGGTGCGCCAGTCAATCTGGGGAGAGTGACACTGAAGCCATGGAAGGCCTAGAACAATCGGACTTGTCGTCACAGGAAGAATTAAAAACGATATCTCTTCATGATGCAGAGCACCAATCTGAAGGGTTACTGGAGACGTACTCTGGGTGATGAGACCGTTGATGAGACGTGATCCATCGATAGCCGTCACAGTAATGGGAGTTTTTAAGGTAATCACTGGTAGAGACCATTGATTTACTAACGATTTGGAAATAAAATTTCCTGCTGCTCCGGAATCAATCAATGCCTGTGACTCAAAAGTTTTGGTAGCAAAGGAAATAGTCACATCAAAAGCGCAGACTTTAGATTTCATAGACGATGGAGAGGACTCCAGGGACCCTAACTTCACCTCTCCAGAACTAGTTAGGGCCTGGCATTTCCCGATCTCTTAGGGCAGGAGCTGAGGACATGAGTGGAATCAGCACAATAGATACAGAGTCTATTCTTGACTCTTCGTCTCCTCTCCTCAGAAGATAACTTGGAACGTCCTATCTCCATGGGAATCACAGCAGGTGACACTGGACGAAATTGAGGGTTAGAGCGAAGAGGTGCTTTAGCAGAAGTCGTTCTCTCAGCCTCTCTTTCACGAAATCTCATATCAACACGATGGCATAGAGAGATCAAATCTTCAAGTGACGAAGGAAGCTCTTGAGTAGTCAGTGCATCTTTAATTTTATCGGAAAGCCCCTGCCAGAAGGCGGCAACTAGGGCTTCAGTGTTCCACTGAAGTTCAGAGGCTAAGATCCTAAATTGAATGACGTACTGGCCTACAGTATGAGATCCTTGTCGCAGACGGAGGATGCTGGAAGCAGCGGAGGTCACACGACCTGGTTCATCGAACACACTTCGAAATGTAGAAATGAATTTGGCACTATCTTGTAATATTGGATCGTTCCTCTCCCACAGAGGGGAGGCCCAAGCCAGGGCTTGTCCTGAAAACAAAGAGATAAGATAGGCCACTCTGGAACGATGGGTAGAAAAATTTTGAGGTTGGAGCTCAAAATGGACTGAACATTGGTTAAGGAAACCCCTACAAGTTTTGGGGTCTCCATCGTACTTTGACGGAATAGGCAGGTGAAGCGTGGAAGCTGTAGACACCTGGGATGGCAATGGGGAAACGGAGGAAAGCACAGGAGCTTCAGTAGTAGCTGTCACAGTCTGTCCAGATGTTCCTTGGGAGGTTAATGACTGATAACACTGAAGTAACAGCTGTTGGCGGGCATCCTGTTGTTCCACACGGCTAACCAGATGTTGCAGCATCTCTTTGGCGGTAGGTTCCGCATCTGGGTCTGTCATGGCCTGATCTTACTGTCACGGGCACTAGGAGTCTTTACCCAGGGATCACCAGATGGTAGGCTTACCAGAGCAATGTAGATGGTAATAGGGTACTCTGGTAGCTGGGTGATCACGGAACATGAAATGATGGCCGATGAGATGCTCAGGAAAGTCTATGACTAGCAACACTGGTAATAATGAGGTAATAATACACAAGGAACTGTATGGACAAGGACACATGAAGGTAGTCAGTGGTCTGCGATAGCAAGTTGTACCACTGCTATAGTGAGGAGGAATGTCCAACAGAAACAAGGAGGTGATGAGAGTCAGCGGTCTGCGGGTAGCAAGTTGTACCGCTGTCTGAGTGAAGGAATGGAATCCAAGTGGAGGTATCCAGGTAGTCAGTGGTCTGCGGTAGCAAGTTGTACCACTGCTATGTGAGAGGATAATGGAACAGGTGATACCGGAAACAGGGATCAGTGGTCTGACATCAGCAAGTTGTACCACTGAATATATATGTGAGGAGGTGCACGGGGGAAGACTGCAACACAGGATATACACAGGCACCTTATACACGATCCACAGGAATATGCACAATATAGATATATATATATATAAATGACTGAGCAGGTCTGCAATCTAGAAAGTCTCTTGAAGTAGTCCAGCACAATGATAACACAGTCAATGATGGCAATAGACTCAGCGGATAGCAGACTCCAGAGAGAACCAAACACAGTCCAGCAAGATATGCAATACACAGCACAGTCAATGAGAAGTATGCATACCGTGGTTCAGCAGTAGCAGTCAGATGGGATTGCAGCGGTACCTGAGCGGCTGGAGGCCGACTGGATAGGAAGTCCCTGGATAGGTGAAGCAGCGGTCTAGCAGGTGCAGCGCACAGGTGAGTAGACCAACAGGGACACGAATCCACAGGAGTCAGCAACACGTGGAACTGGACTCATAGGGGACCCAGGAGAATGGAGATGATCCAGCAGAGGGTAGTAGATGAGATACAAATCCAATGCTGACAGGAGGGTAGAGACCAGTGGAACACGTGAAGGCGTGGAGAGTGGATCAGCAGGAGATGGACGATAGCGTTGACCACAGCAGCAGGACTCAGCGGCACACGGAGGTAACCAGTAGCAACCACAGGAACCAACAGCGATGGGAAACAGGAGTGCAGCGCAGGGCAGGAGCTGTTGATCACGAAGTGTAGCAGATGGTAATGAAAGCGGCAGTCTCGAGGAAGTCACAGCAAAGATGAGATGAGACTGTAATGCACGGAGGCAGCGAATAGTAGTCAGCTGGCAGTCACGATGATGAACACAGGCGAGTTGCCGGCAGGAGGCTGTAGTGCACGGAGGCAGCGGATAGTAGTCAGCTGGCAGTCACGATGATGAACACAGGCGAGTTGCCAGCAGGAGACTGTAGTGCACGGAGGCAGCGGATAGCAATCAGCAAACAGACTTGATGAGAAGCAGGTGAGTGAAGTAAAAGCTGGAGTGCACGGAGGCAGCGGATAGCAATGAGCAAACAGTCACATTGATGTAAAATAACGTTGAAGTGGTTTAGAAGACTGTAGTGCACGGAGGCAGCGGATAGGAATCAGCAACAGTCATGATGATACAGTTAATGGTAGAAGTGGTATGGAAGACTGTAGTGCACGGAGGCAGCGGATAGGAATCAGCAAACAGTCCTGATGATACAGTTGATGGTAGAAGTGGTATGGGAACCACAGGAATAGAAGTGGCTTGGAAACCACAGGAATCAGCAGCGCTGAATACACGAGGAATACAGGAACACCTTCAGAGACTCATGAGGAATGAGACTCCAAGATCAGGCAACGTGGTGTTGACCACAGGTGCTTAATATAGGGAGGTTGCCTGATCTGCCAATTGAGTTAAAGGGGTATACACTGAAGTATAGAAAAGGGCTGCGCATGCGCAGACCCTCAGGATAGTGGACGACCACGGTTCCTAACTGTCCGGGAAGAGGCACTCACGGTCCGGTGAGTGACAATATTATTGCTCAGTAAAAAGTATACGAAAAGATTATCTCATTCATTAAGAACGTATCACAAGAAGGAAAAGCAAGATGTCTAGAGAGGACTCTTAGTGGTATCAACATATTAGACTTAGAAATAGATATTAGTTCCAACTGTGCCCCCAATAAAATAAAGACATTTCTGCACACACCCATGTAGGTTAACATCCTTAAAGCAGAGAAATGCAGGCAAAAGGCACACGTTCAACATATAAAGAGACTCCTGAGTCTATTAAGAAGGGGTTAACACTATATAAAACTAGTCTTTAAATCCATGCCAAGAAAATATAATAGCAAGATCTGCTATTTCTACTGTAGATAAAAATGCAAAAGTCTCAGTTGCACACATTTGCAAATGTATGTTGAAGCCACCCACCACGCCAAGGTGCTTTTGCTAATAGGGTGGTCCTACTCTAAACAATGAGAGTCCCACACATTTGGGCCATACATATGTGTTTTTAAATTGAGAGCTAACTTACCAAAGAGGTACCCCAGAGACCTCCAAATAGCAATCCAATGTCAGTACTCCCCCTCAGCTACTGACACCAACATGCCTCTCAGACCCACCCTATTAGCAAAAGCACCTTGGCGTGGTGCGTGGCTTCAACATACATTTGCAAATGTGTGCAACTGAGAATTTTGCATTTTTATCTACAGTAGAAATAGCAGATCTGTTGCTGGCTATAGCAGTGTGCTGGGGGAATTTGTCTCTGTTTTTTCCTTTTAGGATAACCCCACCCTTTCATGCACCTGTTATAGCCTATAAATTGATTTGAGCAACTACCAGTTCTTTATTTGTCTGAGAGGCATGTTGGTGTCAGTAGCTGAGGGGGAGTACTGACATTGGATTGCTATTTGGAGGTCTCTGGGGTACCTCTTTGGTAAGTTAGCTCTCAATTTAAAAACACATATGTATGGCCCGAATGTGTGGGACTCTCATTGTTTAGAGTAGGTCCAACCTATTAGCAGAAGCACCTTGGCGTGGTGGGTGGCTTCCACATACATTTGCAAATGTGTGCAACTGAGACTTTTGCATTTTTATCTACAGTAGAAATAGCAGATCTGTTGCTGGCTATAGCAGTGTGCTGGGGGAATTTGTCTCTGTTTTTTCCTTTTAGGATAACCCCACCCTTTCATGCACCTGTTATAGCCTATAAATTGATTTGAGCAACTACCAGTTCTTTATTAGTAGGTTCATTTTAACAACATTGGCAAAAGCAAAAGAATGTTTCAGGCCTTCAACTATACCCGGAGAAGCTGAAACATTAAAAGCAACATATTTTGTAAAATTCATTTTTAAAATTAGATAGTTCTCCAAATCTCCTCTCGACCTGGGACAAAGCCCACTTGATCAGGATGGATCAGTTTAGAGTAAGTTTCAATTTATTGGCCGTGAGTTTGGCATACAACTTGATGTCCTTGTTAAGGAGGGAGATGGGTCTAGAACTGGGACATTGAGATGGGTCCTTCCCTTCTTTGGTCAAGATTGTAATGTTGGCTGCCAAGGAGTGGGTGGAAACATGTGTTTGATCAGATATGGGGGTAAATGTATGAAGCTCCGGGTTCCTCAACACCCGCGAGTTCGGCATCTTCGGCGTTTAAATTGAAAGCGGCGCTGCCTTGTAAAGGGAAGAAAATGTACATAGAGAGTGCCAAATATCTCTTGTAGGACTCTTCTCCTCTTTGATTTTATCTATTGCACACAGACAATTCTGTTTCTACATATCACAACTTTATTTTAATATTTTGCTGGAGATCACAGGACACTATATCCTGTATATTGAATACACATTTTAACAATTTGAGAAAATTTATTTACTTTGAAAAGTAATTTGGAGTCCTGGAATTGGCAGTGTAAAATAATGTTCCTCAAACACTAGAACCCTTTTTTCTTGTCTTTATGATCTATTATAACTCGTTCTAGGAGGGTACCCCAATAGAATACAGTTTTGGGATATAATACCAGTAGAAAGTTAAATTTATAAAGTCTATTCTGGTGCAAATTCTTTTCTTATATCTTATGAAACAGTGTCAGTTTTAAGTTACATGATTGTCGTATGTAATACTTACTTGCCGACGACAGATTGCATTTCATTGGCTGCGGGGAACATAAAGACCCATCTGAAACAGCTGACTCTTGATGCCTCATTAAAGCCAAACAGTGAAACGTGCATCGTTATCTACTGTGGCTTCTTCATGTTGCAGTAACAGTCAATATAATATAAATATTACAGCAATAGGAGGGATTCGAGAATTAGTGTGGGTGGGGGCAATGGTAATCCAAAATTATGTGTTGCGACTATGTGTATATATATATATACACTAATATATATATATATATATATATATATATATATATATATATTAGTGTCGGTCTGGGGCATGAAGGGCCCACCGGGGGTCTGCAATGCTAGGGGCCCACCAAAAGGGGGTGTGGCCAGCCATAATAGAGGCGAGACCAGACACTGGAGGGGAGTGGTCACGAAGGACAGCTAGCACCATACTGTATTGCAAAATGGATCAGGGTTGCTGTGGATGGATCCCCCCTGGCCTATCACACTGACCAGAGCTGCAGGTAGCAGGCAGAGTAGTGGTACTGGAAAAGCTGGGTCCAAACCTCAGGATTCAATTTTGAGTCTAATCTGTAGGTCACAGGATTTTCAGCATGAAAGATATTATCAAGCAGGTCTTTGAAGCAAATGATATTTATTTGCAGTCACACTGATAGAAGGTACCAGTGCTCATGTCAGATGAAATCAGAAGAACAATTTTTCAATACAAGACAGTGCTTTTTATATAGTTTGGACACAGCCTCAAAGGGTAAGCCAGCCCCCATGAAGTCTATTTTTAGAATCAGGATGTCATGTGTTTACACAAACATGGATTTAAATGCATTGCAAAGCTAACAATATTTACGCTTATCCGTGATATCTTAAAAACCTTGCTGTGATTTCCCGCATCTTATTTCAGAGCCAGGAAGTCTACTAGCAAGTCAAAAGGTCTAATTAACATGAATATAGCATGAGTCCTTTCTTCCAACAGTCGCAGAATACACATTTAAAAAAAACAGGTACAAACGCCAAACAAGTAATTTCCCCACATCAAAATACACAAAAGACTTTCTAAACAAAGGCTCATTTTATCAGATATATACATTAGCAAGGTTAAAACAGAAAAAAAAAAAATTCTACCCTGGTCTCAGAAATAACGATTTCCTATATCAAAATATACACAATATCAAAAATAAGTGCATTGGCAATTATATAAATAAGCACCCTGCGCTATTTCCTTTAAATAAATTGATACCATAAGTTATTTATACGTGATACAGTCACAAATATATTGATAATATGCAGATAAATACACTAAAAAACGTGGATGTATCAAAAACAATAACAAAATCAAACATAATAGTCCAGTAAAAAGCCAGGAGTTTTAACTCAGTCCTTAATCCAGAATGTGTGCACACAATAAGAGATGAGTCCCTATATAAAGAAAGTTCTCCATGAGCAATCGATATACTGAAGCAGGGTGTCACTGTTCTCCCTGTAGCATTATCCTAAGGTCTGTGTCCAGAAGAAACGTAGAGAAGTAGATATTACCTCAATAACAGCCGGTGTCACAGACCATGGATAGGTAGGCAGTAGCTGGTGCATGTCAAGATCCAGAGTGGCAAGACTTACCAACTCCAGGTGTGTTCCCCGGTCTCAGGTGCACAAACAGCTCCTGTGATGCAAACCGCCGATGGTTCTGCCTCCAGATGTTTCCACGTCCCAGTGTTGGGTTGTTGAAGGTGCGTATGCTGCATCTGTGTTAGAAAAACTCTCTGTTCAAATTCCGGACAGGGTAAAGATTAAATAGGATCTAGGTGGTTTGGATAAGTATAAAGCAATTCAATGGGTTTCGCCAAGTCAGTTGGCTTCCTCGGGGGTTTTTGCAGAATGTGCTGATCTCCAATCCTTATCAGTGAGATAGCATGAGGCTTCCTAACTTCTGATTGGCTGTTCGCCTAGATAATCAGCTGTAGGTAAAGACTCTGTAATCACAGGTAATCTGCCGGTTTAATCACTATGCTCCGGGTTAATTTGAGCTCCCTAATTGCCAAACTTTCTGCTTTGCTGATATTCGACTGGGTGGTATTTTTCTGGATGTGTATCTTTTACAAATCTTTTTCCACCAATTTCTAAAATGTGGCAATATAGGGACCCTTGCAATGTTGGGGGTAAAAGGTGGATTTACTTTTAAAGTCTGTGTGTTTAAACAGATCGGGAGGGTTTTGGATGGTGCTATGTGTGGGTGACTGTGTCCTACTGGTGGTGTTTTTCTGGCTTTTCATAAAGAATTTCTTAAGGGTTAATTTGCGTATAAACTTATGCACGTTTATGAAAGTGTCAAATTTGTTCAGAGGTCTTTCAGGTGCAAATTTAAGTCCCTTTTCCAATAGGCTTTTTTTCTGGTGCAGTAAGCTTATGGCTGCTTAGATTATGCCTAGTTACGCAAATCTGTTTATGGCCCACTGGGAGAACCTGTGTATTTGGGAGAACAAACCCATCGCAGCAGCATCCTGCAGTGGTATAGATTCATAGATGATGTCATATGTATATGGACAGGCACCAAGGAAGAGCAAGACCAGTTCCTTCTCTACATTAACAACAATGATCTGAACATTCACTTCACCGCCAACATTAGTGCAGAAAGAGTAGAGTTTCTTGACCTAGAGATCTACATAGAGAATAACCACATTGAGACCAAAACGTTCCTGAAAGAGATGGACTGTAATTCCTACATTCCGTTCTCCAGCAGCCAACATAACAACTGGCTACGGACTATACCGAAGGGCCAGTTCACAAGGCTTAGGTGCAATTGTTCCAAGCTGGAACAATATGATCTACAGTCACAACACTTAAATATAGATTTCTTGAAAGGGGCTTTGACCAGCAAGTAGTTGAACAAGCTTACATTGAGTGCGGGAAACCAACAGGGACAGTCTCTTTAAAAAACAGGATATAGGGTCCCAGGATACATCCATACAGCTCCAATTAATTATTAAGAATAGCAAAGACGCTAAAAAAAGTAGAATATATCATAAGGAAACATAGTGGGATACTACTTTGTGATGACCAAATTAAAGAACTACTACCAGACAAACCCAGATAGCCTTAAAAACAGATTGGTCAAGAGCAGTATCCAAACTTACACTCAGAAGAACACAAACACTTGGCTAGAGGAGAATACTAGTGGTTTTTACTACTGTAACCATTGCCACACCTGCAAGACTTACCCTAATAAAAGCACCAAACCAATCCTTACTTTCAAGCCAAATGTGATAGGTGAGGTACACAAGATTTGTGATAAACTTACCTGTGACAGTAAGGCCATCATTTACCTACTAGAATGTCCATGAGATAGGCAATAAGTGGGAAGAACTATTCGCAACCCACACATTAGGATTTCTGAGCATCAGAGGAACATTAGAAAGGCTGAAATTTTTGGGGATATATAAGGTCCCAAAAGCATGGAGTGGGGGAGACCATAGCCGGATTAAGGGGGGGGGGGGGGGGGGGCATGGTTGGGCCTCTCTCCCATATGACCTTCCGCATGTTTATTTCTTGATTAAATATTGAATAAAATTGTAGTACATTATATATATATATATATATATATGACAATATAAAAAGAACAGGGCGCCACATAGTGTATTACCAAACACAATATACAAATAGAAAATATAGGAATTACCACAATAGATTCCCTATAGTGATAATAGTGAATACCAAAATGCAGATAGTATAAGAAAACCACAAATGTGAGTGCAATAAGTCAATTCCCAGGTGAAATCACCACATATAAGCGATTCTACGTACCAGATAGAGAACTTGACAAGCTCAAAACGTGAAGCAGGTGATATTTCACAGTCAGCTATGGCATAGAAGGACAGCTCCTCGACGGGACAATCATCGATTACAGATGTATCCTCCCAACTGTCCTTAAGGTCGGACCAAATCCTAAGCAAGAAAGTCACCCAAATTCAGGACTGCCCCACCAGATTCAGGATAGTTGGCAGACTGTCCTGCTCTCTCCAAGCTGTTCTTGTCACTTTCACTACCTGTGGCTGCTGGTGTCTTTAGCTCAGTTGCTGCTTGTCTGGATCCTGGAATGCTGGAGGCCTTACAGGAGCTGCAGGCAAATTATCTGTCTTCTCACATGGGACATTTAGCATTACGGGGATTGGAAGAGGGAGGTAGGGAGAGATCTACAGTCTGCCAACTATCCTGAATCTGGTGGGGCAGTCCTGAATTTGGGTGACTTTCTTGCTTAGGATTTGGTCCGACCTTAAGGACAGTTGGGAGGATACATCTGTAATCGATGATTGTCCCGTCGAGGAGCTGTCCTTCTATGCCATAGCTGACTGTGAAATATCACCTGCTTCACATTTTGAGCTTGTCAAGTTCTCTATCTGGTACGCAGAATCGCTTATATGTGGTGATTTCACCTGGGAATTGACTTATTGCACTCACATTTGTGGTTTTCTTATACTATCTGCATTTTGGTATTCACTATTATCACTATAGGGAATCTATTGTGGTAATTCCTATATTTTCTATTTGTATATTGTGTTTGGTAATACACTATGTGGCGCCCTGTTCTTTTTATATTGTCTAAGATTCTCCAGATTCACCATCTGATTTGGAACCAGCTGCCTCCTGTCAATTGGACTCTGTATTTACCTTGTTAATAGACATTTATTATTGTACAGAATTGGGTTGAGCGCTCCCTGTGTGGTATCTGTATTTTTGTGTGATATATATATATATATATATATATATATACATACATATTTATGTAATCTAATTAAAGCTTTAATATATTATACAAAATTAGTGTTATGTTATCAATGTTTATTTTTTATGTTAGTTTTAATGTGCGGTATCATTGTTAGTTTTAATGTGCATTATCAATGGTATTTTTAATTTGCGGTATCATTGCTAGTTTTAATGTGTGCTGTCAATACCCATTTTAATGTGGTGTTTTGATGATTGTTTTAATGTACAGTATTTTAGTTTGTGGAAGCAATGATTTTTCTTATGCAGACAACCTAGGCGAGCCCTCTGGGAGAGCTTTAAGTGTCATACTGTGGGCTGTATGTGATGTAATGCAGGATGTGTCACTATGCCCTTAATTTTAGATCTTAGGGGCCCCCCTGTGTTAAGTGCCCCGGCCCCCCAAAGCCTTAATCCAGCTCTGGGGGAGACTATATGGGCCATATATCTAGGAAAGAAAGTAAATGGATTTACAATCTCAAAACCCTTACACCGAGTGCGCTTAACATTGATTTTAAGTTGGCCAACTTTCTCTAGGACTTCGCTCATGTAATTAATATTGTTACACGTATGAGCTTTTTTCATCCAGCCCCGTTTATACATCTTGGCTATCAATGGTATCATACCGTTTTACTTTGGTGACACTCTATTTTGTTGGATCCATGGTCTCACAAATGAACTATCATTCAGAGACTTTATGCACTTCTGCTTTTTTTTTTTTAAATGAAGCCATGGACATTTAATTCTGAGCTAACTATTTTATCGCAATCGCTATGTTGACATGACATTTCCTGTTAGCATTAAAGAGGACTCACTGATTACCTGTGATTAGAGTCTTTACCTACAGCTGTTTTTCTAGGTGAACAGCCAATCAGAAGTTAGGAAGCACCATGCTATCTCACTGATAAAGATCGGAGATCAGCACATTCTGCAAATACCCCTGAAGAAGCCAATTGACTTGGTGAAACGCGTTGAATTGCTTTATACTTATCCAAACCACCTAGATCCTATTGAATCTTTACCCTGTCCGGAATTTGAACAAAGAGTTTTTCTAACACAGACGCCAATGCGCACCTTCAACTACCCGACACCGGGACGTAGAAACATCTGGAGGCAGAACCATCGGCGGTTTGCATTGCACATTGCCGGTCATTAATTGTTCTTGTTTTGACCCTGTGTATTGGCTGTCTGTTTCTAATATCTCTTTCTGTGTATCCCTGGCTCTTCCAACTATCACCATTCCTGCATTTTGTCAGCATCAGTTATTTGCTACCTGCTTGTGTCTTATGATCCACATTGTGAGAGTCCTTGGTTCCCGCATAACCAGTATTAATTTAGAGACTGTTCCCCTTCACCTAGCCACACCAGGTTTGTGTTTTCATTGCGTGAACTGAGTATTGTTTATTTCTTACATTTTTGGTTTTTATTTTGTTTTGCTACTTGTGTTTGTTCTGCAATAAATGATTACATTCTTCACCAGCTACTAACTCGTTTTGCATATTTGCAAACTCTGAGGCAATCATAACAGAACGATCAGCCAAAACTAAAGGAGTTTGCTAGAGACTGTTTATTTTTTGGCTCTATCATTGTTTATACAGACTCCATATTTTTCTGCCGCAACTATGACTATCTCCATACAACCAGAATCATCACATCTGCAGGCATTACAGTTGGAAATAATTTTGTTACACTCAGAATCTCATTCAGCTACAGATTTTGTTACCTGACTTGCTCAAATGTTTCTCATCACTGTCTAAATCCAGTTGTGGAAATGATACCAGGAATAATAAGATTCCTGCAAATGTCAGTACTTCACAAATAGCATACAATTGGCAGACTAAAGTTCTGACCACAGGGACACCTAGATCTGTAGGCGGTCCTCGCTCCCACAGATTTGGGAATAACATCATCGCAGAAGAACTTATAAACTATATTTCTACTGTGCCAGTCTAGCTCATGTTTTGCAGCAATGTTCAAAGAGAAAACCCTATCCGATTTCCCAGAAACAATATTTCTCAGGACTCAAGCCTGTTCAGTCAGAAATGCCTCATAGCGCTGTTCGGTCAGAAGTGCCTCATAGCGCCGCTCTGTCAGAGGTGCCTTATAGTGCTGCTCAGTCCGGGCCTCTCCGAATTGTATGCCTTGTCTAGGCCTTCTGAGTATTGTGCTCACCGTGAATCCTCTGAGATATGTGCTCAATCCCAGTCTCCAGAGAAATGTGCCCGGTCCCAGCCTCCAGAGAAATGTGCTCAATCCCAGCCTCCAGAGAAATGTGCCCGGTCCCAGCCTCCAGAGAAATGTGCTCGGTCCCAGCCTCCAGAGAAATGTGCTCGGTCCCAGCCTCCAGAGAAATGTGCTCGGTCCCAGCCTCCAGAGAAATGTGCTCGGTCCCAGCCTCCAGAGAAATGTGCTCGGTTCCAGCCTCCAGAGAAATGTGCTCGCTCCCAGCCTCCAGAGAAATGTGCTCGGTCCCAGCCTCCAGAGAAATGTGCTCGCTCCCAGCCTCCAGAGATATGTGCTCGGTCCCAGCCTTCAGAGAAATGTGCTCGGTCCCAGCCTCCAGAGAAATGTGCCCGGTCCCAGCCTCCAGAGAAATGTGCCCGGTCCCAGCCTCCAGAGAAATGTGCCCGGTCCCAGCCTCCAGAGAAATGTGCTCAATCCCAGCCTCCAGAGAAATGTGCTCGGTCCCAGCCTCCAGAGAAATGTGCTCGCTCCCAGCCTCTAGAGAAATGTGCTCGATCCCAGCCTCCAGAGAAATGTGCTCGGTCCCAGCCTCCAGAGATATGTACTCAGTCCCAGCCTCTAGAGATACGTGCTCAGTCCCAGCCTCCAGAGATACGTGCTCAGTCCCAGCCTCCAGAGATATATGCTTAGTTCCAGCCTCCAGAGATACGTGCTTAGTTCCAGCCTCCAGAGATATGTGCTCAGTCCCAGCCTCCAGAGATATGTGCTCAGTCCCAGCCTCCAGAGATATGTGCTCAATCTAAGCCTCCAGAGATACGTGCTCAGTCCCAGCCTCCAGAGATATGTGCTTAGTTCCAGCCTCCAGAGATATGTGCTCAGTCCCAGCCTCCAGAGATATGTGCTCAATCTAAGCCTCCAGAGATATGTGCTCAGTCCCAGCCTACAGAGATATGTGCTCGGTCTAAGCCTCCAGAGATATGTGCTTAGTTCCAGCCTCCAGAGTGAAGAGAGAACATTTTTTCTGTTACAGCACCGCCGCGACGCCTCTGTCACAGCGCCGTGGCTGCTGTATAACTCACGTTCGTGAGAAGGAGCTGCTGCGCATGCGCGAGCGCAGCAGCTCCTCCCTTGAATACCCATCACTCATCCTGGCTTCCCTGGGGCACGGTAGGGCTTGATATTTCAAGCAATCTTTCAGTGAATAAATAATAAAATATTTTATAATACTGGCCACAATCAATATGATGTATTGTTTTATTAACAGACCAAAGACTCCATTTCTGGGCAGCCTGCAGGGTATGCAGAGCTGTGTTATTGTATATAAATATTGTATTATAGGATTAAAAAAGTAGAGGATTCCTCTACTTTTTTAATCCTATAATACAATATTCATATACAATAACACAGCTCTGCATACCCTGTAGGCTCCTCAGAAAGTCTTTGGTCTATTAATAAAAAAACTACATCAGATTGATTGTGGCCAGTATCTGATTTCACCATGTAATATTTGTATATATATATATATATATATATATATATATATATATATATATATATATATACGTATTTATATATACGTATATATATATATATATATATATATATATATATATATATAAGTATATATATATATATATATATATATATATATATATATATATATATATATATATATATATAGTCCAAACTAGTGTCATGTTATAATTTTTTTTTTTATTTTTTTTTTGTTGTTCGTTTTTTTCATGTACATTAGCAATGTTAGTTTTAATGTGTGTTATCAATGCTATTTTGATGTGCGGTTTTAATGTGGAGTGTAAATACTTTGTACTTGTTATTTACAGTAAAAAAGTTTATGTTGACATCTTATTGTGGCGCTTTATTTTTTAAGTTGTATTTTTGCTTTGTTCAGAATTCAACTATTTGGAAACCCCCCCTTAAAAATCCTGCGTTTGCCCCTGATGATGTCACCTTTTTTACATGCTCTATATGTAATCTATGTGACTCTGTATGCAAGTGAATAAAACATGAATTTTAACACATTTGAAAATACTTATTCTTAATAAAGTCTCATTTATTTCCTGATGTGTCACGTATCCATTTCTTCCATTCTGTATTATCTACCTGTTATTTTGGCTGTTATCATACCGTCTTTTTATATATATTGTAACCAGGTTAGGGGCACAGGTGCCATCTCCTGGGGTAGATGGTAGTGTACAGCATCAGAGTCACACAAGTCCAAGGCTTTGGTACAGCTGACCTCAGCCAGTATTATTAAAGAGAAAAAAATAAAGAAAACCTCAAAATAAACCCCTTGCCTGTCCGGCGGTAACAGGGCCATCTTAACAACATTATGGGCCCCCAGGCAAAGCAGTGCACCGGGGCCCCTAGATATAGATATAGATGTATACAGATATAGATATAGATATATAGAGATAGAGATAGATGTACTTGCTCAGTGTCCCTTGAAGGTTTTTTAGCAGGTTTTTTTCTTTTGCAGGATTATTTATTCTTATTCAAAGCCGTGCCTATGGGGCCCCCTTGCCTGTGGGGCCCCGGGCACCTGCCCATCGTGCCCAATGGAAAAGATGGCCCTGGGCGGTAACTAAACTCATGTCGTTCCTTATTGTCAAACTAAACAAAAGCATAAGAAGTTCCAGCATATATGGTTTACTCACAACAGATATCCTATAGAAACCCTGCAGTCTAGTCTCTTTTCCCAGGCAGAGCAGAGATCCAGACTAACCAAAACTGACATCCTTTTAAAACACACCTTACTGGTGCAACCCTGAAACAGTCTGCTGTCAGACTGGCAGAACAGAAGATCTGGACCGGGCCTTGTAAATGGAGCCCATCCTTCTCTCTCCACTTACACCCTTACCAATTTTTCCTAAAGATGAACATACTCTTTGGGAAGCATTTCCAAATCACAAGCAATCCTCCTGGAAGATATATATATATATATATATATATATATATATATATATAATGTTATAGATTTCCACCCTGAAGCTACATTTTATAACCTATTATGGCCATTATCAAACATGTCAAGTGGTCAAAAATGTATTCACCGTGAAATGTAAGCACATGCATACATATGTGCATAGTGTCTAAAAATGCACATATATACTGTTTCATTTCCCTGTGTGATTTAATTTTCATGGAAGGTAATATATGTGTGTGTATATATATATATACTGTATATATAAATGGTTTTATTCTTGCACCTATTGTTACCATTATCAAAAATATACTTCAGGCATATCAAATTTCACCAAAGGACCCAGATGTTGTTTCCAAAACTCCTTTAATTTCTAATGTATGATTATATTAACCGGCTGTGAAATTTTACTTTCTCACACTACAGGTCTGCATAAGCACAACTATGCATCATCTATACAAACTATTTTTAAGTTGCTACAACTTTTAAAAAAAGGCATATCTATCTGAACTTTCATTTATGTGTATATGTCTATATGATCTGTTTGTGTTTGTGTGTAGAAACAAATGTTTAAAATTGCCATTTATTAAGGCCTACATGTGGGACCATTTCAAGTGCACCTGCTATACAAAGGGTACATCATAGGTGTTCTACTGCGGACCTATGTGTAGACCTTAATAATTGACAATTGTAAACATTTGTTTTTACATCATATCAACATCATTATTTAACCCCCATCATATCAACATCATTATTTAACCCCCCAGTTTAGCACTGTAACCAATTACAATGATATAACTAAATAGTGTACCTTTGGAGCTGACTAGAAGCTTCCATCAATATTTTTTCATACATGTGAAACAAATCAAGATAATTTTTTTCCAGTTTGAGGAATTTCTTCTTGACATCATTTATGTTTGCTCTCAATTTGTTAAAATATTCGTTCAGCTCTGCCATCTTCTCTGACACATCTGTTCCATCGCCGAAAGCCAGGATCCTTATTTGCATATTGGACACAGATCCTTATATGCTTCTTACAGATCTATAATACTGAGTATTGTGAAAAAGATCTTCGGAAATATTTTCTCTGTCTTAACATTGAATAAAGGATTTAAATGATATTTTGGCTCATGTAACTAGATAGCGGGTTACATATTCTATCAGTCAAAGTGTGTTATTCTTGTGGACTTGATGATAATCCTTCTGTATACTTTGGCTTTTTATATTGTGACAGTTCCAGGGCCGGTGCTAGGATCTATGGCGCCCTAGGCACTTTTAAAAAATCGGCGCCTCCCCCCCCCCCCCCCGCAAAAATCGGCGCCCCACCCCCCCCCTGCAAAAATTGCCGCCCTCCTCCCTCCTCCCCCCTCACCCCGTCTCTCCTTACCTTGTCTCACCACCGCCGCCTCTCTGCTCCGTCTCCTCCCCTCCACTCACTGACACTAGTAAGTAGAGGGGAGGAGACGGAGCAGAGAGGCGGCGGTGGTGACAAAATAGCCTCTTTCCCCATCCCCGTCCATCTGAATGCTGTGCGGCGGCCGTGACAGGTATGGTCAGCGGTCGCCGCACAGTTTTAAAGTCATTTAGTATTCTGTGGCGCCCTCCAGAGCCCGGCACCCTAGGCAAGTGCCTAACCTTGCCTAATGGGAGCGCCGGGCCTGGACAGTTCACAGAGTTAAACATGACTCTGCAAACTGTTCCACATATTGCAATACATGTTAAGCTGGCCAAGTCACGCCAAAGTCTTCCAATTCTGATCAGTATTTATATAGAGACGTTATCTGTAAGCTTGCTAAGGTTTATCTATTTTTATATACTGTTCTTTCCATGTCCATATTGGTCTACTTCCTCCACTTATTGCCAGCTGCTGCAGAGAGGAAATGTACACATGAATGGGACTCCTTAATCTTTATTGATGAATTAGGGTAGAGAAAACATAATTAAAAACACATTTTGATTAGATACTGATTGGATCTTCTACTGTAATTACTGTACACAATGCCTTCCGGGACACAAAAAGCACATTGGTTTGAACCTTTTACACAAAGCTTATTTTCTGGATCACTTGACATAGTTAGTCCTTTTATGAAAGGATTTTAGAATTTTTACACCTGCTGGGTAAGGCTCTGTCCCAGAAGGTTTGTCCAATGCCCTGCATGCGGCTGCTCTTACTACCTTATTATAAGCCACCATGAGGTCTGTAGAAAAAAACCACAAAGGAATGTTAAGTGCTAAAAATATTGATTCTAACTAAAACAAATTTTCAGATGAACCTAGCTGCTGTCCAAAATACAGTATATTTGCCTATCTCTTATACTAAAAGACTTTAAAAACAGAAAAGCTCATTCTGTATAGGGCAAATAATAGAAATCTGTAGAATAAAATTTAGATAAACAGTAAAATAGCAAAATGCACTAACACATGGAATTGATATAAAATGATAACATTTATTAAAATATAATATAAAACAAATTCATATAAAATGTAAAAACAATGGAGGCAAAATATTCAATGAGGTATCTCCTTATAGGTTAAACGGATACATTAACCGCTGGCTTACTACATTAATTAACAATCAACAAATAAATGGTAACTTACAGTAAGTGACCGCAAGATCCAGCTTCACAGTGGATTGCAAGGTTATTACTGGATTCCGGCCTGTAGGTCTGAGGCTGAGTTAGGAGAAACACAAAAAAGGAACAATTTTGCACCTTGGCAAAATCATGTTGCATTAGAGGGAGGAGATACATTTAAAATGTGGGGACAGATTTATAATTGGGATAATAGAGCATGTCCTAGATGAATTTCAGTGAAAAAACATTAAGTATTTGTGTGCAAAATGAAAAGCAGCCAGAATTTTCATTGTTACAAAAAAAAATTAAAAAAAAATAATTTGCATCCCTTGCATTGTAACATGGTTTGTTCAGGTCATAAATTGACTCTTTTTTTACTTTGTTAACTCAGTATCAGGCCCTGTATATGTAGTCAACAAAACTGTTTCAGAATATTTGTTTACAAGTCCACTAAATGTTTCCCGGAGTTAGTGGAATCTGCATAGTCCCTTATGCATTGAACTATGGAATGCAAGGTGATGTCCGGGTCCATCTGTATTTGCCAGCGCTCTGTTGAAGTGTTAGTCCACTGCGTTTCAGCTCAAAGCTTTCATCAGGTATCAGTGTGGTTTATGTCTGTTAGTGATTGATGGGGTTATATAGTGTCCGGGTGTCCACGGTCACTTCGGATTTGTTCTGATTGGCCACCAATGGTCCGTCCTTCCATGGTCATATGGATACACTTTTCTAAGTGTTATAACCAACAGTATTTTAGGGAGCCACTAATTTTGACTGCTATGATAAAAAAAAATGATGATTAAAAAAAAAAAAAAAAATCAGATCAGCTGTATAAGACTTATAAGATGATCTCTGGTTCGAGGTGTTGTACTAACATTATAGGAATTTCAAAACTGTAAATACAACTCTTGTGTTACTGATTATTAAATAAAGCAGTCTTAGTTGATCCCTATTGTACCCATAATGGAAAATTGTCCCCATGAGTCATAAGTTGTCCAAATTTGTGAAATTAAAATACTCAATGATCGCAGGTCTTCCAGTCACACAAGGATATGGGGTCATGAATTAAATAACGGTCTATGTTGTATCTTGTTATAATCTGTAGGGTCATTTAGAGGTACATCTTCCAGGGTGTAGCTCGAGCATCATCAGGGTTTCTAAGGGTGCAAATTCGTAAGGATTGCTCTGGGGTGATCAAAATCCTGGTAATATGGGTTTATGGTGACAGCGAGAAATGGGAGATTGCGCCATCATGAAATAATAATAAGTGTTGCACCCAACATAATTATTGCCCCAATTAGAAAATAGTATTGCCCCTCAATATAATTATATATGCATATTTCCCCTATAGTTTATTAATATCATAATATTGCCTTTAATATAATGAAAAAATAAATTTGCCCCATTAATTATTTATAGATTCATTTTGCCCTCTTAATCCATAATGATTGCCCTCATAATTCATAAGTCAATGGTGCCTCCTCTTCTCCTCTTATGTTCTGAATGACAAGCAGGTCTAAAAAATGTGCCTTCTGTGTTTTTTCTGGCAGTTTTTACTAGGTGTTTTGAAACTGCTACTAATCGCCGGCGTTCTATAGTGAATATGGAGGTTTGGACCAATAAGCTGCCGGTGATGTGCGGCAGTTTAAAACCACCGCCAAACACAATTGTTAGTAAATCTTGTTCCTAGTGTGGTCAGCCAAATCTTGAATTTTCTAAATTTCTTTGTAGATGTACTTAAAAGAAATAAAAAATTAAATATATTATTCCCTGTTTCTTTAATTTAATTAAACCATTGATAACTAGTATCAAATTGTACTCTCATTCTGATTTTATGAGTGTGTTTTCAAACAATGCCCAAGTGCTGTTTCAAAAGAGCCAATTTTATGCATGTGAACTGGTACTCAAAAAATAAAACATATCATAGTGCATACCATATAAATATGTTGTGTAATTACATGAAAAATATATACACTCACCTAGGTGAAATCGGTCTTATTCAAAACAGTACAAAAAAATCTCCAATCGCCAAATAGTTAACACAGTCTTTATGCTACAATATTAAAAACACAACTATGTTGCAAACCTGTTTTCAAATTACAATTTCACTTGAAGAATCACTGCACTCATGGATTTCTTCTCCAATCATCTTCAATGCGTTTCAGGTTGGTCTCCTCACTTCTTTAGGTAAGGTTTTGTTCTTCAGCCATGTCACGTGCAAGCTAATTTTTAGGCATAAATCTGCAAATATATGTTTGTGAATTACTTCCTAGAAATAGTGTGACATGGTTCTCTTAGAAGCTGTTAGATCAATGGGTTTTGTGTATGTTAAACTACCCAGAGGGGGCTGGTAGATAAGGGTAGCACCTTATACCATTTATGGCAGGACGCAAATGTGAAAGCCTTTGAGGATATCTCTTGCAAGACAATGAAATCTAACACATGTTTGGGAGACCCCAGACATGCCGACTGCAGAGACTGGGTTGTATGTTAATGAGAGATTCAAGCTGAATAGGGTCACAGGAAAATATCATCTCATTTTCTCCAATATCATACCTACCAGAGGCATGTGTGGTATGCAGATGAAGGGAAACTTATGACCTGTTGTGTGGAGGTAAAATTATGTTTGTAAACCATACTGTTGAAAAGTTAGGACGGTGTAAAGAAAACTTGACTTAAAGGTATTCCAACAGCAAAGTCATAAAACCCTAATTTGCATTCTACCATCCTGTTGGTTCTGACCTCACAGGAAAGAGGGCTGGGGGGTCCTGTAGCTGGATTTTAAACTATAGTGGAAATGTAAGTCTTGGTTCACTCTGAGGGAGTCATTTGATTGAAGAGGTCCCATTTTTCTGCTTCTCCCAGCACCAGAACCTTGATTCTAAGTGAGGTATCAATTCTGTGTTTTATCCTTTTTATTTTATAAGAAACAATTGCACTATATTTGTATGTCTTTTATTATCTGTCTTATCTTAAGCATTGTGGATGTATTTTCCATATTAAATTACACTTAATAAGTTCTAGTCTCTGTGTTCTTACAAATTCACGCGACAGTTTGGTCCAGACGCTACATAATTGAAACTGTGCAAACCTTGTGGTTTATGTGAACTCTGATTAAAGTAAATTGTGTTAGATTAATGCTAGGGAGAACCGAAGGCTTCCTAAATAAGAGTGTCAGCTCTTGTCCGAAAAAACCTTGGTTGTGACAAATTAGTATCGCAAAGCTAGTGTGTGGCATAGATAGGGAAGGATTTAATCATTTTAGATAGACCAGGTGGTTGTGTTTTGGTTAACCCTGTGTCACACCCACATCACGCAGACTCAGGTGAGTGCTGTTCGTGACAAGCCATATCATGCAGAACCTACAAAAACAGTGAACGTAACTTGTATGCACGTACACCAGTATTCAAATACAAGCGGATCTCAAGAAACATTTCCATTTTAATCTGGGTATAAGTATGTTCTGGCTACACATTACTTGCTGTATACAGACATACAAAACACAGTGCAGGATAAGCCCATGCGTATGTACAATATAAAGTCCTATAAGAACACACACAAAAAAAATATATATTTTATAAATTTAATTTACAGCTCTTAATACCATAATCATTCAAATTATTATTAAAATATATGCTTAAAAAAAGTTTTCACTTTTTATCAGGTATTACTGTTCTCTCTTTTCCTCCTCGGCATGAGCATACAGTCACTTTAGTACAAGCTGGCTCCTCAAAACACAGTTAGGGCTTTCCCACAGATTGTAAATAATGTGAAGGTGAAATATTCCTCAGTGTTAGACTCAGTCTCTATCTCCTATTCATGTTATTCTCAATATTGATTATTGGGAGGTGCTACCATATAACATAGAAATTACGTGAAAAAGTAACAAAATTACTCAGTCCGAGTAAATCAATAGCAAGCTAAACATGGGTTACTTAGTCGCTGTCACTCACCGGACTGTGAGTGCTACTTCTAAGGTAGCTAGGAACCGTGTCCGTCCATTATAATGAGGTACTGCGCATGTGCAGTCCCTTCTAACCTTCAGTTCTGTTCCTTTAACTTAATTGGCTGATCAGGCAACACTCCCTATATTAAGCACCTGTGGTCAATACCACATTGCCTGATCTTGGAGTCTCATTCCTCATGAGTCTCTGAAGGTGTTCCAGTGCCTCCTCGTGTGTTCAGCTTATGCTGATTCCTGTTTGCCGTTTGTGGTTTCCAGACCACTTCTTCTCCTCGTGTTCCTAGTGTCTTCAGCAGCTGATTCCTATCCGCTGCCTCCGTGTATCTACAGTTACAGATTACTGCAAACTCTCCTGTGTTTCATCGTGACTCCAGCAGCTGATTCCTATCCGCTGCCTCCGTATATCTACAGTTACAGATTACTGCAAACTCTCCTGTGTTTCATTGTGACTCCAGCAGCTGATTCGTATCCGCTGCCTCCGTGTGTCTAACAAGTTACAGATCTCTCCAACTCTCCTGTGTTACATCGCTACTGTTCCAGCTGATTCCTGTTAGCTACTTCAGCGTGTCTACAGAGTCCTGCTCGTCTCAGCGCTCCAGTCTGCATTCTACCTGCCGTCAGCTGACCCGCTGCCTACTGCTTCTACAGTGTGTCCATTTGTGTCAACTTGCCTGTTAGCATCGAGTCTACGCTCCTCGGCTTCCAGCTCTGCTACATCGCTTCAGCTCTCCCGTGGTCTCCTACTGTTCAATTCGATATACTACTGCTTCCTGAGTATTTTGTTGTCCTTGCTGGCCTACCTACAGTGCGCTGCACCTACCTGCCGCTTCCATTCTGCAAGGACTTCTCATCTCGTCAGTTCCCTGCCGCTCAGGTATCCCTGTAGCTATCTCTAACAGCCTGCTCATCTGAACCACGGTATGCATACTTCTCATTGACTGTGCTGGTGTATTGCATATCCATCTGGACTGAGTTGTTCTCCTCCGGAGTTTCCATCCTCTGAGACTATTGCTATTATTGACTGTGTTACCTTTTGCTGGACTATTCTAGTGACTTTGTTTATCTGTGCAGTGCTGTTCATTCATTATTATTATTGTGTGCAGTTCAACGTGGGATCAAGTTCAGTGCATTTATCTCCTTGTGTCCTTCCTCACATATATATTCAGTGGTACAACTTGCTAGAGGCAGACCACTGATTCCTGTTTCCCTGTGTCACCAGTTGCATATATCCTCTCACATAGCAGTGGTACAACTTGCTACACGCAGACCACTGACTTCCCCGTTACCTTCACCTGGATTCCATTCCTTCACTACAGACAGCGGTACAACTTGCTATACGCAGACCGCTGACTTCCACCTCCTTATTACTCCTGGACATTCTTCTCGCTATAGCAGTGGTACAACTTGCCGTGCGCAGACCACTGACTACCCTCACGTGTCCTTGTCCATCCAGATCCTCGTGTTCAGTTACCTATTGTTTACCAGTGCTGCTAGTCATAGACTTTCTGAGCATTCTCTAACCATCTGCTGTTTCCAGTTCCATTATAACCCTGCCATCAGAGTATCATATACCAACTCAACTGCTCTGATAAGACCATCAGCGGGTGATACTGGGTAAAGACTCCTAGTGCCCGTGACAGTCGCACTGGTCTCCGGCATCTGTGTCCAAGATGGCTCCTCTCTGCTCTGGTATCTGGGAAGCTCTTCCACTCTCTCAGGGTGTCTCTCACTCTCCTTAATCACTCTGTCTCTCAGACCTCTCATACTCCCATTGCTATCTCTTTGACGGGCTGCAAGGAACTTTATCAGGATGTCTCAGTTTTGGACACACATGTGGGCAGGGGTTAACCCGGCCCCTTCCCAGCTGGCACCCCAACGTCTGATCAGATAATGTAACATCAGGATATTATCTAATCTTGCATCTAACACAATTTAACTTCCACATCACTAAACACACGGTTCCCTAGGGAACCACCTCGGCGCTAACAGTCAGAAAAAATGATGCATACTCTATATTGAGAGTGTCACCTAGGTAACCCTGCAGCTTGGACCACGATTCATCAGATCAAAGGAAAATACACAAATTTGTCCAGCGCTGGGAAAAACCTATGAAATGTATTCCCTTAGCATGGGATGCAATATATTCAAACAGATTAAAAATCAAAGATTTATTGGGACTACATGTCCCTACAATACACCACACAAATTGGGATATTTTGAGGCATATATAAACTTTAACAATGACAAATGGATTATAACATGACTAAAATATGAGGCTATAATGCTGGTAAAATATACACCTCTATTATGTCCCTTCACTAAATGCAGAAAAATGATCAATTTAAACACATTTAACGTTGTTAAAAGGAATTTTAGCATTTTGAAAGAAGACAACATATTAAAATATGTCTTGGAGGATAGGCCTAAGGTGATTTTTTAGGAAAATTTTTTAGATTTAAAGAGAATGCTGGTTCCGAGCATGCTAAAACAAGAACAGACAGAAAAGAATGATACATGGCTTGCAACAATATAATTTGGCACACTGTGCTAATAATTTAAATATATTGTTACAATAAATTATTTATAAGTGATCCAGCTACAGTTGTTTGTCCGGTTGTTTACGTAAATTTTCACAGCAAACCAGGTCGATCTTTCAGTGCAAATGGTTCAGCCATGATGCATGCTATACAATCAAGCTTTCAGGGCACCTTGACTGGCTGAATAAACTTCATCAGGTGTTTCTCCACAGCTTTGATCTGCTCTCTGTCCAAGTTTTTTTTCTTCACTTCCTTACAAACTTAAAGCAGAATTGTCCATTACAGATGGATCTGAGAAACGCAGAGAAAACAAAGTGCTTTAAGTAACAAAACAATGTGTTACACCAACTTTTGCAAACTTTGCTTGGCTGTGGTTGTGTCCTGTGTTGCTGGATTCTTACTTCGCCCACCTTGCACTGGCGGATCCAGGGGAAGGGCGATGAGGGCAACTTTTGACAGAGTAGCAACTTCCTTTCGAAGCTTCCTCCAAAACGGTTTTGGGGGATTTTTAGCTCCACATTCCTGAGCAAAAAGACGGAAACAATTGAACCTCTAAAATGTGACAAAGCAGCTGGTCTTGTAGACATTGTCAGTGGTCACACCACATTCGTCATGTTCCATTGCGCTTTGCATTACTGGCATTGGCAGAATTGCAACTTTCCTACCTCATTTTCCTTTGACTTAAATCATTGTGAAGTGGTGACATTTATGCTTCTCAAGCTCAGAAAGCACCAGGGCAAAACTTTTGTGAAGATCCAAAGTATATCTGGAATAAAAAGTAGTTAATAGCGTCTTGGAAACTTCTCCTTCCCTTCTCCGATTAAATGAAACCACCTGTGCCAGGGTGACCTTTGCAAACTATGCTCTGTATTTAAGAAAAGGTTCGGTGGATAAACTGTTGGTATGCCTGCTGTTTCTCATCAAGATTACAAGTGCATTTTTTTCACATTTTCAGTGAAAGGTAGGAGCTGAGGCACGTTCCTTCTTGACGCCTTCATAGTTTTTGAGGCAGTAGATCGTTCTGAATTTGTGAGCATTTTCCACTATAGCAGTGCAGCCCTCCATCATTGCTTGGCATTCCACAATGCTCAAAATCTTTTGCAAGCCATGGCTAACCTCCAGAGGCAGTGAGGGAGTCTTGAAGGTATTGGTTTCATTGTCATATCCAGCTACACTTTCCACAGCATTTACTACATGTTAAAGGTTTAATAAAATGGTAAAGTCTTCTACAAAGGTCTAGCTCTTCTGGCATACAACCGTAACCTTCCTATATCTTGAAGTCTCTGATGGATGTACTCATGTTTGCCGACACATGCTCAATGTCCCTACAAGTTGGGAGGAATCTGTTATAACCGGAGGAAACCCACCCAACATGGGGAGAACATACAAACTGGGAATGAAACTCATGACCCCAGTGCAGATGTGATGTTAACCTTCTCAAAATGCGCTGGTAAAGTGGTACATTAGGCTGCGCTACACACAGTGGGACAGAGCAATGCTCCTTTTCTCATCTCCACGTAAGTTACTGTGATCACAGGAATCAGGAAGCGTGCAGATGATCACCATGTTTTTTGTTCTTATTTGCTTTCTTCAGGAAATCTTATGTGATATTGCTCATGATTATGCTTACAATAGCTTCATGGACACTGTTTCAAAATACCAGACTTCAACCAGACAAAATGTTGGATTTGTTACCAACAGGGCCGGACTGGGACTAAAAATCAGCCCTGGCATTTAAAACACACAGGCCCACCTGCTGTGGGCTCCATGCGCGATATTGTTGCACACTGAAGTGGTGTTGCTGGTGCAGTCCAACATGTTAAGCAGCAGCACAAACATGTGTATCACACTTTGTCTTCTGCCCACCCTGATCAATTCCCTTGTTGTGCAAATCAGTTTGCTTGAATTACAAAAGCATACTGTGTGCGAAAACATAAAACGACTACAGAAACCCAGGGCCTGATTAAGGGTTTCGGTCACCGTAGGCAAATACACCAACAGCGCCTCCCTACCCCCGCCCCACCAATGTATAGGAATACTCCGAAATATTCTCCAGCATTCAAATTGAGATTGATTGCCCCGTTATCTCTTACCTGTTCTTGCTCTTCTCTCTTGCTGCTTTGTTGTCCTCTCGCTGGCTTCTGGAAATTTGGAGTCCTGTATTGAAAATGCAAAAATTTTACTATATTGCAAAATGTTAACAAACCCTGAATGATTAGGCTCTTTAATTAAAAAAAAAAATACTCCATTATGGACAGATAACACTACCCCATTGTACAGACATATATAAGTAATATCTGAACATTTGTGGTCAATAGAATATTTACCTCTACCAGCCCCATCTCACTGGTAATTAATATTCTAGTGATAGCTGAGACCAGAGAGCAGCCATGTAACTGCCACGCAAAAAAGATATCATGCCCCCCAAAGCTGCTCTATTTGTTAAATACCACGCAAGACATTTCATTATCCCTGTAGGCATTTTCAGCCGCCCCTCCCCCCCCCCCCCCCGGCAGACATTTTCAGCCCCTCTTCCCCCCCTGCAGACATTTTCGGGTCCTCTTCCCCCCTGCACACATTTTTGGGTCCTCCCCCCCCTCCCCCTGCACACATTTTTGGATCCTCTCCCCCCTTCCCCTGCACTCATTTTTGGGTCCTTTTCCACACACCTGCACACAGTTTTGGGTCCTCATCTCCCCTTCCCTGCACACTGTTTTGGGTCCTCTTCTCCCCCCCCCCCCCTGCACACTGTTTAGGGTCCTCTTCTCCCCCCCCCCCCTGCACACAGTTTTGGGTCCTCTTCTCCCCTTCCCCTGCACACAGTTTTGGGTCCTCTTCTCCTCTCCCCCCCCCGCACACAGTTTTGGGTCCTCTTCTCCTCCCCCCCCGCACACAGTTTTGGGTCCTCTTCTCCCCCCCCCCCTGCACACAGTTTTGGGTCCTCTTCTCTCCCCCCCACCCCCTGCACACAGTTTTGGGTTCACTTCTCCCCCCGCCCTGCACACAGTTTTGGGTCCTCTTCCCCCCCCCCCCCCTGCACGCATTGTCGGGTGCTCTTCCTCTCCCCCCCAGCACCATTTTCCCTGAGAAAATAAAGAATACACTTACCTCAGCAGACTTCGGGAATCCACTGTGCGCCCTCTACAGCCAGTCCTACGCGGCCGCGCGATGTGATGTTGTGACGTCGCGCGCGGCCGCTTTGGACTGGCTGTAGAGGGCGCACAGTGGGTTCCTGGAGTCTGCTTATGGTAAGTGAATTTTTTTATTACAGCGCGGGAGCCGGGTCAGCCCACTGAGTGACGTCATGACGGCTCCACTGGGGCTAAAAAAAATAATTTAATATAATTTAATAGGGGGATCGCAGGGAGCCGGACCGGCCCACACTGCCATTGGCCCTTCTGGCATTTGCCAGATGTGCCAGATGGCCAGTCCGGCCCTGGTTACCAATCACTTTGAAGGTGGCATAACATTGTTACCTAGTCCTTTTGTGATGACAGACTATTGCTACACCTTCTACAAGGCACCGCAACATAGCTACTTCTGCTGTTGGCTTAATTTGCTGTCATAGTAATTAACATGCTTAATAAGAAAAACATAATGTAATATTTATTTATTTATTATTACTTATAATTCTTATACTTTTAGAAATAATTTTAATGTTACACTGTTACAAGCTGCGGCGGTGCTGAGCCGCCGCGACTCCCCTGCCTCTGTCCCGGCCGTCGCTATGGCGACCAGGACGTCACTTCCGGGGGCTCGGCCCCGCTGTTGCCTAGGCAACGGTCGGGAAGCTGTGATAAATCGCCGCGTCCCAGCAAGGGGAACTGCTGGGCGCGTGCGCACATAGGTAGCCTGTGGGCTAATTAAATATGGGCAGTATTCTGGCAGAGCTAGGCTCTGATTGGTTGGGGTTAGTATTTAAGGCAATGAGGTCTGCTACCTCATTGCCGGTTATAGCTTCTGTGCTCCAGTCTGCTGACCTGCTTGTTCCTGCTCTAGTCTTCTGAGACCACTTCTGATTTACCGTGTATGACCTTTGGCTTTGAACTGACACTGCTTGTGTATCCTGTGACCCTGATCCCTGGCCTGTTTACCGCTTCTGCTATCCGCCTGTGACCCCTGACTTCAGCTTGTTTACTGATACCGCTGTCTGCTGCCGGCCCTTGACCTCTATGTGGACCTTACTCCGCTTGCCTGGGTTCTCCCCAGCCGGTACACACTTCACGACCCTATGTCAGTCTGCAGCCCAGTCTGTCCCCACCATCAGGGGCTCCAGTGAACACCTGACTGGCAGAGTAGATTCCGGGTTGTGTTGTGCCGGCTGGAGGGGTTCCTAACATACACTTTCTACAATAAAACTATACACATAAGAACAATTGCACTTAGCAAGATGATTATTTTTGTCTAAGGTGTAAGGGCCTATTGCTAGTTACCTACAGACTGGTCTGAAACATGTTACTGAGATCCTATCTGCAGTAACATTAAGAGCCTGAGTCATTAAGGAAAGGAAGGCAAAAAAAAGGAGTAAATGTTCTCTGGTACAAACCATGTTACAATGCAAGGGGTGCAAATTAGTTTATTATTTTGCACATAAGTTAAATACTGGCTGTTTTTTCATGTAGCGCACAAATACTTGATAGCATTATTTTTACATTGATATGTAAAGTTGATCTAGGACATGCGCTACCCCAACTATAAATCTGCCCCCATGTTTTAAATTTACCTCCCTCTCCAATGCAACATGGGTTTGCCCAGGTACAAAGTTACTCCTTTTTTATGCTTTGCTCTCTTTAATGATTCAGGTCCTAAGAGCTTAGTCTGATCCCAGAATCAGTGTATGTGTATTTAAATATATTTATGGTCAATACTGTACCATTGCAGAAATTCAACTGTTATCCGGGATTAAACTGCTTTTTGCTTCATCCATTATCAGTTTGAGGTAATTGAAGTCAGAATTATTAGTAGTTTTGGATTCTCTGCTGCCTATAAATGCTACTGACTTCTTACTTCAAGACATCTCTTGTGGCCTAGTTGTGTGAATCGAAACACTAGGTGGGAAGGTTACTAAGTGGTATATTTTTCGGTTTTGCAAACTGCCATACTTCGGATGCAGTTTTCAGCTCCAAACTGCAGGATTTACTCATCCTAAATGGCTATTAATTTAGGCTGCAAACCCAAACTACCCAGCATTGTGCCCCATCCTCTAGGGGGCAGGCAAACAAACAATCAAGCCCCAGCACCTTCAACTGACCAGCCCAATGCTGATTAGCCCTGAGCCACTCCTGGTACCCCTGGGTGGTGGGTACCAGGGAAATGATGATAAAATGTTGTGCATACACCTGTGACAATACAGGTGCCAGGATGTACTGACAGCTCATGACTGTTCTTGCATTCTGGCGCTTGCAGTTCTACAAGCTTCAGCATGCACATGGGTGCCAGTACATACTGTCATATGTAGTGACACAAGTGTGCATTACATATGTCCCACCCATAATCATACTTGCCCACTCTCCCAGTATGTCTGGGAGACTCCCGAATTCTGGGTAGGTCCTGGAGAGCAGACCATCCTCTGTGAATCGTGTCATTTTGGCCCCACTTCCACAATGAAATTACGAGATTGCAATATTTTGGCCAAATTGATGCGACTCACAGGGCTTCTTCTTTCCTTGATCCAATGTAATCCATATGGGTAAAAAATAAAATAATACATTTTTGTTGATGTCGTTCAGTTCATTGCTGCAAACTTTGTTTTTCTAAAAAATAAAATAAACAGAGGACAATGGAAAATTAGTTAATATCAAGAAAAAAAACTTTTTTACCTAAATATAATGGGTAATAGTGGGTGCTTCCGTGTGATCCCAATAGGGAAAAATATATGCCACACTTTATATAAAAAAGAGTGATTAGCTAACATAGGATATTAAGAATCAAATACTACATAAAGCCCCAAATTACCAAACCTTGATAATTGTGGGTAATTGCTGCTCTTAATTGGAATTTCTGTGTGACAATTCCTAATAAAATAGAAAAAATTAGACAAAATAATAAAGAGCGCACATTTGAGTTATCGTCAGCCTGCTTACATACCAGCTGGGCAGCCTATCAGGAGCTGTCTATCACAGCATAGGGACTGCATTGATATTGATTTTTTTTTTGTAATAATTTCTATTTTTAACTTTTTTTAAATTATAATAGTAAGTTCTGCTGCGCATGTGCAAATGTCTTTAGTCTGCTCATGTACAGTTACATAGGCTGGCGCAGTAAAGTAGTAAGTTAACCCTTACCTTTCCAGGCCAGCATATCTGGGGCAGCTCAGAATAGCTCTCCTGCTTAATTGGGATTTTGTTGATAAATTGCGTTGATAAGAAATGTTCTATTGCCCCATTAACTCTGACTTCAACAGTCAGAGACTAGGGGTGATAAAATGTTTCCTAGATCCAAGTGGGGAAAAGCTTCACAGGTTCAGTAAGTGAGCTTAAGAGAGAAACTACAGGGCAGGATGATGCTGTCCTGTCAAGGAGTCCAGGGGGGAAATGTATCAAGCTGCGAGTTTCCGGTGGGTTTGTAAAGTGGAGATGTTGCCTATAGCAACCATTCAGATTCTAGCTGTCATTTTGTAGAATGTTCTAAATAATGATCACCAGAATCTGATTAGTTGTCATAGGCATCATCTCCACCTTTCAATTCCTGCCGAAAACTCGCAGCTTGATACTTTTCCCCAGAAGTGTGAGCATGGGTGTTCGTTCTGAGACAGCGATATGCAAAATAGAAGTTACTCAATCAATTTATAAAAAACAGAAAATTTCCCAGGACACTACAGTCAGCCAGTACAATAGACAAAATAAAACTGTGCTTTGTTTGCAAATGAAATGCAGAACTCTTAGTTGCACACATTTGCAAATATATGATAAGCTACCCGTCACTTGATAAAGGGTATGGAGTCATTAAGTTATGAGGAAACGTTAGCCAGTTTAGGCATGTTTACTTTAGAAAAGAGGCGTCTAAGGGGAGATATGATTACTATGTACAAATACATTAGGGGTCAATACAGAGAGCTTTCATGGGAACTTTTTACCCCTAGGACCATACACAGGACACGTGGTCATCCCCTAAGGTTAGAGGAGAGGAAATTTCAAAACCAGCAAAGGAAGGGGTTCTTTACAGTAAGGGCAGTCAAGATATGGAATTCATTGCCAGGGCAGGTTGTGATGGCAGATTCAATAGATATGTTTAAGAAAGGGTTAGACAAATTTTTAGCGGAAAGGTGTATCCAGGGATACGACCATTAATTAAAATGAAGAATAGTAGTGGATTTAGGGTAAAAATAGGACTCCAATATTGAGTCTGGGGGGATTTTCACAATTGAAACAGATTAGCGGTTGCTTACTCTGGATTAATTTCAAATATAAGTGCAGGATCGCAGGAGATCCAAAATAGGTTGAACTTGATGGACTGGTGTCTTTTTTCAACCTCATCAACTATGTTACTATGTTACTATGTTACTTCACAGTACTTCTGTATCGGCCATAGTACCATCATAGTGATGCTGGCCTCCCGATGACTTTTTAGTACAGAAAAGTAGTTAGAACAACATTATTTGTGTATTTAGTGAGTGCAGGGTATCAATGTTTTTTTGTTTATACAATGTTGGCACACCTCTCTTGCATACCTTCCAACTGATCTCTCTTTGGGCATGGCCGCACTCCTGTAGTGTGCCTAGCAATTTTAAAGCCTTGTACTGTTCTCACCTTCCCTCCACACCCCTTCATTGTGGTATGCACCAGTGCTACACAGAGCAGCGGGCAGAATCTCCGCCAACAGAGCCCTCAAATGGGGCCTGTCCCGTCTAAAGCTAGACGGGTGGGCTGGATGCTCTCACACCCCAGTTCATACATGGTGAATGCAGCGGATTATGTCTTTTTGTTTATACAGTATAAATCCCAGCTCTCTTACACCCCATTTCTAGTTCTTTACATTAACTAGTGTCAGGTGAGTACCCAGGTGACCCATGGCCAGGGCCATAACTAGGGCTGTGCGAGATGGGGGACTACGAAGAGCGCAACGCTGAAGGTGGGGGGGGGGGGGCTGTTTATGAATACTTTAGGTCCATTTGGTTAAAATTGAGGGCTGTGCGTAGCATTTTTGTTTCTGGCCCCCAGGCACTCCAATTTTAAGTTACGGCTCTGCCCATGGCATCTAGGGCCAGATTAATTAAGGATCTTAAATGAAGAGGTATCTTATTTCAGTCTCCTGGACATAACCATGTTACAATGCAAGGGGTGCAAACTAGTTTTCTGTTTTGCACCTAAGTCAAGTACTGACTGTTTTTTCATGTAGCACACAAATACTTGATAGCTTATTTGTACACTGAAATTTATACTTGATATTTGTGTGCTACATGAAAAAACTGTCAGTACTTAACTTAGGTGCAAAACAGAAAACTAGTTTGCACCCCTTGCATTGTAACATGGTTTTGTCCAGGAGACTGAAATAAGGTACCTCTTCATTTAAGATCCTTAATGAATCAGGCCCCTAGTGCTTGGGGAGGATTTGCCTTTACAAACTGTGTGCAGGTCAGTTTCAACCTAGATAAAAAGTATAGCAATTGGTCATGTTACAACTTAACATGTTTTGCAATATGTGGCACATTCCCATTTTTTAATACAGTAGTTAGAACAGCATTGTTGTGTATTTGGTAATTGCAGAGCATCAATGTTTTGATCCTCTATGTATGGTTTTGCAAAACTGCACTCTAGTAAATCTACTTCATAGTGTCTAGTATGAGAGAATAAAATCTGCAACAGTCCCCATTATTTATGTTGCATGCTGCCTTACAAATACAACTGAGAATGGAGACATTAACTTTCATTTGTTTTATTGTTACCTTTTTCTTTAGACTTCTGGCTGCACGTTTTAGCTTGTATTCTTCTAGCTTACTGCCAGTCATGTAGATTAATGATTTTAGTATTATTTGAGGTACATTTACTGGACGTAGTGTGAGGGGTGGGGTCCATTGGGGAAGGGGAGGGATTTGGAACGACTAAACATTTTAAGACCTTCTGTTTGCAGAATCACACAGTAGGTGAAAGTGACTGTGGCACAAGAAAAGCGAAAGGACATAGATTAGGAACGGAGAGTTGTTGTTGGAAGTTACCATTATGAAAAGCAGTGAGGAACTATCAGTAGCAAAAAGAAAACAAAACGTCAGAAAGAACATAGTAAATATACATCAGAGAATTCAGCTGCATTAAACTTAAAGAAAAAGTTAAGGATCTATAAGTTGTAACAATAAAGAAACATTAAAGGAAACAGGAGAAAGGTCTGAAGATTCTGACACAATGGCAATTTCTCGTGGGTTGTGTTTTTTCCTCCTTTTCCTGCTTCTTGCGGCTATTGTGATCATCATCTCCTTGGTACTTGTACTAGGGCAGGAGAAGCTCAGCTGCGATCATGGGTTCTTACACGGAGCTGTGGCTGCTGACTCTGGGATCTGCTCGGACATTGGCAGGTGAGTGACATTTTCTTGCACTGAATGACAAATCTTCCTTTAAATATTTAGTAACAACGAGTTAATGTTACTTTAAACATAAGACTGCTGCTACCCAGGGTTCTGGTGCATCCAGTACAGAGGCAAAGGATACATGCGTAGCCTATGTGGGGTGTGAAGGCATGACTACCCCTTGGGGATGTGTGACCCCCTGGATCAATAGGAAGTTATGGTGGAGCCAAGTCTATACAACCAATAAACTATGAGTTCGAAAAAAAGCAATTAAAAAAATAGTTGTTTTAATTCCTTTAAACGAGGTATTAACAATAAATGACATTTGTTGATAAATAGCATACAATATCATATAGGGACTTGTGTAATTGTGTTGGGGTATGTACATGAAGGTAACAATGTGCATCTAAACCAAGCGCAGAATATATACATCAAATACATCTGTTCATAATATATTTATAATGCGTTTCCAATGCGTTCAGTCAGTATTTCCATACACTTATTGTTGTTTGTACAAATGGGTTCCAATTGTTTTTGGATGCATTTAATTGAGATATGTTTCAAACCGGTAGTGAACAATTAACAAATGGAAAAAAAAATGGGACGCCCATGTGACTTTAAAAGACTTTTGCACTGTCAGATACCTTTAATTTAGTAGTTTAAATATACTTGTCCTTCTGCAACATCAGACAAAGTTTATTTAATTTTGTTGCCCTGGGGTACAACAAAAAGTTGCTTTCTAGATGCAATTATATACAGGGCACAGAAGAGCTGTCATTTGTCTGGGGGCAACTAAAACAGACAACCTTGTCAGACAGTAAAATTTGTTCTTGAAAACAATGAAAGGAATTTATAACTAGTACACATTGCTTCAAGGCATCTATAAGACAATTCATTAGTCATTTCAAGACTTACAGACGTGGACCTTTGTGGTCCATTCTAGAAACAGAGTGGCAAGTATGGTGTTTTAGACCTTTTTGTCAGATGTTGCTATAGTATACTAAAGTAAAATTACAAGCATTTCATAAGTGGCAAAGGCATTTATTGACAATTATATTAAGTTTATGCAAAGAGTCAATATTTGCAGTGTTGACCCTTCTTTTTGAAGACGTCTGGAATTTGCCCTGGCATGCTGTCAATCAACTTCTGGGCCACATACTGACTGATGGCCACCCATTCTTGCCTAATCAATGCTTGGAGTTTGGCAGAATTTGCTGGGTTTTTTTTTTCTTCATCCGCCCCTTGAGGATTGACCACAAGTTCTCAATGGGATTAAGGCCTGGGGAGTTCCCTTGCCAGGGACCCAACATTTTGATGTTTTGATCCCTGAGCCACTTAGTTATCACTTTTGCCTTATGTCAAAGTGCTTCATCATGCTGGAAAAGGCTTTGTTCGTCACCAAACTGTACTTGAATTGTTGGGGGAAGTTGCTATTGGAAGATGTTTTGGTACCATTCTTTATTCACGGCTGTGTTCTTAGGCAAAATTGTGAATGAGCCCACTCCCTTTGCTGAGAAGCAACCCCACACACGAATGGTCGCAGGATGCTTTACTATTGGCATGACAGAGGACTGATGGTAGAGCTTACCTTTCCTTCTCTGGACAAGCGTTTTTCCAGATGCCCCAAACAATCTGAAAGGGGATACAACAGAGAAAATGACTTTACCCCAGTCCTCAGCAGTCCAATCCCTGTACCTTTTGCAGAATATCAGTCTGTCCCTGATGTTTTTCCTGGAGAGAAGTGGCTTCTTTGCTGGCCTTCTTGACACCAGGCCATCCGCCACAAGTCTTCGCCTCACTGTACTTGCAGATGTACTCACACCTGCCTGCTGACATTCCTGAGCAAGCTCTGCACTGGTGGTGCCCCAATCCAGCAACTGAATCAACTTTAGGAGACGGTCTTGGCGCATTCTGGACTTTCTTGGGCGCCCTGAAGCCTTCTTCACAACTATTGAACCTCTCTCTTTAAAGTTCTTGATGATCCGATAAATGGTTGATTTAGGTGAAATCTTAGTAGCAGCTATATCCTTGCCCGTGAAGCCCTTTTTATGCAAAGCAATGATGACTGCTCGTGATTCCTTGCAGGTAACCATGGTTAACAGAGGAAGAACAATGATTTCAAGCACCACCCTCCTTTTAAAGCTTCCAACCTGTTATTCTAACTCAATCAGCATGACAGAGTGATCTCCAGCCTTGTCCTCGTCAACACTCTCACCTGTGTTAACGAGAGAATCACTGACCTGATGTCAACTGGTCCTTTTGTGGCAGGACTGAAATGCAGTGGAAATGATTTTGAGATAAAGTTCATTGTCATGGCAAAGAGGGACTTTGTAATTAATTGCAATTCATCTGATCACTCTTCATGATATTGTGGAGTATATGCAAATTGCCATCACAAAAACTGAGGCAGCAGACTGTGTGAAAAATAATATTTGTGTCATTCTCAAAACTTTTGGCCATGACTGTACATGTAGGAATGCAATGGTTGGAGTTATTGGTGTGCTGCTGCAGAGGTCCTTCACTTGGATTATGTGTGTGTCAGCTTTTAGACACATGTAGTTCAAGTTTTGAAATGATAATATATTCTCCTGCTGTTGGATACAAGATAACTGTTTTAAAATGTTTAGCAAAATATAACTGAAAAATAGGAAGTTAGACACTTGCATGAAAATATTCATAAATTACCAATCATTTGTTTCTAGCAATAGTTTTAAAAGAGCACAACATTTGAATGAGAGGAAATTATATTTTATTAACTCCTTAATGACAAAGGATACTTTATATTTACTGACCAGGCAAAGCGTTTTTTACTAGTAAAAGGAGTTGCAGATAATTTGTGTATTGTTTTTTTTATGACAATAATGATTCTTTCTGGTAGTAATTTTTTTTTGCCAAAAGTATTAAAAATGAGGAAAAAGGGAGACTTTATCATGATTCTACTCGTGATTATTTTCACAACAATTTTTGAATCCCAAGAAATATACCCTATAAAGCAGAGGTGCTCAAACCCAGTCCTCAAGAGCTACCAACAGGTCATGTTTTCAGGATGTCTTTCTGTAGAAACAGGTGGGATAATTCCTGACCCAGCCAAATAGATTAACTCAGCTGTGCATGATTAAATAAATCCTGCAAACATGAACTGTTGGTAGTTCTTGACTGAGTTTGAGCACCTCTGCTCTAATGCATATACCAAGGGACAGGCTGGGCGGCAAGGGGCATCTGCCTCCGGGCCGATTCGATCCCATAGTCGGCTACCGTAGATCGTGTCACTGGGCCACCTGCATAGGCTGCTGAGTCGAGTCTTTACACTCGGGCTCAAATTTGGCAGCCCTGCATATACCTATTCCTCCCAGTTTTTCAGGTACAAAATATGTATAATTTTTGAACATTTATGGGAAGCTACATGGTCCGGAAGTAAGGATTGTGTGTTTGTTTGTTTTTTAATTTGATTCCAATTTTTTTTTTGTTGCATTTTGTATTTTTCTTTATTATTATTTTGCATTTGTAGATCTTTACAACGCAGGGGACATTGCAGCTAGATTTTAATGCTGACAGCATTGTTTGTTTGAACAGAAGCTGACTTATAAACGTGGATAGAACTGATCGGACAGAGCTGAAACATTTTCTTGTAAAAGAACTGCTCAGGTATTATTAGAGCCAGATGCAGGGCCGGTGCTAGGGTCCACGGCGCCCTAGGCATTTTTAAAAAATCGCCGCCCTCCTCCCTCCTCTCCTTACCTTGTCTCACCACCGCCGCCTCTCTGCTCCGTCTCCTCCCCTCCACTCACTGACACTAGTAAGTGGAGGGGAGGAGACGGAGCAGAGAGGCGGCGGTGGTGACAAAATAGCCTCTTCCCCCCCTCCCCGTGCATCTGAATGCTGTGCGGCGGGCGTGACAGGTATGGTCAGCGGTCGCCGCACAGTTTTAAAGTATTTTAGAATACTGTGGCGCCCTCCAGGCGCCCTCCAGAGCCCGGCGCCCTAGGCAAGGGCCTAACCTTGCCTAATGGGAGCGCCGGGCCTGTCCAGACGCAGAGGCCACTTCCTCTGACATTGTCACCAGGGCTTATTAAGTTAAAGGAAACCCATATAGTAAAAGCAGCGCTGCTTATTATAAAATACTGTCCTGCTGCCTGGAACCAATATTATCAGGTCCTATCTATGTCCCAGGTCTATCGATGACCATAAATTTACGGCAAGTCAATAATAAAACCAAGTTCCACCCAATATAAATATACGTAAGGGAGCATTAATGGGTTATAGAGGGCCCATCATAAAACAGCATAGTGATATATTTTGAGTTCTAACCATAACTGAAGAATTAACATTTTCACACAATTATATGCAGGAAAAACACATCTAAAGGCTGTAGCAATAAACATGTTTTTGACTTTTTGTAGAAATGTTTTTGTATGGTTTATGTTCCCTGCTGCTATGCCCTTCTTATCATCGGTAATCTATCCAGCCCATGACATACAGCTATACATGTGTTTCTGACAGTTAAGAAAGTTCATGTTCAGGATCAGCAGCAACTCTCCTGACGCGGGTTATTTTTCAGTAGTGTTCTAACTTATTGTGCAAAGCCATTCAGGCCTTTTATTACAGACATGTGAGTCTACCCAATCACATTCCTGGTGCATTAAGTACTTAACAATTGTAGAAGTATATGTTGAAATACCATTTCATAATCTATGGAATTTTATATAGTTGAAACAAAACCAGAGGGGAAAAAAAAAAGTCTGTCCTCGGTATATCCCATATTATATATGGTACCAGCTGCATGACAATAAGCCTGCGCTAGGTATATGCCATATTATATATGGTACCAACTGCCTGGTAATATAAATGCCCATATATGTATGCAAAACAAAAAGACAGTTGTCAGCGCTTTTCCTTAACACTGCATATCTGTGTGTATCTAGCAAAATGGAAACATGAGGTATAAGTTAATATTTTGATTAAAACATTAAGCCTGCATCCCGCTGTCATGAGTATCTCATTATATGCAGGTCCTACACTGACCTACATTAAAATGCAGTTAAAATTAGATGCACTCACCTCCCAGGTATAGGAGTTTACATCTAGCAAGGGCAGGCTTGTGTGCCACACCCAAATGTGCCTTAAACAGGCTTGATTGACAGCTGCTATGACGATAAGGCAATATTTTGAAACAAAACCAGAGAAAAGAAATAAGCACGCGCTTGGTATATCCCATTTTATATATGGTACCAGCTGCATATCCTATATTGTATATGGTACCAGCTGCCTGGCAATATAAATGCCCATATATATGTATACATATATGTGCATATTATTTATTTATTTATTTTTTCTCTGGTTTAGAATAGAGCCACGATTGCTGAGATTCTAATGATCTTGGCGGGCAGAACAAGCGCACAGAACCAACAGAAGGACGCCAGGAGCTTGAAGGACAGAGACTTCTACCTGTGAGGAGGGTATATGACCCTCACATGCTTCCTGTTAACATTCACTTTTGTGAACTGTCACACCATTACATGGCTAACGTTAGTATTGATAGACAGACCGCATTGAGCAAAGAATTTGGTTTAAGATTTAATTTTGTTTATCGATGGAACTTGCTTTACCTTTTGGTTAGACATATGTCTGAACTCTAGCAGATGCCCTAAGTATCCACATTGTCAGTTGGATAGTCTGAGCACCGAATGTGTATGGACATTAGAGTGAACGATTAACCCCATAATTCATGGACTGTGATTTAGGATAATGAGAGTAGAGATCCGGTTTCCTTGCTTTTAGAGTGCATTGGCCTGTCATTGTTCACATGATCACACCTGCACACCCTATTCAGGGCTGCCAAGAAGCATTCAGGGCCCTGGTACAACAACTTCATGGGGCCCCCCTTATAGTTGGGCATGGTTAAACATTTTGTGCCGCTGCGCAAACTGTCTGTGGGTCTGTTCATACAATAGGAGGTGTGGCTATGCATAATTGGGGCATGACTAGCAGGTGAAAACGCTAGGCCACCCTCCTGCAGAAAAAAACCCTGCATTGTTGTGCACTCCTGACTTTCAGGACATCTAGCACCATAGTGTAGCATGTAAAGAATGCAGTATGTATATAAAGAGTTAACAATCTTGGCCTGCCCCTTACATTGGGCAGAACGGTGAACAAAAATTGGGATTGTCCCACTAGAATTACAACATTTCACAGACTGTCCTGCTCTCTCCTACCTGTTCTTGTCACTTTCACCACCTCTGACTGCTGCTTTCTTTAGTTGCGGCTTGTCTGGATCCTGTAATGTTGGGGGCCCTATTTGGAAAAAAAGGGGCACATTTAGAAAATTAAGACCAGCCCCAGTGTTAAATCAATAGCACCCACGAGTAATAATCAGGCCTTCCTCCAGCCCCAACATTAAAATAAATAGTATTCCCATTTAATAAATTAACCTATTTCCCTCCCTGCAAACAGCCCCAGCAATGAATTAATAGTATTTACATTTCATAAATATACATATTTCCCGCAACCATTACTGCCATTAAATAATTCATAGGAACATTTAATAAATAGACCTCATTCTCCCGAAGCTCATTCCCACATTCAATAGCTCCCAAACCACCCCATCTTAAATTTATAGTCTTCGCTATTAAATTGCCCCGCAAACAAAATAGCACCCATTAATTAGCCACCACTTACCTCACACTACATTGCCACAAGCCCCCTGTGCCATCACACACACATTACTGTGCCTCTTTATCTTCACCACGCTGTGTCTCCTTATGACCACACTGCACTCTCCATGCTGCTTTTCCTTCCTTCACCTGGCCCCCTTCTTCATTCACACTGCGTCATGCTGCTCCCCCCCTTTTCAATCACATAGTGTCATGCTTCCTCCCCACTTTTCAATCACACTGTGCCTTTCTCCCCCCCTTTTTCAATCACACTGTGTCTTCCCCCCTTTTTTCAATCACACTGTGCCTTTCTCCCCCCCTTTTTCAATCACACTGTGTCTTCCCCCCTTTTTTCAATCACACTGTGCCTTCCCCCCCTTTTTTCAATCACACTGTGCCTTCCCCCCCTTTTTTCAATCACACTGTGCCTTCTCCCACCCCCTTTTTTTAATCACACTGTGCCTCCCCCCTTTTTCAATCACACTGTGCCTCCCCCCCTTTTTCAATCACACTGTTCCTTTTTCCCCCCTTTCTCCCCCCTCTTTCCTCCTCTTGCATCTGTTCCTTTACTTACCTTTGTATTGGCTTCTTTCATCTCTTTTCCTCTGTCTTCTCTTTTCTTGCTTCTGTCTAGGTCCTCTCTGCACCGCTCCTCACTGAATGTCGGGCTTGACGCCACGCCCGACATTCAGTGTGAACGGAGCAGCGCCGCGAACACGTGAGTATATGTTTTTTGTTTTTTTAAAACAACCCTTCTCCCCCACCAATGAATGCCCCCCCCCCCCCCCCCCCACACACACACATACAAAAGAAAAAAAAATTAGTTTAAAAAAAATAAAAAACAAAACACAAAAGAACAACGGCAGTGAGGGCCCAGACTGGGCCCCCTGGCGTGCCCCTGCACTATGGATGTTTTGCAAGTTTTACCTTCAGATCTGTGCTCTGCATCTGTTATAACTATCAGCTGAAAAGATTAGGCCTCTGTTAACTCTATGGAGATCTTAATCGATAGGGCATACGCACTACAGAATTGGAACAACATTGTTCCATCATTAAACAAGATTTTCAATTCAGTTTGAAAACCAAATGAAACAATATTATATGCTTTGGAACGATAATCATTTCTCATTGCAGAGAACACACTACTGTGATATTGGGCCAATCAGTCGCTTGTCATCTGATTGGCCCGATAATTTGCTGAAAACACTGTATTGTGCACCCAGCCACAAGAGTGATGGTAATATCCAACATGAAGTAGGCCTGAGCTCAAGAAAACAGGCTAGGAATGCAAACCTATAGGTACAGAGGGTGATGTAATAGTAGAAGGAGAACATTAGGAAATAGTGCCCTGTCTGCGACAACTTACATCATAGAGGATGCTTTTGTATGAGAAAGTCTGTTTTAAGGTGTACTGAAGCCTGCACCAATACATTAAGTTTTTAAATTTGCTGTATAAAGTATTGCCATACACATCTACCTAAATGTAAATCTAGTCCCACGAATTCACCCAATAGGTTGAGTCCATTTGTTGAGATCACCTCTCTTCCCTTTTTACGAGTGTGCACCTATTTATTTGATATATGGACTTAGGGCCTGATTCATTAAGGATCTTAACTTAAGAAACTTCTTATTTCAGTCTCCTGGACAAAACCATGTTACAATGCAAGGGGAGAACATACAAACTCCACACATGGTCGGGAATTGAACTCATAACCCCGTGATGCCCAACATGGTTTTGTCTATTTTTAAAGGTCTTGCAAATATCCTATACTTGCTGTTACCTCCACATAAAAGCTAACATACTAATCCATCCACGGCTGTGCGGAGTTGAACCCAGTTCCTGAGTCAGCAATCTGCTTGACACCCTGCAGTGTTGTTCCAAAGTTAGTGGTCAGGAGGAACCAGCCACAGTCCAGAGCAAACAGGTGCTGCAGTAGCTATACACACCACCTAAAAGTAAGCGGATCCAGGTGCCGGTGAGCTAGTGGTGGTGGCGGCACTGACTAATCTACTACTCGGGGTGCTAGGCTGGTGCAGAATTGGCACTTACAGTCGGTGAGTTTCTTGTGTCCGTGTAGCATCAGCTGGAATGGTCAGTAACAGTAGGTTAATGACGTTAAGCGCACCCACGACAAATCTGTAAAATCCGCTCCTCTGAAAGGGGTTACAAATGTTCTGATGAAAAGCTGCTGTTTGCAAAGTATTTGAAATAACTTTTGTCAACAATGTTTTATTAACAGGCAATGTTTACTGAAGTGTATTTAGTTTCTCAACAGATGTACACCTATTATTGCTTAATTGTATTGTGCCACTGTTTTACACAGTACTTTCCAAAGAATATTGAATCATTCACATCAGTCCCACTGGATCTTACAGACTAGATTCCCTAATACACAAACACACGTACATGGGTACATATTTTATAACAGAAAGCAATTGGCCTAGCAGTATGTTTTTGGAGTGTTGGAGGAAACCGGTGGACCCGTAGGAAACTCACACAAACACGAGAACATACAAACTCTATATTCTGATGTAAGTATAAATACACATTGACCTTGAGGGCATACATTAATTCATTAATTTCCTACTTCTACCACTTGTGCTACATCCTTGTCATGTTACATATCAACTCGTATGGAAATATCACTGTAAACAAAGATTTCCTGTGATTGTTTAATTATAGGAATAGTGATCTCTTGTGTTAAGTAGTTCCCAAGACAGTCACATTTTTGTACACTGGATATTTGTAAACCAGAATCCTTATTTCCCCAGAAATCAGAATGCTGATAGATGTGCAGTATAATTGATAGGAATATAATGGGAATAATGTAATAAATGCAAGGTCAACACCACAAGTCAAGCACTCTTATTCCAGTACAATTTCTGCAGCAGCAATGCCTCTCCCAACAACTGAAAAGTGTTTCCTGAAGCCCAATCTATTCACCTAGCTACATATCAGGAACAGGCATGAACTCTGCTCACATAAGGGAAGTGTGGCCATCAGCCTAAACAAAGTTAAAATCACATGGGTGAGTATTTAGGTGTTTAGCCTATGGGCTTCTTCTATTTGTAACCAATGAGGCAGAGGAGGGGAGTGGTTTAGTTTTATTTAGGTGAATGTTCTCCTCCATTTTCCCCTCTCTGCTTCCGGATTTCCTCCCGCCCACCCGGCAGTTATTGGTTGTTTATTATGGTTTTTCTGGGTGGGAGAGCAGTGCAGTCGGTAAGTTTGCATATGGTGCTTGTGTTATCTCGTCATAGGTAACTACTCCCCCTTTTGGTTTATGTTGTCATCATGTGTGTTGGGTCCAGTGAATGGGACTCTGTACCAGTTTGTTGAATATTTTACTGGCGGTTATAAGGGGGGTGTAGTCTTGCCGTTGGACAGATATTTCGCTCCGGCCAATAGATAAGGTATTGTCCTGGGTTGGTGGTACAATGGTCTGACCTTTCCACCGTTATTGGTTTTGTGTTTGCTGACTGCCCTGCTCTCGTCCGCCTTTCAGCCCCTTTAGTTTTATTATTGGTCATTTAATAAATATATTTTATTCCAACGTTAATCTGGTGTCCGTGTGTTTATTGGTTTATTAAGGTATTATGGTAAACACTAAGAACTTCCACACTGTGCATTTTATGTATAAACATATTTGAAGAGTCACATCACTAATATCCTACCTCCCAACTGTCCCGACTTAAGCGGGATAGTCTCGGTTTGAGAGCTCTGTCCCACCATCCCAATCGGGACAGCTTTGTCTTGCAGGTACAAAGGTAGGGAGGTATTATGCTCACTGCTGCTCTGCATGACAATGACGATGTTTGAGGGAAGGAGAGGGGATAACGGGCCTGCCTACTGCTTCAAATGCGCTAGACATGAGTCAGTGGCTGGGAGCTATGCAAGATTGACAAATGAGGGCATAAGCCCTTAAATGCAAGTGTTTGTGCAAGTGTCAGGTACCCATCAGAAGTTAAGTCCACTGCAGGTCCAAGCCAATAGGATCCAATGGGAGTGTCACCAGCCATGCTATAAAGGCTCCTCCAATGGGCTGCTGGGTCTCTTTCACTGCAGGCAATCCCACCCTGCATATATCCCTGCAAAGAGCCAAGTCATTGTTATGTCTAACAGTTTTTTCTCGCCCCGCACAGAGCAAGCACAGTTCGGCAGGAAGGCATTTGTAACATAGTAACATAGTTGATAAGGTTGAAAAAAGACACCAGTCCATCAAGTTCAACCTATTTTGGATCTCCTGCCATCCTGCACTTATATTTTAAATTGATCCAGAGTAAGCAACCGCCAATCTGCTTCAATTGTGAAAATACCCGCAGACCCAATATTTCAGTCCTATTTTTACCCTATATCCACTACTATCCTTCATTTTAATTAACGGTCGTATCCCTGGATACACCTTTCCGCTAAAAATTTGTCTAACCTTTTCTTAAACATTTGTGAGTCGGCGACTAATTCATACAGTGGCTGATTGGCCACAGGCCACTGCCCTCTTTAAAGTAACTTTGGCTCTTGGTCTGAGGGATCCCTTGACCTGCTTTGTGAGGACACGTCATTGTGAGTTCAGAAGGGGTGTGGTCTCGCTGACGCCAAATTGAGCAGCGGCCAATCGTAAAGGATAATATCTTGGGACCAGTGGTTAGTGCAGGATGGCCGTACACTGTTTGGTTACTGCTATTGGTTGTAGCTGATTCGCAATTTGTCTCCTCCACCAACATAGGGTAAATGTATAAAGCTGAGAGTTTTCCAGCGGGTTTGAAAAGTGGAGATGTTGCCTATAGCAATCAATCAGATTCCAGCTGTTTTTTTGTAGAATGTACTAAATAAATGATAACTAGAATCTGATTGGTTTTTCAAACCCGCAGGAAAACTCTCAGCTTGATACATTTACCCCCATGTCTTGTTTTATTAAACTGTGACCTCTATTTGCCAACAAATTTCTGGTGTCAGTGTCTTTATTTATTGTAAGTACAGTTTATGTCTTAACGTGTGAGTGGGGTTTGGTGCAGTGAAAGCGAAGCATTAACAGTCTGCAGTCTAAAGGATATGTTTGAAAGGCATTTATACATACAGTAAACCATACTTGCCAACTCTCCCGGAATGTCCGGGAGACTCCCGCATTTTGCGAGAGTCTCCCGGGTGAGTGTGGCAATCTCCCGAATTCTGCCCATTTCACTAGGAAGTGCCCCACTTCCTAGTGAAGTGGGCAGAATTAGATCCCAAACGCCGCGATTCCCGGTGAATCGCTGTGTTTGGCCCCGCCCCCCATTGTCAAATGACGCAATTTGCGTCATGATGTCACCGGGTGTGGGGCCAAAATGATGCGATTTTGGCCGCCCCGCCCCCTCACGCCCACCTCCACTGGCTGGCTCCCGGAAGAGAGCTGAAGAAAGTAGGTAAGTATGCAGTATACTCCTTTCATTTGTATATTATAATTTTATAACTGCGAATTGGCACACAAAAGGAAGCAAACAATTACTTTTATGGGCTGAGCAAACTTTACGTCATATGGATATGTTTTCAACTAAGGGAGCCTTATATTGGAGCGCCTGGGAGACAAGGGGCCAGATTTATCAAAGAGCCCTGTTGTTTCTGAGAAAAGGGTGTACATATAAGGGTTTATCATCAGCAATAAGATTGCTATTGCCCTCTGACAACACTCTGCATGGGGGTAATGGGGGTAACTATTTAATTTCTATTTGTACCACCACGATTCCTGTTCTGTTATCACCATCTCACATCCCAGGATGGAGTTAACAAAAAGTGAAACCTTAAAAATAATGATTTGTTGATGAAATACGCTTTTTTTTCAGACTTGAGCTTTTTAAAATGAATGGGTTATCTTTATTGCTCTGGATATGTTTTCTACTGTGGCAGCTGAGAAATGTTTAAAATACAAAAACAGATGATTCAAATGGTATTTATAACAGATTGGACACAGTTGGATTTAATTATGAGTATAAACTATAACATACTTGCCTAATGTCCGGGAGACTCCAGAATTCCAGTATGACTCCACCCTCCCACCACATCCCTCTTCAGGATCCCTCAAAGTTCAATTATGAAATATAGATGAACACAAGCTGAGAATATTATATATCAGTAAACTGGTAAATCCAAAATCATTCGGTTCCTTAATAAATTTTCGAAATTTCTCATTCTCTAAATTCTGCTTTAACACTGTTTATCTCTTTAAAAAGACTTTAAAAAACCTACACCAGGGCTATATGATCTCTTATAACAGCAGTAGCATTTGCCTTAATGGTGAAATCAAGTGAGCTGTCTTGCAGAAGGCATGGCCATTAATAACAAGTAAGTTACGCTGCATACTTGTTGTAGCTCAATTCTACTGAGGATAGAGATTCACTGCGTAGACAAGAGACCTGGACCCCGAGGCTTCTCCAAAATATCAAAAGTTGATACCACATTGGTAAAAAAATAATGTAATACATAAACAATTTGTGCTTAATTTTTGTATAACTTCACGTCTCTCCTTCGTCAGTATGTCAATGAACAAAGTAAAAAGAAGGGCTTATAGACAAAGTGATGGTTAACGTATTGCAAGGATCAGCGTGTTCACAAAGCTTATCAAAAGTTTGTGTTTAGCCTTGAGCACTGGCAAAACCATGGTTTCAGCACTACAATTGCTCCTATACAGGTTTCAATTAAATTCTTCTGACATCTTAGTTAATACACAAATCATTTATAGAATTTAACATTGTATATCTGTTGTTTGTCCCATCAGTGGATGACTTTGTGTAGGTAATTATGGCATTCATGGCAGGCTTATATCTTGTTCATTTTATATTAGGATGGCCTATCTCTAAGAGTATTTATATCATACTTGCCAACTCTCCTGGAATGTCCGGGAGACTCCTGAAATCTGGATCGGTCTCCCGGGAGAGTAGGCAAGTCTGCCGCATTCGGCAAATACCTGCCCAAAATAACGCGATTCGCGTCGTTTTTGGCTCCCAAAATGACACGATTGACCGTGCCCCGCCTCCTCCCGCCCTCTAGTCACGCCCCCTGTCTGGGATCTCCCGGACTTCAGTGCCTAAAAGTAGGCAAGTATGATTTATACTAGTGTGTAGGACAACGCTCCACCAGGGATTTTTCTAAATGAGCAATTATTGTTTTCTTATAATCAATTATAACAACCATATTACATTTTACAAATAAGCACAAAACACACATACAACATGTTTTATCTGTTTTGGTTGTGAAGTTACAAACAGGATCTGTGCCCTGAGTGAACATGCCATAATAAATATAGTTTCAACTCTTAAACTGAAAATCATCCTTTTTTTCTCTCTTTCTCAGGGACATCCTGAAACAAGGAGGCTCTCCTGTAGATGGCGCTATTGCTGCATTGATTTGTACTTCAGTGACACACCCACAGAGTATGGGTCTTGGGGGAGGTGTCATTTTTACCATTTACAATGCGTCTACAGGTAGGTGTTCTCATCATCATCACTATTTCTTTAGCACAAGTTTGCAAAGGACCTCCTTCTAAATCCCAAATTCCTCTGATGTTTCCCTCTTATCCAGGAGAAGTGGAGGTTATAAATGCTCGAGAGACAGTGCCCAGCAGGTCTCCTCAAAATTTAACAAAACAGTGTCCCAGCACTGACATCTTGACTACAGGTAGGAGCTCTGTTCAAAGGGATAGTACTGTTTTCAAGCAAAATATACCCTTTTAAATTGTGTTTTTGTGTTATTGTACAGTCTCCTAACAGGCGTATATGTGCATTTGTATCATTTGTGTAAACACGCCTTTACTGTTCTTATATTATCTTAGAACACCCCTTACCTCACCCATCTGCATCTCCAGTATAGGTGCATATGTATTTGCCTACTACTACTGTGCACAGATCGATTTCATGCTCTACGCAAACTGTTGTACATCCCACATCAAGCCCTAAATCAATAGAGAGACGTGGATAGAAATATCAATGTGATCATTTATGTCTCTCAAATTTTTCTATTTATGACCCCTTTATATTCGACCCCTAGGGTCACAAGTCTTAAGGGAGGGCGAGGGTTTTGAGACTCCCCTTTTCTGCAAGAATAGTGTGGTTCTTCCGAAGTTCAAAAATTTTAAGTTGGCAAGTACGGCTTTATTCTCCCAGTTCTGGCATTCCCTAGAGGCCTTCCCTAGATCTGGGATACAGAGCCCATAAAGATCAATGGCCCCCACAAATCTGTGCAAAAGAAAAATAACTCAAAAAAGTGAAAGTGAGAACGCAAGTGGTAAAAAATGAATACATACAGTATGTGCCATGATATACAGAGCCAGCCTCAGTCTGGGATTATAAAAGATGCTCTTGCCCAAACAGAAGGACTTGCAAAGAAAGCATAGTGTAGCAAAAGTGCCTTAGGGGCTATTTATTAATTAACAGGGTTTTGTGAGATGAGTACAGAGACTTCTAATAAGCCTGAAACAGGTGTGTACAACTTAGACTGTCACTGTGTACTTACTTCTTCCTGTGCCTATAAAGAGCTTTTGTCAGTCTGCATCAGACTGTGTCATTATCACAGCCGTAGCATGTGTATTTGCTTTTGTCTCTTCATAATGTGCAGGTTTTGGCTTGTACTCTGGTTCTTAAAATCACAGTTTTGAAATT